>NC_040910.2:28348307-28672345 GCF_004126475.2 Phyllostomus discolor | reverse complement strand
AACAGCACTTTTATATTCTTTATTTAATTTGAAGTTATCACCAAGGCTGTATCAGGCAAGGTGAGTGTTCTTATTTCTATATTACATATCAAAATGATGACTCAATATTTATAAAGGCCATTGGCTTAACAGTTGGCATTCCAGAATAATACTACTCTGACTTTGAAACTGGTGCTTTCCAAGATAAGGTAAAAGTATATCTTATCTCTGAATCCTCTCTTCTTCTGCTCTATTATTATTCTCATTTTTAAAAGTTAATGCTATTTTCACACTTGTTTATATTCCTTACAAAATAGTTAAAAAATCCTAATACACATAATGTAACCTAGACGGGATAAAACATACAATAACAACATTTTTAAAAGGTTAAATGAGAAGCATATTCAGTGTAGGATCTAAGAGATTGCTCATACTCAAGGAGCACATGCAGCCCTGAGTTTTGCACTTAAAATACAGAAGAATTGGATTTCATGGATCCTTTAATTTAGATAATAGTTCTTTATTGACATATCATTTACATAGAGCAAATACACAAATATATGAATATAACTCTGTTATTTGGGACATATGTATATACCCAGGTAACTGTCACTAGGATCAAGATACAGAACATTCCAGGACCCCACGATGTTTCCTGTGTCCCTTCCCAGTCAATCCCTGTGCCCTCTTTAGAGTCAGGCCACCACTATTCTGTCTCCCACATTAACTTATCCCAAATCCTTCAGTATGCCAGTTTTTGTCACTGGCTTACTTGTTGCTCAACATTAATTAATTTATTTTAATTTTCATTGAATTTACTAGGGGGACATTGGTTAATAAAATTATATAGGTTGCAAGTGTATACTTATGTAGGTTTCAGGTGTACAGTTCTATAATACATCGCCTGTATATTGTATTGTGTGTTCACCACTCGAAGTCAAGTCTCCTTCCATCACTATTTATCCTTCTTTACCCTTCTCTACCTCCCCTCACCTCCCTTTCCCTCTGGTAATCACCACACTGTTGTCTGTGACTATGGGTTTGGTTTTGGTTTCCCCCCTTCTCCTTTTTCACTCAGCCTTTCTACCTCCCCGCCCCTCTGAGAGCTGCCGGTCTGTTTTCTGTATGTGAGTCTGGATTCATAGAACAATTTCTATAAAATGTTGCAACTCTCAGATGGTGATCCTAAAATCTCAGCAACTTTCCTCTAACTCGCTATTTTTATAGAGGTAAGTAACCAGCGCTCTCATAGCACAGTATGCTATTTCACAAATAGAAATAGCCTCCTGGTGATTAAAAATTCTTAGCTTAAATAACAGAAATCAATGAAAATGTTAGCTAGTGAACTGTATGTTCTTGAGATGTTAATGGGGAAAAATGGTCCCTTTTGCCTACCATTATACTCCCTTGTAGGCACTGAAAGACTGCTGTGGAAAATGTCATGATGCTGTACTCCTGACGTGTTCTGCCTTTATAGTAATGCTTGGTTTTAGCTGGCTTTACCTTTTTCCACCCTGCTCTGGGTTAATATTAACTAAAGCAAGAGAATATGATTTTCAAGAAAAGCCTGTTTGTAGCTCAATAAGCTCAATGGGTAATTCTAAAAAGGTTGTGTATATATATATATAAAATAAAGAAATTTGGTATTTTCTATATTAAAGGAAATTTAACCCAGACAAAAGTTTTATAATTTTGGAGTTAATATTCATAGATAAGTAACTAATAAATATTACAGAGTTTGAGTAATGGCCAGTTTGTTTAGGGTAATTTTTACCTTGAATAACAGTAAATAAATAAATGTTCTGCATAGCATTTCTATTCTAGTCAGTGAGTAAAGATGTACAAATATGAAAAAGTATATATAGCAAAGGAAAAATAGGATGTCATAGTAAAGACAGAAGGCATTCATTATTAGAAATTTTCTTTATAGATGTTGGTTATTTAGCCATAATTTGCCCTGGTGATGAAGGAGGCAAAAGAATTTAAGTAAGATATCTTAGTTAACTTTACAAAAAACTGAAATTCTTTTAAGATGTTTGAAGTACTTTAAGAGAGTGCCTGGTTTTATAAGGACATTTGATTTAATATTGTTATGTTTTTACTTATAAAAGTTGATCGATGGTGTGATGGATAGTGACTGATGTGATCTCAGTGTGTAATACATATTTCAAAAGTCAACAAATGTTTAGAAAGAAAAAAATAATTCAGAAAGTGTCGATGCTCATCAAATTATGTGGTGAAGTATCTCCCCTTTTACATCAATCTGCAGCATAGTCTGCCAGCCATTCGCCAAACCACACAAAAACATCAGGATAGTCAGCCTTCCAAACGGGAAATCCAGTCTTGTTGTTTTATTCTTTAAAGTAATACTCAACTGTTTGTTTTTACACTTTGAAGCATCAGTAATGCACCTAAACTTTTCCTAATATTCACTCAAATACAATTTCATTTTCTGCCTGAAATTGTATTTGGAATGTTTTTATAACATGTTTCTTCATTTAAAAAATGTGGTAGCTGCAGAAATGAACAGAGTGTAAGTTAAAGCAGTACTAGTATTTATGTAAGTTACAAAAATTGTGAACATAAGCCAAAAGGGCTAAAATCCATCACCATTTGTATAGAGTCTTATGTTGAAGGGAGGGTATCTGCCAAATAAACATGCTGCATTGGACAGGAATCAGTCACAGATTGCTGCCCACCAGACAGATGTCAGTCTCCTTTCTGGAAAGTGAGGGTTGATAGAAACATTCATTTGACAGGCAGAAAGTTAAGAGGTTTATATGTCACTGTAATATTTTAACTTTGGTATCCTTATAATTTAGTTTTCATTGAGGCTATAACTCACTGGCAAGTGTGTCCACATTCTAAAGTGAAGGACAAGCCATTTAGATGAGGTTTGCAAAAATAATTCTAGAAACCAGTTCTGCAACTCTTAGCCACTCACCAACGTAGAGGAGTTGAAGAGGTTCTATTTAAAATTGTAGAAGAGCCTTATTTGGGTAGAATTGATAGTGTGCTGTGAGACCTTCCTGCCTGCCGTGGGAAGTGAGGTGAAAGGTGAAGGGTGGTGACAGCATCCCCACAAAGACCACCGGGGAACTGGACGTGTAGTCGTGGAGTTTGGGGAGCACAGTGGACTCATGCTGGAAAAAGGCGAAAGCTGAGATTACATGGACAAATAGCTGCTTTCAGTGAGGGGCGTGGCTTCACTGAGCAGTTCCTGAACTCAAAGAGTTTATGGCACTTTCAGAGTTTGCTGGGACATAGGATGTATGAGTGTTTGCCATGGACCACCTGACAGCTACAAGTAGGAAGACTTAGTCACGTCATTTTTCTTTTTGGAACGTGACTCCAAATTTTCCTTCAGGAAGAGTAGTAGAAACTCTGAGAGCAGACCGCCAACTTCAGGAGAAGAGTACTGGCAATGAGAGGTATTTAAAAAACCTACAGTGGCCCCAAAGAAACACCTTCTGTGGCCAGAGAGCATTAGTGCTGTGTGACTAAAATACCTGTTAAATAAAACGAAAGGCTTTCCCGAACTTTTGGGAGCCTCAGTGAGACTGCTCTCAGGTGTGAGGGTCTGACTCAAAGAAGGATCGAAAAGTCATTTTTGCCCTCTTTACCAATACAGGTTTTTGAACAGAAGCTGGCAGGAGCAGGTGAGGGACAGAAGCTTTAATTAAGAAGAAATGTTCAGAATTTTTACCTTGCACAAATGCAGACATATTTAATTTTTATAAACTTTTACGAGTGGATTGATTTATGAATACTTACTAGCTGAGAGTAACACAGAAGTCATGAGATCTTGTATAAACAGAATGTTTGGCCACCCCCCCCCCCCATTCATATGATGAAGCCTAACCACTCCCCGCTCCAGTGTGACGGTATTTGGAGGTGGAGCCTTTGGGAGGTGATTAGATTTAGATGAGTCAGTAGGGTGGGGTCCCAGGATGGGATTAATCTGAAAATAGCTGAAAACATCCCTACCAAAAGATGTGCCATGATCAATTTCATACCTATGAATATGACAACTTAAGTTCCTTGACAGAAAAAACTATCAAAAGTCACTCAAAAAACAAATAACATGAGCAGCCTGATATTTATGGAGAAAATTGGATTTATAGTTAGAAATATGTTAACAGAACTTCAGTTACATAGTTTCACTGGGAATTTCTATAAAATATTCAAAGAATAAATAACTGACTGTCTTACAGAAAACAGAAAAGAACACTTTCTAACTTATTTTATGGAGCCAGAATTATACTAATACCAAAATAATACTGACATTACAAGACAGTAAAATTATAAAACAGTAATCTTTAAGAGCATGGATATAAAAATGTCCAACCAATATAAGAAAATCCAGTATAGCAATATATAAAAACAATATTACAGCATGATCGAGTGAGGTTTACCCCAAGGATGCAAATTGATTTGACATTCAAAATCAATCAATTTATTTCATCATATTAATAAATTTAAAAGAAAACTCATATTATCATCAAAATATGATACACTTGACAAGTATAGCATTCATTTGTGTTAAAAACTCTCAGCAAAGTTGAAAGACAAGGCAACTTTTAACATCTGATTAGAGACAGCTACAAAAACTGTGCAACTAAACTTAACTACACAACATTACACTTAATGGAGAAATATTGGATGTTTCTCCACCCCCTGCCACTGCCCATCCCATACTGGGAAGAAAGCAAGGATGTTTTCTTTTGTCATCACTTGGTGACAATGGTAGGTAGATACATACAAATGTACATACATACATACAGATATAAATATAGAATAGGTGTGTGCAGATATATAGGTATTTGAAAATGATTCTTGGCTTTGTCATCTGAAAGAGCTATGAGCAGTTATTCCCCTATAATAGTGAGCACATCTAGCATCCAGATCTTGGTTTAAATATCATTTTTTAATTAAGGGAATTGGGCTCCTTGGAGAAGTTGTTAATTCCAGGGAGGGTTGGGGCAGAGGAAAATACAGTAGACAATCTACGACACTAAAGAGTTCACTGCCCCTATTATAAAATGAGTTTCTCCATCAAATTCTAGACTGCATAAATTTTCTTTTGCATACTTTCTAAATCACAAGAACAATTAAGAAAATGAGAGGAAATAAACCTAGGTTATGAAGTTGCACTCCGGTGTCTTTTAGGAGAGGCTGGCCCACCTGTTTCTCATTGCTGTATGTAACCCTGTGACTCTAAGAAGAAGTGTTATTTAAGACTTATTTTCCCCTGCTAAATAACTAGAACCATTTTCATGTCTGAAACATTTAAATTACTTCAAATCTGTATTGCAAATAAAAAGGCCAAGTCCACTAAGTCATGAAATTAGAAGTCACTCAGTGTCTTGAAGGAAAAGGCGACATGTCCGTAAAATGATAGTTAAACCAAGATCTGGATGCTAGATGTACTCACTGTTACAGGGGAATAACTGCTCATAGCTCTTTTAGATGACAAAGCCAAGAATTATGTTCATATACTAACCCATATATCTGCACACACCTATTCTATATTTATATCTGTATGTATGTATGTATGTACATTTGTATGTATCTACTTACCATTCTCTCTCTCACAAACATAGTCATCCTCCTATTCAGTGTCTGGGAGGAAACAAGGTAAGCGCTGCAGGAGAGTGAGTCTGGAGGAGCTGCTGCTGGTCATTAAGTTGTTCAAGGTTCAGTTGTAACTTCAGTTGCACAAAAAGTTCTCATTTCAAAACCGATAATTTACCCATCATTGAGAGTTCATAAATCTGCCATTTTTGTCTTTGAAGGGACTACACTCACTTCTAATACTTTTTTATATACAGTCTATATGTTTGATTGTACATCTAGCAGTCAGCACAACAGATAATAAAATGTACCAGAAGGTATGTGTGCCCCAGGTACAAATGCCTCTATCTTTTAGTGCCTCTGTCTATTTTCTTATTCACCATTTAAAACAATGACATTTTGAAACCGGCAGCTAAATGAAAACTTAGAAGAATGTGTACATACATGTAATATTTCTAAAGAATTGAACAATGATTCAAGATTACTATTATAATGATGGCAACAATACAAGAATCACCTGACTATGAAATACAATATAAATCTCACATTCTTAATACCCTTACTAATACACATTACTTAGGACAATGTGCCTGCTGGGATTAAAGAACTTTTCTATAATATTTGAAAAATATTTGTACAATTATTAGAGATAAGATGATAAAATACATTACATTGTCCTGTTGCTTAATTACAAATTGCCACAAAATGAAGATGTAAAGCCACTCATAGTAGGCTGTGAGTGAAGCTGATTCCACTCTATCCATAATAGGAGTACATAAAACACATTATCTTATGTACAATAGCCTATAATTACTTTTATGTTTTGTACATTATACTTGTCACGGTCTGTTAACTTTTTTTTCTGGTTCCTTTCAGCATAATTGCCAAAATGTCTGAAGGACATAAATAAAAGTGTAATTGAGAAAGAACATATTCATAACTACATATTGTGCTAAGATAGGATGTGGTTAATACCCCAGAAATGGGTCTTGAGAAGTAGTCTTTTCTTCTGGAATATAATGGCTTTTGAATTTCTTCTTTCTCTTTTTTTCCCTTTATTTTTATTGTTGACACTATTACAGATGTCCTTATTCCCCCCTCCCCCTTTGCCCTCCTCCTCCCAACCTCCAATCCCCCTTCCCTCTGGCCATCACCACACTATTGTCTATGTTTGTGGATTATACGTGTATGTTCTTCAGCTGATCCCTTCACCTTCTTTCATCCAGTCCCCCCTCCCCCACCCCCTCTGACCTCTGTCAGTCTGTTCCATGTGTCCATGCCTCTGTTTCTATTTTGTTCACAGGTTTATTTTGTTCATTAGATTCTACATATAAGTGAGATCATGCAGTATTTGTTTTCTCTGACTGGCTTATTTCATTTCACCAGAACACAGACTCATATACACTAGCTGTTTAAATTTGTAGAAGTGCTCTGTGATATTAAATTTTATGAGGAAGTCCAAGCAGGTACTGTGAATACCTTGCTATCAGTTTAAGACCAAACCCTCTGAAAAACATTTGAGACAATGTGGGGAATAAGAAGTTGGTACATTTTTTATGTTAAAAAAAGTTGATCTTTTCTATGCCTCACCTGAGAAAGGCAGGTATACAGCCTATAGCAATTTTATGACTCCTTGGACACAATCCAAAAGAGGCTGAGGCAGGGAGATTGAGTGCATAAACTCTGAAGTACTTTTAAAAATTCCTGTAATTCTTTCCTTTTTGGTGACTCAGACTGAGTTACTCCTGATTACAGGGGTTTCTGATAATAGAAGAAATCTGTGGTAGGAAGAGGGTGGGGTGTTGGTCTAGAAGGTGATACTGCAAAATGAAAAATCAGCAAGTAATGCATTCTAAATGTTGTCTTTCTGTTTTCTGCACTCCACCTAATCCCAGAAATATATGACTCATTAAAGTAGCTGTGAGTTTTATTGCTTAAACTTCACTTATTAAGACTTTAACCTTGTGATTTCAGAAAAATATGTATAGTTTCTAAAATAAGTGATCTGTGATAATATAACTTTTTCTGTACTGTTAAATAAGTTGACCAATTAGAAAACAGAAAACTGAAATATAATTAACCATATTTTTTTTTCTGTTACTTGAGTTTTAAAACTTCCAATGTAATTTAAATTTGAAGAGGGTTCTGAGCTTACCACCTTGCTTATTCAAATGAGTGCCATGCATTGATGTTAATAGTAGAAGTACAGTGCCAAAATAACTTTCCATATAATTTTATAATCATGTGAGAGTGCCTTGCATTTAAGGGAAGCTGACATTTCTAGAGGGCTATGTGAGAGTGGTAAATTCTGCAAATTTAAGGTTTATTATTATTCTTGCTCTTATGGTAAGTACTTAAAGAGCCTGTAAATGAGAACCAAAAGCTTTCTCACAATCTCCTCTTTAGTAGTTCTATATTCTCGTGTGTGACTTTCTCTAATTCCAGGAGGACATTGGCTCCTATACATCAATGGAACTCATGTTTCCGGAGTGCAGTTTTTGACAATCGTATTCAGTTTTCTGCTTAGTATGTGGAAGTGAGAGCAAAGATGGAAGCAGAGAAACTAAGTAGGAGGCTACTGTGTAAAGTTGGCAAATGATGACGGTGGTAACTTGGACCAGGGTCGTTGCCATGGAAGTGATGAGAGGTGGTCGGATAATGAATACATGGTGAAAGTAGAGCCAGGAGATTTTGTTAATGGATCATTTGTAAGGTGTCAGATAAAAGGGAAATCAGAGATAAGTCTTTTTAAAAAAAATTTATTACTTTTTTTTTTGCATGAACTAGTAAGAGGATGGAGTTTCCACTCACTGTATTGACACCCAGTTATATGAATCTGGCATAGATGCTAGGTTGAGATAGAAATTAAGAAAAGACTCTAAATAAGTGTAATTAAAACCATTATATTGGATACAGTGACCAAAGGAGTGGCTATGAATAGGCAAGAGAAAAGTTTAAAGAAATTAGCCCTGGGACATTCCTGGCAAAGGAGACTGTCACACCGCACTCCTGTACTCCTAAGGTGAGACATGGGAATTAGGCCTGGGGTTCAGGCACTGGGAGGCCACTGCTTACTTCTGTAAGTAGAGTAGGTGGAAATCCAGTTGGAGGGGATTCAGAGAGAATCGAAGGAGAAAAATTAGATGTAATGAGTACAGTATACTTTTGAGGAGTTTTACCATAAAAAAGATTTGGCAGTAAGCGTTGAGGAAAGTGGGATGATGAAATTTTTTTAGCGTGGCAGTGCTATTTGTACAAATAAGGATCACTGAGTTTAAGAGAATATATTTATATTTCCTCTCATAAAATGATGTTACTCAAGTTTATCCATAAATTTTATGAGTAATTACACAAATTTAACACTAGTGATAGATACAAACTTAACCTCATCTCTACAAGCAGTTCCAGGGGTTTTGAATTAGAGTTATGTTCAAATTCGGCACTGTTACTTAAAAATGTTAATAATGGTTCACCCTTTTTGGGGGGTGCTATTTATGCTTTAAGTCCTCATAGTGCTTTACCTGCCACTTCTCAAGAGACTCTTACATTATAGGTGCTATTATCACACCCATTTTATAGGTAGGAGAATTGAGATAGACAAAGTATTAAGTAAATTGTCCTCAGTTGTATGGATCCTATTGGGTAACCTGGCTCTGATTATGTGTTTACTACTTTACAGTCATGTTTGCCAGCCTCTACATTAAAAGCAATCTACAGCTAGTAGATTTATATAAATTTAACAACTTGCCTATATAACACTTCAAGGAAAAAGTACATTTAACTTTTCCCGTTCAATATATATTAGTTCAAAAGAGGCTTTAGTAAGAATTGAAGCTATAACCAGCATGATTCATAACTTTTGTTGAATCAAAGTATGTAAAGTTCAGACAATGTAGTCTTGTGATAGTAAAAAGCAATCTAAAGTATGAGTAACCTTTTATTAATATTTGTTCAGTAAGTCATACTGCAGATAAACAATCAAAGTCAGATTTCTTGGATGGATTCTTTCTCCCGGGGAATACCTTTCAGTAGGAAGAGCCTGCTTTAAAACAATTTTACCTACTCGACGGCCTCTGCTCCCATGGGAGGTCTTCTCAGCTGCAGGCCCTCCTGGATGGAATGGCCTGAATTTGTTTCTGATTTTCTGAGTGCTCTTCCTTCACGATATGCAATTCACCGTTAAGCGCCAGTGCAGGTATTCCGTACCAGGTGGGCCAAAGTGCAGAACCTCCTATTCCCACATGGGACATGGCCCGGATGGCTGTTGCCTGACATTATGACTCTTGAGCCCTTCTGGGGGCAAGTTTGTTAAGTAAGAGCATCTTTGGAAAGACACTCCTGCTAATTTTACATCTTGTGATTAGGTTCACAAAATATCTATTTTTTGCTTCAAAATTTGAAGTCAGGATAATCATCATATTTGGGCACTTTTATCTCATTTATTTTTGTGGAAGAAATGTTCTTGGAGTTTGGAAGGACCCTCCTTCACCACTGCCTGGCTTTTCAGTCCTGGGAGAAGTATTTCAACCGCTCTAAGCCTCAGCGTATTCATGAGAAAATGGAGGCGGTAAGACCTTCCTTGAAGGTTGTCAAAACTAAAAATATGTGCAAAACCACTGGGCAGAATATCTGGTGTCTCCAAGAAGAATTTCCAAACCCTTGCATGCTAAGTGGTATTCTTGTAAAAAGATTTGCTTTGACTATTAAAGTAGACAAGGTATATAAAGCTCTGAATATGAAAACACAAGATATTTTCATAATTGTTTCCCTACTTTAAGAGTAACGTATAATGTGAAGTGTGGAACATGATACAAATAGGTTATATTGCTTGTGATACTGCTATGATTAACACTTCCCCATCAGTTAATAAGTACAATAGAAACAGGAAAGCAGGAAAGTTGTCAATAGGATAGGAAAAGGACTAGGATTAAAGTTTACTTAGAGGCAAAAACAAAGGGTTTAATCAAATGAATGAATCTATAGTAAATAAAATGCTATATCAAAAAAGCATTTGCTATACAAAAAGGGGCTCAGCTGATGAGTAACAGGACAAAAATAACCAATAATTTCACTAGAAGAATCAGGATGTATATTCGAAAGAGGCATTCTATTTTAGCTTGAGTTACAATCACACAGAGATGCCTGGGTTTGGATTCTCGTTTGGGTTTTTATTTATTTTTTTTAACACTCCACAGTGCAGTTTCCTCCATCTAAGAGGGGTACTATCTTCCTGAAAGGTGATTTATATCTGAGTAATTAATAATCAGAAGAGTTCCAGGCTTGCCATAATCATTTAATTAAATCTTGCTTTCAATAGAGAATCTTATAGTCAAGCACATAAGTAAAATACACTTATGAATCAAAGGTAAATTTATCTTCTTAGAGTAACTCACCCATTTAAACTGCCTTAATCACTGAGGGCCATCTAACTCCATATTTCTAGAGTTACTTTAAAGCATTACGTATGCTTATTTCTTACGGAAACATAACTGCTTTTCTAGGATTCTTGCCTCTTACTTGACTTTTTAAAATTTTCTATTTTAGTTTTGTAACAAAGTAATGAATTACATTGGTGGCTCTCAAAAATGGTCATGAATATATCAAGCATATAGAGTCAGATGTCATACATTTAAATCAGAACTACTGAGTAAAGGGCCCAGGCCTCTATTTTCCAACCAGCAGCCCAGTCGATTAGTATCCACATTATAATATGAGAACTTCTGCTTTCTTGCCTGTGCCAGAACAAGTTTTTTGTCTGAGGACACTGGACCCAAAATAGAGATTAACCAGAAGAATTTGCCCTCAAATAGTGGTTTCTCTAATACCAAATTCTAACCACTTGGGCCAAATGTCTTGAGATAATAAATAATTGCTTTGAAATATGATAACACTGATTATGTAAAACCATTCTACCATCAGAACCTGCAGAAATAATACATAAAACCCAAGAAATTTTTATCTGATATAGATGACTAAAAGACTTAAAATGAATTTTAGGTATGTTCAAATGCAGCTCTTTAATCTCTGATATTCTTTATATCAGAAGTACAGCAAATAATTACATTTCTTTAAAATCGTATCATTGCAACTTTTAATAATCCCTGGAATATCATTTAAATATTCTCTACATGTTTTTTGATAAATTAGCATATACATGTTAATATAAGGCATAGCACAAAGAATATAATACTAATTATTTCTAAATAATTGTACTTGAATAAATATAAATGGAGAAAACTATGTGGCTTTTTACAAATTAAACAATTTACTATACTGGCCTAAATTACCTAATAAGTTTAATTTCCCTGTACTGAAACGTAACTACCTCAAAATTAACAAAACAGTAATGAGAAGTTTCAACTGCCAACAAGATCTTGAAATCTCAAGGTGAAATAAAGATTCTAAAGACAACAGTGATGGAAAGTAGTCACATTTTAGGTCTCATCTAATATTGAATTTGAAAAACAAAATAAGTAAACTAAAAGGTCCAGTAATCATTACTTTGTAAATAAGTAAATAATATTTATTGTTTTGTGCCAAAGTTTAACCAAACAATTATGTTGTAATTTTGTTGCATAAAGTAAAAAGCTTTCTGAAAGCATTTTTCATAATACAGATTTCTAAAAAAATTATCTATACATGCCACACTAAGGTATAATTTTCAAGGTCATGTGAATTGGATATATTTTCATACAGTGTATATTTAGATAAATCAGTGTCTGTGTTAGTTCTTCAAGAGTTTGTGGACCATTAGTAGTTGGATCAAAATGATTCAGACAAGGGAAATAAAGGAAGTGGCCAAACTGAGTTATACACTGCTTAAATTCAACAGACAATTATTTAAAAATAAACTGTATTTTCTGAAGAGATCATGACTTTAAAAATTAACAAACATGTTTATTTTCAGTTTCTGATAATGAGAAATATGGAGGCAAAAAATGTCTTATTCAAATTTACAGTTATAATTCTAATTTTTACAGTTAGATTTACAAAAGTAAGTGTAACTAAATTGCATCTATGGAATAATATATTACTTCAATATTAGCATGGATTTGAGGTTTAATAATATTAACTTTGTTTAATAGTTATATTGAGCCTCTACTAATTAAAAATTTAATAAAGTAAATTAAAGCACCAATATTCCTGTTGAAATGTCAAGTACCACAAATGAAATTTTATGTTTTAAATCTCAAATGACTAGAAAGTTTTACAGAAAAAGCTATTATACTTACATAGTCTCCACAAAACATTTTGATGATAGTGGTTAACTTCAGAGTAGGTCAAGAGATTTTTAGAAAGTGATCAACTGTACAGACTTGTTTTCCTGTGTAGCTAGAAAGAACTGATGTTCACTGTTCAATCAAGTTTAAATAGGTCTGCCTTTCACCCTGGTTTTTCAGGCAGGAAAATACAGGGTCAATTCTGAATACAGCATGTCTCGAGATACAGTATCTATGCTGAGCTATCAGTCATAGGTGACTAGGCAGAATTATTGCACAAAATAAATAGAACCAGTAGCCTAACCCCTGGTCCTGTGTTGATTTAAGAAACATAAATTAGCCAATCAATGAAAGAAGTATAATCTTTTGAGAAAGCCGATGACTTATGGAAAAGGTCATTAATCACAAAGTTAATAATTTATTTTCTGCTTTATCATTTTTAACATCCAGACTCTTAAGAACTTACACCCCTACCTTACACATCATTTTTTAAATTGCTAGCTTCTCTGTGTGTCTGTAGCATTTTAAAAGTATTTTTGACTATTATATAGCTAGTCATGTTAAAAAAATAGTGTATTTAGGACAGAATTGAGTAACCAGAAGTAAAAGTCTTTGAAGAAATGATATATTCACCAATATTTTCATACTTTCTATATACTTTATTCTAATACTGAACTATATTACATTTCAAGGAAACATTTTAAAAAATAAAGTCCCATATATTGTTCAGAAATATCTGTCACCAAATATTTCATACATTATTCCAGAAATCAAAATAAATATGCAATATATCCCTTTATAGCCACTAACCAATGAGTGAATTGTACAGTGTTCATTTAGTCTCTAAAAATGGAAAATATTTGGAAGACAAATTAGGGATAAATATTTCTTCATTGAAAGAACAGAAAATTGCAAAAGTAAGTATCCACTGATCATCAGTCATAACTAGGACTGCTTCTCCCCAAATAAATCTGGTGTTAAATATGAATTAAATTTATTAAGTGGGATGTCTTCATGTAATATATATTGTGAGCAGAAAAATATATGATTTATTCAGCATTCAGTTCTTAATAGGATCTGATGAACTTAACAATGTACTTGTCGCTGTGGAAAATGTAAGGCATGCCTGCTTTTGAAGAAGTCACCTAGTAAGTCAGCCATGTGCGTGTGCACCTGGGTGTTTCTGTCTTTGTGAGTGTCTGAATCTGTGTGTACATTTAAACAACAGAGTAATTACTAAATGGACAGGTTACACTTATATGTTTAAGATTTAGAATTAAAAACAAAGGAAAATGAGGTTTTGAACTAAAGTTATCTATTATTTTCTTTTTTATAATTCAAAGGTTGTGTGATATGTGGCTTTAGTTACAGACTAAACGAGTCAACACAAACTGAAAATGTCAAAGTAGTTGAGGCAAACATGTATTCCTTAATATTATCAGATTTGATAATATGAGATTTGGTTATGTTTCCTGATTTTCCCCCAGACAATGATTACTTAGTGTTTATTTTTATTCACCATTGTTTTAATGACACTGTCTCCCTGAGCACTACACGTTGCTTAAAACAACAGGCATGAGAAAGGAAGCTGTGAAAAGGACAAGTTTCTTTCCATTTCAACAGTGGCCTTCAAAATGTTTGCATTAATATTCCCTAAATTTTTTTGGAAGACTATGTACCTTTTAATTTTTTTGTAAAGGCTTCATAGAAATATTTTCATTCAAGATTAGATAGTAGCAATTAATTTTTTTTACTTTACTAAAGGCATCCGGTGAGATCCAAATACCACACCAATACAGTACCCATGTCATTCATCTAGAAAAACATACAATAAGCTCTTAGTTGACAGTTGAGTATTTTACATCATTCCTCTGTCAGAGGAGAAATTGCTGTTCTTCCCTTATGTTTGAATATGTTTTTGGAGGAATCACCTTATCATTTACTGTATTTTGCTGTGTATAATGCATATATTTTTGCCCAAATTTTTGAGGGAAAAATGAAGATGTGCATTATACGTGGGTATAATAATTACATACCATGGGTACACTAATGTGCAAAAAATAGCAAAATAGTAGGTGTACACCATACATAGCAAACTATGGCATTTATAAATTATATGTATATTTTCTCTAATTTTGCCTGTAAAGGGTTCCATTTTTAATTAAATTGGGAAACAAATGGCTCTGGCTCTTTTCTAGTACTCTTTGTTATTTTCATAAGTAACTTTAATATAAATTATCTGTAGTCAACTACATCCTCTTACAGTGTATTATTCAATAAGTTTGGAAGATATATTCATCAATCTGTGAAACTAAAATCATGATCAAGACTCAGGACATTCCCATCTCCCATGTCCTAAGCTGTCCCCATAGTTGTTTCTCTCTCCATCTCTTCTTCTGGACAGTCACTGATCTGTTTTCTTCAACTGTAGGTTAGTTTACCTAGAGCTTCAATTAAATGGAATTACATGATATGTACTTTTATTTGTCTGGATTTTTTTCCAGCATAATACTTGTGAGATTCATTCATGTTGTATATATGAAATTGTGTTCATTCCTTTTTTAACAGTTCATTTTTTAATTCAATTTTTTCCATCACCATTTATCCCCTTTATACTCTCCTGCAGCTTCATCCCTCCCCCTCCCCCCACCACAATCACCGCACTGTTGTCCATGAATTTTTTTCTTTTTTGTTCAAACCCTCCATCCCTCAACCCCTCCCCAAGCTGTCAGCCTGCTGTCTGTTTATGAGTCTGTCCCTGTTTTGCTTGTTAGTTCCTTTTGTTCATTGTATTCCACATATGAGTGAAATCATATGGTAGTTGTCTTTCTCTGACTGGCTTATTTCACTTAGCATAATGTTCTCTAGGGTCATCCATGCTGTTGCAAAGAGTGAATTTCTTTTTGGCTGAGTAGTATATTATTGTGTAAATGTACCATAGCTGTTTTATCCACTCATCTACTGATGGACACATTGAGATGCTTCCAAATCTTGGCTATCATAAATAATGCTGCAGCGAACATAAGGGTGCATATATTTTTTCAAATTAGTGTTTCAGGTTTCTTCAAATAAATTCCCAGAAGTGGAATTGCTGGGTCATTATCTAAAATTTATAAAGAACTTGTAAAACTCAACATCAAAAAACAAACAATCCAAATAAAAAATGGGCAAAGGACCTGAATAGAGATTTTTCCAGAGGACATACAGATGGTGAATAGACATATAAAAACATGCTCAACATCACTAATCATTAGAGAAATGCAAATTAAAACCACAATGAGATATCGCCTCACACCTGTTAGAATGGTTATCATCAATAAATCAACAAACAAGTGTTGATGAGGATGTGGGAAAAGTGCCCCCATCTGCACTGTTTGTGGGAATGCAGATTGGTGCAGCCACTGTGAAAAGCAGTATGGAGTTACCTCAAAAAACTAAAAACAGGGTTCCTTCCTTTTATTGATGAGTAATTCCATTGCATTGATATACTGCATATTATTTACATATCTTCCGGTTCATCTTTTATAAAGATGCTTTTATGCTAATACTCGATATTATCATTTTTTAAAATTGTGGTCATCTAATTGTGCAGTTGTATCACATTGTGCTTCTAATTTGCAATTCCTTTGTAAGTAAATATTTAAGGTATCTTTTTATGCTAAATGGACATTTTTACATATTCTTGTGGAAATTATTCAAATTCTTTATCCGTTTTCCAGCTGAGTTGATGGTTTTAGTGTTGAGTTTTAAGGAATCTTGTACATTCTAGATAAAAATTCTTTGGCAGGTTTGATTTACAAATACTTGCTCTCAGTGTGAACCTTGTCTTTTCAATTTGGAAATGGTGTCTTAAGAATAGGAAAAGTTTCTTTATTTTTAATTAATAATTGGACAAAATCCAATTAATAATTTCTAACTTTGTTATTTGTGTAGTCTAAATTTTTTTGTCCACTCCAATGTTATAATGTTTCTTCCTGAAGTTTGCAGTTATATCTTTTTCAAGACATATGATCAATACTCATATGTTGTATGATGCAAAGTAACAGTAATGTTTCATTTTTTCCCCATAGGGAAACTCAGTTGTTAAACCATTTGTTTAAAAGATTTTCTTTTCTCCATTGATTTATCCTGGCACTTCAGTCAAAAGTCTTTTTATTATGTCTGCTTGGCTCTGTTACTGGACTGTATATTATCCTCCATTGATCTGAATGTCTTTCCTTTCACACTGTCTTAATTTGTAGCTGTAGCTTCATACTGCGTGTGGACATCAAGCAACGGGAGCTCACCAGCTGCATTAATCTCCTTCTCCTACTTCTATTTTTAATTGCTTGGGCTCCTGTAAGTAATTTTTATTATTTTATGAGTTTTAAACAGCTTGTCCATTTCTTTTAAATAGCCCGCTGTAAGCTTCGTTGAGATATCGTAGAATTTATAGATTCATTTGGAGGAAAAATGATTTTTATACAACAGATAATCTGATTTGTGGACATAATATATTTCTTAATTTATTGAAGTCTTTTTACTTTTGTGAATATTTTGTGGGTTTTTTGGTGGGTTTAATTAATTAATCCATCTATTTATTTATATATTTTATTGTGCAATTACAGTTGTCCCCATTTATTTGAATTTCATCTGAAATACCCCACCTTTCTGATTCCATTGCAAATCATATTATATTTGCTGTTTCATTTTACCATTATTTTGTACTAATAAGTGGGTATGCTATTGATTTATATACATTACATCATATACTAACATCCTTTACTACTTTTGTCTAACCTGAAACATCAGCAAGTCCTACTGATTTTATCTTTATAATGTATCTTGAATAGGATCACTTTTCACCTGATCCACCCTAGCTACCTTAATTCAAGCTGAGACGACAGCAAATCCCTCCTCTGAATGCTTCTTTGACAACTTGCTCTGCTATGTAGGTTCTGTTCTGCACACAGGAGCCAAAGTAAATCAGACTTGCTATTCATCTCTTTAAAACTCTTCAGTAACTTCTGACAACACTGCAAATAAAAACGAAACTTCTTCCCAGCTCATACAAGGCTTTACATGATTCTGACCATGAAAACTTTCTGTCCTCTTCTCCAACCTCTCTTCCCATGGCCAATTCTACACCAGACTAAATACCATCTTTTTGGTGTTTTGGAGACTTAGCCTGCCTCTTACTCAAAATCACAGCACTTGACATTAAACTTGCTCTTCATTCACGTAGACCCCAACCCCCATGTTTTGGTAAGGGTGGCTCTTTCTTCTTATATAGAACTGTGCTGAAATATTGCTTCTTTACTATGTCACACTGTTTTTAATAGATCCTTCTGCTTGCATCACTGTCTCTACTTTTATTCTGTTTTTAATCCATTTCTTCAGTGATAAAAATTACATTTTCCTTTATTTCTTAAAATGTATTTCTACCACTGGAATAAGCATTAAAAGGGTAGAAAATTTCTTGGTCTTGTTCACTAATATACTTACAGTAAATAAAAGTATATAACAGATAAAAGCATCTAACAAATATTTTTTTAGTGAATGAGTTACCATATTTTTGGACTGTAAGACAAACCTAGGTTTTAGAGGAGGAAAATAGAGAAAAAAATTTTGAAGCAAAAAATGTGGTAAAATATGTACTAACATGAGTAACATAGTATTTCACCGATGTAAATGTAAACAGACCTCAACAGCAGCATTAACAACCATTATTCCTCCCAAATTTGGTGGGGAGTGGGGGAAGTATGTCTTATAGTCTGAAAATATGGTAGATTTTTAAGAATTTGGAACTGAGGTCAAGAAAGTAAATAGTGTTGGTGGGGTCATTAGACTTTCCTTGCTGACCATCCTCTGTAGCAGCTCTAACCTTTGATGTACATAAAGTTTATTTCTTACTTTAAGGAGCAAATTTATCTGTCACCCAGGTCCACGTTTTTGTTTTTTTTTTTCTTTGAATTTCTTTACGCAGAACTTTAAAACTCTTTATCATTGGTCATTCTACCTAGCAATCTCTGTAACTCACTCTTTGTATTCTTCAAGGTATTTCTAAAACAAAAGAGAAAAAATGATCTTTTCTGAATTATCTTGCTTATCACTTACAATAAATTTTTGTTTTACACATCACACTGTCCTACTCAAAATGCCACTCTCAATTTTTATAGATTGACAAAATCAATGTTAAAATTTAAGGCAATTTTTTTCAAGTAAATCCATATTCAGTGCACACAGATCCATGTCACAGATTAATGAACAAAACCTGATTTAAAAAATTATTTTTATCTCTGTACTTTGGATATATTACAATATTCTAAAGTCCATTTAAGGTTCACTTTAATTGGTAACTAGCACGGACACTTCCCATTTTGTAACAATAGAATTCGTGAATAAAAAGAACCAATTTTAATTATTCTTCAAATCAGATGTCCAAATCCTTATAAAAGAAATTTAATTAAAAGTCAAAGAAAAAAGTCACAAAGTATAAAATTATTTTTATTACTTTGAAAATTAGATTCCAGCACATTAATCATGTATATTAATTTGAAACAAAATTCACATTCCTGGAGTAATATTTTTTATATATTTTGTAGAGATGAGAAATAAGAGAATCGCATTATTAAAGAAGAAGAAATATTTGTGCTGCCAAATTGGTTTCATCTGAAATCATTATTAAGATCAAAGTGTATTAAAAAGTAATATCAAATATTTGATATTTGAATATCAAATATTCAAATGTATCATATTTACCTTTTAGTTCATAAAATTTTTCTTTTGTTTTGATATAAACTACATGGGATGCATTTTAGTCATATGTGATATTTTTGACCCGGTCATAGGGAGAAGCATGTTTTCTCATGGAGTTAATGTGGCAAAATTAGGGCCTTAACTTGATTAAATTTCTCTTGATATCAGTAAATAAAGCTCATGTAATATGAGAATATTCTGTTTTTATATATATATATGGTATTCAATATGGGTAGATAGCGCTATAGTTTGAAGATCTAAACAAGGAAAAAAAATTGCTGTTGTTCAAAATCTCCCTCAAATTGAGTTTGTCTTTCTTGTTAAATTTAAAAATAAGGGCTAAAAATTTCTGAGGTTGTATGTGATTTCTACAGAAACAAACAGCCTAATAAATTTTTATACTGCTTGCTTTGATTTTGGAGTTGGCAGTGACATATTTTTGGTTGTTTGAGAGGTTCCCTAGTCACTCCTATCTAAGAAATGTCCATTTGTTTCACTGTTTTTGTGGAGCCCTGTACTGTAGTTCAGCTAATCAGCTATCTTCTTGGGTTATATGACTAGCAAGTGCTTATAATTCCATTTTAGTTTAGGATTTAGATTGAGATATAAACAGTATATTATTAATATAATAAATAACTATACTTTTCAATTGAGTTGGCTTAGGTTTATCTCTAAAATCAAATTATAAAGAACTCATACACCTCATTAGCAAAAATACAAACAATCCAATTTAAAAATTGGCAGAGGAACTGAATAGATGTTTTTACAAAGAAGACCTATGCAAATGGCCAACAAATACAAGAAAAGATGCTCAACATCACTAATCATCCAAAAATGCAAATCAAAACCACACTGATATATTGTCTCATTCCTGTTAGATGGCTATCACTAAAAGACAAGAGATACCAGGTGGTGGAGAGTGTATGGAGAACAGGAATTCACTGTCAATGGGGTTATAAATTGGTGCAGCCACTATGGAAAACTGCATGGAAATTCCTCAAAAAGTTAAAAATAGAACTACCATGTGATCCAGTAATTCCACTTTTGGTTATATATTCTGAAGTAATGAAAACAGAAAAAGAAGGAATATCTGTATTCACATGCTCATTGCAGCATCATTCATAATAGCCAAGGCTTGGAAACAATCTAACATATTTTGCCATGTATAATGTGCTCCTGTGTACAGAGTGCACCCATATTTTTGTGAACATTCTACACAGGGTTATTGTACCCATTATTCTATCCATGCTATGTAATCATTATGCCCATGTATAATGTGTATTCTTATTTTTCCTTCAAAAAGTTGGGCAAAGAAGTACACATTATAAATGGCAAAATGTGGTAAGTGTTCACTAATGGATAAATGAACAAAGAAAATGTGATATCTATCTATCTATCTATAGAGATATTTATATATCTATCTATATATCTATATAGATCTATCTATCTATCTATCTATCTATATATAGAGAGAGAGACAGAGAGAGAGAGAGTCCAGAAAAGTCCAACCATTGTTAATATAACGAGATTGGTCTGTGTGACATTGATGTAACCTGGCAGCCAAGGAGAGTGGACTGCAATGTGCATGTGTGAACAATGATTACTTCACTGTACTAGTTAGTAGGGGTAGTACACGCCATTGAGTGAGCATGTGTACTGTGTGGCTCTTGCATTCAAAATGACTGAGCAAGTAAACCAATGAATCTGTATCAAATTTTGTGTTAAGCTTGAACATTTTTCCATGGAAAATATTCAGGTATTTAGAAGGCCACAGTTATGGCAACTGGTAATTGGCAGCTTCATCACGACAATGTACATGCATCACATCTCATGTAGAGTTTTTTGGGGAAACATCAAATCACCCAGGTGACTCAGCCCCCCTAAATCCCAGATTTGGTGCCCTGCAACTTCTGGCTTTTTCCAGAACTAAAATCACCTTTGAAAGGGAAGAGATTTCAGACTCATGAGACTGACTTATCGATGAGATTCAGGAAAATATGACAGGGCAGCTGAGGGTGATTGGGAGAACTGTGTGAGGTCCCAAGGTGCCTACTTTGAAGGGGACTGAGACTTCATTGTTCTATGTACAATGTTTTTTGTATCTTGTATTTTATGTAATAAATGTTTTTATTTTTCACAGTACATGGATGGATACTTTCTGGACATACTTGTGTGTATGTTTGTGTGTACATGAGACATACATGTATGTATATATGTATATATACACATATGTATACGCAGTGGAATATATTTAGCTATGCAAAAGAACATGCTGCTGTTTGTGACATGGATGGACCTTGAAGGCATTAGGTTAAGTGAAGTAAGTCAAGGCAAGACAAATATTGTATGATATCACTTATATGTGGAATGTAAAAAAGCCAAATCCACAGTAACATGTAGTAGAATGGTGGTTACCAGGGCTAGAAGGTGGGGGAAATGAACAAACAGGTATTGGTCAAAGGGTACAAACTTCCAGTTCTAAAACAAGTAACTTCTGGGTATCAACTGCATAGGAAAAATGGCTGTTTATTTCATCAGTTGTGGCAATGACAGGAAAAATTAAGTATCTTTGTGAAAACACAGTAAAAGTATATTTTTTCATATATCTGACATGAATGCAAAATGGCTTTGTATTTCTTCATGAGTAGAAATGGAAAATATTAGCCACATTGGTCACAAAATTAGTTTTTCTTAGCTTGTTACACAGTTCAAATCATTCATATCCTATTGTGCACTATTTGTGGCATGAGCTACTATTTATTAAGACTTCTGCAACCTGCAGTGAATCTCCAGGACTCATCAGCTTTTCTCACAGGCCATTAAACAAGGAATTTGTGGGTATTGATATAACTGCATCTCAAAGACTTTTAATTAAAATAAAAATTTCTTCATGCACCTTAGGTTTCTGACCCTACTGTATCCTGATTGTTTTAAATTAGCTGCTTGAGTGGGCTTAGATACTTTCAAAAGTTTCTCTTTCTCATGCTCTATTAAAAGAGCATGAAGAACAGATTTGCAGGACAACCTTTCCCTCAGTAAATTGGTAAGATAATAGTCTTCCATATGAACATTACATCTATTCTAATAATACATTCTGGCAGGATGAGAAAACCATAGAGGAGTTTGTTAATAAATTCCAACATTTTAAGCCACACTTTTTACCTGTATCTTCTAGAGTTGCTCACCATATCTCCGCAGTTTAATTATACTGCGTGTTAATGTTTTATTATCCTGCTTTAGGTGACATTGTATTGGGCACAGGGTCTAGCAATCTAAAGTTTCACCACCACCCTCTGGCCATTTTACCTGTATCAGTGTAAGCAATGTTGGTTGTTGGGGGTGGAGCCAAGGGACCTTGACCCTCCTGTCATCCAGAGTCATAATCATCTTCTCTGTTCTATGTAGTTGTAATTGGCATTGACTCAGGGTGATTATAAATCCCTTTTTGCACAATAGTCAGATTTTTAAAAATTTAGTAAGGTTAGGGAAAATTAAGCACACCTGTCACACCGCTTTTACAGTTTGAAGAATTGGTGGGCAGCCAGATCACTTTATCTTTATATAGTGATTCACTGAAATTTTAGTGGTCGTATCATCTATCTTCTCCTTTTTCATGATATTTTAATCAGCCTTTGGAACAGTTAACATTCAGTTTAATTTTTCTGAATTTTTTCCATTTTACCCTTTCCCTTTTTACTTTCTTTCTTTTAAACAACCCTAATCACGTTTTTCACAACTAGCTCTATTTGCATTATTAGCAAAGAGTGTCCACGTATTTTCCCTTATCTCATCTCATCCCTATGATAAAGTTATACACGTATAAGAAGTCCAAGCCCCTGGAGCCTCTTACAGCACAACATCAGCTGTCTCTTCACCAAAAGTATAGAGTTAGGAGACACCTTGGACTTACTGCAGCTGATGTGTTACTATTTTGCCTCAACATTTCAGTGGCCTCAGAAGTATTCCACTTAGTATCTAAGGGTAGATTTAAACAGTCCTTTTCAGGGCTTGTATTACTTATCTTTGGGTTTATGGAGTCTAACAGATTAGGAGTTTGTCCCTCTAGCTCCATTTCTGCAAAAGCTGCAGTAAGTGAGAGACCTGAGTAAGAAGTAACAGGTTTCTCTGTTTGACAGTATCTGATCAAAGGGAAATGGCTCTTTGACTGCCATAAACAGCAACTGATTTCAATAAAGCTTCAGAAGTGAGTTTGTGATAATCTACAAAACGGCTTAACTATTTAATTGAATATTCCACCAAAGTGTTCCTTGGACCAGAAGGGGAATTTCTACCTGCAAAATCATTAGAAATGCAAATTTTCTGGTCTCTCCGCAGACCTACTGATTTACAAGCTATGGAAAAGGAACTTGTGATTTTAGTTTTAACCACCTCTCCACAAGATTCCAATGTGTTCTAAAGGATGAGAATCGCAGCTTTAAAGGATTATTGTGCTTTCCACAGTAATTGTCTAGAAGCAGTGATTTGTAATTCAAGAGAATCCGCTCTTCGTTTCCAATTTCTACTATTCAACAAATGTTGAATCTCTCCTTACGGTCTTCTTATTTTGAACTTGGTCATGGCAAAGTGGCACGGAGGTTGTTTCAGCCTCCGAGAACTGGAGGTCTGGCCAAGGACACACTATTTTGGGATGAGTGAGGGACAATGTTGGGGGCAGTATTATGAACTAAGAGTGAGGGCTTGACATTGGCCATGCTTTCAAGAAGTTGCTGTAGCTCTCAAGCCAAGGTCTGTAAAAATGGGGCAAGTGGAGTACAAGATGTTTGAATTGACTTTACTAATATTATGTGCCAGACATTCCGGCTATTCCTTGAAGGGCTTTGATGTGCTAAAAAGCAAGGCTGTTATTCGTGAAAATCCTGTCACTGAAAACATGTGATTCCACAGTCCCTTTCTGGTTGCATATTTTTGTCCAAGGACTGTATCATCCTATAATATATCTATTTTTTGTGATGTACCATTACATACCAATTTAGCTGATTTATCATGGGCTCTTTAGCTTTGTTTCAATAATCACATAAATTAATCTGTCATAAATTATGCAGTTTATTTAAAATATAAAGCTCCCCCATTTAATATATTTTATGTATGATTTAAATGAAAGTGAAATGGATGCCAAAACCTTTTTAATTTTAAATATAAAGTGACTTCATTTGAAAAGAGAATTCTCACAATATTGCAAAGCATATTTTACTAACTAGCAATACAGGAATGTTTCAGGATATAAACGTTCTGCATTTATTTGCCTTAAGAACTAGACAAGGACCCTGACTGGTGTGGCTCAGTTGGTTGGGTGTCGTCCTGAAAAGCAAGGGGCCCCTGGTTCATTATCAGTTGGGGCACATGCCTGGGTTGCAAGTTGTGTGCTGGCTGGGGCGCCTATGAGAGGCAACTGAGCGAGGTTTCTCTCTCATATCAATGTTTCTTTCCCTCTCTCCCTCCCTTCCCCTCTCTCTAAAAATAAATAAGTAAAATCTTTAAAAAAAAAAAAGAAACTAGATTAGGAGCCAATCAAGCACAGTTAACAGAGCTGCAATGTGACTTTAGCATATTAGCGTGTAAGTGCTGAAGGAAGGATGTCTGGCCTCAGCGTTGTAATCTCTGTGTGTTTGACTTTACACTCTGTGCCCCCCTCTAGGAAGCAGATTGCAGGGGTCAGAGGAGCAAAATGCCCACCTTCCAGTATTCTGCTGTTACCTTGACAACTGGCAATTGGCATTAGCTGTTGTTTCACTTGTTAAAGGAACTGATATTTTTAACAGGCAGTTTTATTAACAGCAGTTAGTTTAAATATATAATTGCGGGCAGCTCTGTGGAATTAGCATTGTAGATGCAGATGGCTGAAAATGTCACTGTAATTACTTTTTATGATTTTAACTGCAATATCCATTCATCAAGCAAATGTGTGGCAGTTAACTCTCTGAGGGTTAGAGGTATGAAAATAATTTCCTTTTCTAATTTTTCATGTCCTTCCCCCAGTTCTATCTTCTCTCTATGTATTTGTACTTGGCTTTTTAATCTTTTAAAAACTGTGACCTCTTGATCACCATATGTATATAGTTGATGGATCAATACATTCACATAATCTGTTCCTATATCTGGATACCAAAACTGGATACTGTGGTTCTACCCCAGTAAAAAAAGAAAGAAAGCCAGTGTCATTTAATAGTACAAATGAATAAACAAGGGTGGTGATTTTAAAGTCATTGAAACTAAAGTTCATATTTACAAGAAGAAACGTTTTCTTTTCGTCACGTGAACGGTGTGACAGGAGAGCCTGACAGCTGTCTGTGTGTGTGTATTGGGTGTGTGTGCGTGAGGAGTGTTGGGGGGAGTGTGTGATGCTCACGTGTGTGGCAGGCCCCAAGTGGTGTTGAGTGTAGGGAAGGCACGAGGGCAGAATTGAAGGGGAAAATCCCATACATATTTCTCTGAAGAAATTTGTTTACAATGTTATCTTCGTACATTTTTCGTACTGTTTTTCTCAACTGTTGCTTGTGTAAGGAGCATGAATCGTCAGAGATGCAAATACAGTAAGAAACCCTGCAGAGAGAATCATTCTGCAAAAACCTTGAAAACACTTCCATGATTTTTCCTGGATCGTTACAGAGCAGAAGTTAGGTTTATTTTGTTACTTAATTTTTAGAGTTGTAGGTAGTTGCGAGGTCAGCACATAACTAATTGAATACTTAGCGATTTTACTGCTGCATTTTTTCAGTTTCATAAAAGGGGCATTTTTCATTACTTCAGATATGATTTTTTTCTCTTAAATTTCTTAGTGTAGTGATTTTCACTCTTAACATTATAACATTGTATTGTTAGTCCTATAAAGAGCAAATGTTAAATATGTGTATACAGTTTAATTAAATTGAAGCCAACAGTGAAATATTACAAACACAATGGTTTGTTATATGAACATTTCATTTTTGTGAAATTCTGGTGCAATTCTGCATGTAGTGATTTTTCACTATTTTTTAAGAATGGAGTGAATCAGCATCTGTTTTTTAATGAAAATATTCAGGAGATATTCCTTACTTTTTTATTGAAAAGTAAATGAAAGTACTTTTATTGAAAAATGAAAGTAGTTTATTGAAAAATGAAAGTACTTTTTTATTGAATTCATTGGGGTGACATTGGTTAATAAAATTATATGAAATTTAGGTGTACAGTTCTATAACACATCATCTGTATATTGCCTCTGTGTCACCACGCAAAGTCAAGTCCCCTCCTGTCACTGTCACCATTTATTTGCCCTTTACACTCTTCTGTCTCCCCAACCCCGGCTTTCCTTCTTGTAATCAGTCACCGTACTGTGCTTTGTCTATGAGTTTTTGTTCTTCTTGCTTCATCCCTTCACTTTTTTTAGCCGATCTCTTAAACTTCCTCCCCATTAACAGCTGTCAGTCCGTTTTCTGTATCTATGAACCTATTTCTATTTGTTTTTTTTAGATTCCACATGTAAGTGAAATCATATGATATTTGTTTTAAAGTGCTTTTAAATATAGAGGGCACTTTTGCTTGGAAAAATTCCAACACTGTCATTACAGTGTTTGCAAAAAACAGTTTTGAACTGTGAAGTTAAAGATAATATTAACCATTACTTATAAATCAGTATAGTCTTAAATCTTTGGATTTGATTATTTTCATTCCCCCATGTTGTGCTTTCTTATGATATAATAAAATAGTACATCGATCTTTGAGAATTAATTCTTTCAAGTTTTTGTATCCATTACATGTTACAAATTACTTGTTTTATGCATATGATAGTTATAATTCTTTATTTCTATTTCTATTATTTCTATATTATATATTTTTATTGTTCTCCTTATGTTTTTATTGTTCAGATAAGTAGTATTAAAGGTTTTTAGATTGTGTTTAAATATGCATAGTTATATATGTTGTTATAATAAGAACATTTAACATGAGATA
The DNA here is from genome assembly GCF_004126475.2 of Phyllostomus discolor. Taxonomy (NCBI): domain Eukaryota; kingdom Metazoa; phylum Chordata; class Mammalia; order Chiroptera; family Phyllostomidae; genus Phyllostomus; species Phyllostomus discolor. The sequence goes on along the minus strand of NC_040910.2, from coordinate 28,644,887 downwards.
ATACCCTCTTACAGTTTTAAGTGTACAATACATATTGTTAACTGTAGGCATGATGTGGTATAGCAGATATCTAGAAACTGTTCATCTTGCATAAGTTAGATATTATCTTTTTATTATATTTAATAAAAGTCAAAATTTATCTGAAGATAATAAAATAAAATGTCTACATTGATGACTATGTTTTAAGAGTATTGAATAGTCTATGAAAAATTTTAATTTTGATTTCACATATTTTCAAGAGCTGGTATGATCACAGTCTCCAGGAAACTCCTCATAGCAAAATGCTTAGACTAAACTCATTTCTTAAATTCAAATAATAAAAGAAAAAATACTTTTTTTCATGCATTTGATTGAACATGTACTTGTTTTCAATGAAAACATGATATTTTCACATTGATTACCTTTGTTCTACTCTTAGAAACTAATTTGTTATTTCTAAATAATATTTAGATCAATAAAGGAGAATTGCTAGGGAATCTACCATCTGATTGATTTAGGCTGTAACGATGAGGTTTTAGAAGCTAAATTAAACACACACATATCACACAACTCATGGCTTATGGATTTTTCTAAGGGAAATAATAGAAAAGGTAGCTTGTATTGAACATTTGACTCTGCATTGTGTGAATATGATACAAGTAACTTAATTTTTGGAAATAATTTGACAGTGGTTGTCAATTTAATATGAACTTCTTGGTGTGTTTATAATTTTAGTCTAAATATATTTACCTTTATTGTCTGTTCTAGTAAAATACATGGTTGAAAGAAAAAAATTATAGAGGAATTGTGGGCTCTTTGCTATATTTTTCAAAGAATTGAGTTATAACATCTAGGCTTTTTGTTTTGGGGTTAAGGTGTTTCAAATAAATAAAACTTTTATATACTTCTATCTAAAATTATACCATAAAATTTGAGTTTTAAACCCCTAAAATAGTACAAAAATACTTCCTTCTACATGAATTTTGTGTGTAAATTCCATTTGAAGTATTCTGTCCTCAAGAGCTCCAAAATTATGTGAGAAGGAAAATAATGAAGGCTATTTTTAACTATTTAAAGTATTGTGATAGAGTTCACCCCCCAACTAAATCTGTAGACTTTATTTTCTCCCAGCTAAGAAAATAAGTTTTAATTATGTTATGAACACCAAACTGCTTTCACTATTTTTATTTGCTCTAGTATGTTAGTAGCTGGTGATGACTGACTAGTTGTGGCAAAGAAAAGGTTAATATAACCTAAACCTATAGCACAGCACTTTATAGAAGGACTGTTTCCCATGAAAATATTGCAATTGTACCAGTCTACACTGTAACCTTGAACTGCAGTAAAATCTCAGTCAATTCCCTGAAGTTGCCGTTTTGATGTATGCATTTTCTCCTGATTGCTGAGCACTCGCAAGGCTCCTGTGTATTTGGGATTGCCGATGATGATATGGTGTAACCTGAAAGGTGTGAAAGTTGGCAGAGAGCGAGCAGCCAGGGCCCAGAAAAAGAAAACAGACCAACCACACCTGGGAAATAACCTAGAATCAGCAGAAAAGAAAAACAACCTTGTAGTCAAGAATTTTTCGACCTTAAGGATCTGTTACCCGACCCTACCTTTGGAACGTGACCAGTGGTGAAGCCTGACTAGTGCTCCCAGCCTGAACAGGGCACAGAGGCCATGCTGGTGTTTCACAGTCCTGGACGCACTGCTTCTCTGAAGTCCACAGAGCTTAGCTCCTGGGGTTTTTTTTGGAGGAGGGGGTGACATTGGTTAATTAAACTATATAGGTTTCAAGTGTACAGTCCTGTGACACATCATCTGCACATTGCATTGTGCGCTCACCACTCGAAGTCCAATCTTCTGTCACTGTATGTTTGACCCCTTTACCCTTCCTGTCCCTCCCTCCCCGCTTTCCTCTGGTTACCACCATACTGTACTGTTGTCTGTGTCTGTGAAGTTTAGTTTGTTTTTCTTGTGTCTTGATTTGTTGCTTTCAGTTTCATATCCGGGATATGAGTAAAATCATACGGTTCTTGACTTGTTCTGCCTGATTTGTTTTGCTTAGTGTGACATTCTCAAGGGGCTATGTTTTGAAGTCTTTCCTTCCATTACCTGTCCTTACATTCTATACGATCTCCACTGCACTATACCTCAACTTATTATTTTCTTTATTATTTGATGCTTTTAAAAATCCCAAATTAAGACCAACTGCTGTTGTAAAATATCATCTATCAGTATTTTCTTCTAAACATTATTTCTTATTGTTTAGCTGGCTTCCTGCATCGACTAGGGGCAGGCAGCCTTGACTAGATGACAGCTTAGCCAGCTCAGAGCCTGGCCTGGTACAGACACAGAAATTATCATGAAGAGTTTATAAGATAATTTATTATTAAAATGCTTATATTTCCTGAAAACATATTTTTGATCAGTATGTAGATGGATGTGTAAAATGAACCTTCATTTCTCATATCTAATTATTTAATTGATACTATTCTGCTTGCAATTAGATAACTTCTAATGCATATATAATAATTTTATAATGGGCACAAATTGTTCCAGAACACTATTATTGTGTTCTGATAATTAGATTTCCATTTTAAGCTCCATGTTCCCCAGAATGGCAAAAATTCATCTCAGTGTACTTGAGGTTTACCTCATTTTATTTTATCCAGAGACTGTACCTAAATTTTGGAAGTCAGAAAGGCATTCTAAGGGCAAAGATGTTGGGATGGAACACCTAGTCCTTGGAGTCATCGTCCAGTTATACCAGCATCTGCTGACTCATTCCTGTATGTGGTTGTACCTGACACATTCTTGTCCTGGGTTGTTGGACCAAACAGTTGTGTGCTGTGACCTGTCAAGTCCAGGCTGGTTCACTGTGGATTTGGACAGATGGAAGAATATGCACAGAGCTGCTAGGATATCTGGCATGCCTTTATTCAAAAGAGGGCAATCCAGGCATGGTGCAAGCCACATGTCCCTCCCTGCACGGCACCCAGTGGGAAGTTGTGGAGTCCCAACTCCCTTATATACTGCATGCACACAAAGCCGACAATATGCCAAGATATTATACAACAGAGCTTCATTCTACGCACGTGAGCCCTCCCAAGGCTGTGGGAACCATGTATCGGACCCCTTCTCAAAGCTGTGAGGACACTGCTTATCTTAGTTTCCCAGACATTTGGGTGAGGGAGCCAGACTGACTCCATTTACCCTACAAAATGACAGCAAAACTCTCCATTGTTTCCAAACACAAGTGGGGCCTTTTCTGTGTTGGTCTCAGTTTCTTAGGTTGGGACATTCTCTGAGGTATTTTTTGTACCTCAATATGGATACATAATAGATTTTTTTCCCTGATCACTTGATGGTTGTGGTGAAGGCTTAGATGTGAGCTGCTTGCTAGGCTTTGTCATAGGACTGATGCCTTCGACTCTTGTGTTCCTAAAGCTGCCTCCTCTGCAACCTCACCCACATTCCCACAATTGATATAAGGTTATAATTCCACTTCTCAGGATCTAAATCCTCTCACACTCACCTTCCCAATGCTCGGGACATCGCTATCTCATCAAGGCCCTGCGATCAATTCTGTCAATACATGATGGTGCACATCATATGTTTTTCCAAATATTTGATTACATGTATGAAATATAAAAGTTAAGAATTAATCAGATTTGATTCCTGCATTCTTTTGTGTTTTCCCACTCCTGAAACAAATATCATAACTTCCTGGGCTATAGAAGGGGTCATAGGATTTAAGAATTGCATAGAAAAATCACCTAGATTAATGTTTCACAGTATATTGGCACAATTAAAATTGCTATAAGTATTGATAGTAAAAGAAAAATGTCAGCAGGCTGATTGGATGTTTCCATCAGTGAGTAACTAATATACTTCAGGTAATGTGTTGGGCACTGAATTGGAGCTTTAACAAGATAGATACTGTGTTCTTATAAAACTTAGCTTCTTCCCTGGCCAGTGTGGCTCAGTTGGTTAGAGTGCCATCTGTAAACCAGAAGGTCACAGATTTGATTACCGGTCAGGGCACATGCCTGGGTTGCAGGTTTGATCACCTGTTGGGGTGTGTACAAGAGGCAACCAGTTGATGTTTGTCTCTCTCTCTCCCTCTCTTCCCCTTTCTCTAAAATCAGTAAGCATATCCTTGGGTGAGGATTAAAGAAAAAACCACTTAGCTTTTTATGGTACAGTGTCTTGCTGTGGGCCAAGACTATTTCAAAGATCTGGGGGACCAGATGAAAGAAGGTACAGGGATTAACCAAAGAACACATATGCATACCCGTGGACACAGTGGGGACTGCCTGAGGGAGGAAGGGGGAGGAAGTGGGAGGCTGGGTGGAGATGGGCAAAGGGAGAAAAAGTAGGAACAACTGTAATAGCATAAATGATAAGAGACAATACAAAAATCTGTAAATCTAACAGTTTTAGCCCCTCTGGTAAAATTAACACAACCCAATTAAATTCAGTGAAGTTTGCCAGTGGAACAGTATACAATCAGTTACACAATAGTTGTGCTCTCAGTGTACATCCTCTTCCTGGGAATTCTGGGGGAGGCGATCTCTTTAAGACATGATTTGGAGCAATAATTAGAATGAGGTGAGCCAGATGGTCTTGGAGAATATTGTATTAAAATTGACTAAGTGAAATTTGGGATATTTTTGTGTACACAGTAACTGTGGGTGCTTTAGAATACGGAATACTTTCCTTTGCACACTGTTGCATTATACAGCTGCAGCTTCTCAGTCTGCAGTGTCACTTACAATATATTGTGCAACTTTACTAAAAGTGTTCTCACACCATTCCAGAGCATTTGCATTACCATCAAATTGACATTATTTTTTAACCATATTAAATTGATTTTTTCCTCTATATGTCTCCTGCGTGCAACTTGTATTTGTATCTTTCTCAAGTTTTCATCGCCAACATGTGTACGAATAATTCCTCATGGTTAGTTAATTCTATAAATGATAAGATAATGCAGTTAGACTGTCAACTCATGTTGAGCCCCCCACCTTGTTTACTGCTTTATCTATGGTTTTTAATGTGATGCATGATCTGTAGCAGGGGCTCAATATGTGTTTATATGAGCAGGATATATAGACCTGCAGATGTCGAATTGTGCTATTTTCAGAGAGAAACTTTGCACTCCAGATTCTGGGAGCAGCTCACTGTGTACTTTTGCGTGTGGTAGTCCCACTGGCTCCATAACATCTTAGGTCGCATCACAGGTACAGAGTTCTTAGAACGAGGTCAGAAACTCAGCAGCTTGTCAGTCTTTGTTTGTATGGACTACAGAGTTCCCTGAGCAGGCCCAGTGTTCTTGCTTTGGGTTTTGCCAGCAGGGGTTTGAAGATGGTTGGATTGCTGATTATCTACTGAACTTAGTGACCAGTGTGACCCTGCACACTGCCAGCCACACATGTCAGCCACATTGTTAGCTCTGCCACTTACCTTGTCTCCAAAGCCAGAAAACAGTGTCATGTACAAAACATGCAATAAATTACCTAAAGCTAAAGATTGTTCTCCGTTATTATGTAGCTGATGGCCTTGGCATCAGTTGCTTGAGCTATTAAAACAACCTCCTAATTGATCTTATCACTAGATTCCTTTTTTTTTGGACCAATACATTGCCTCCATTTCCATATGACTGTCAGAGTTTTCCAAATTTTTTCCAAGAAATATATTTTATTTTATTGTATTTATTGATTTGAGAGAGAGGGGAGAGAGAGAGAGATTGAGGTTTGTTTTTCCACCTATTTTTGCATCATTGGTTGACTCCTATATGTGCCCTGACTGGGGATCAATCCCACAACCTTAGCATATTGGGACGATACTCCAACCAACTGTGTTACCCGGCCAGGGCTTCAAAAACTTCAAATTTTGAAGTAGCCAATTTTTTTGTCTAAAGGTAAAATACAAATTTCTTATTTTTGATTTTATGAAGCCATTTACAATCGAACACTAACTCATTACTCCAACCTTGTCTCTAGGCATAATCCAAATTTCTCCTCTCTTTCTTCCCATTAAGTCTTGTGGTACATTGAATAATTCTCTATGCTAAGTCCTTCAGGGCAAAACCCCTGAAATGATATTTTCCTCTCTCCATTTGGCAAGCACCTGATCATTCTTCAAGATTTGGCTAACGTGTTTCTTCCTGTGAGGGCAGATTGAGCTTCAACAGGAAAAATTTTGAATATCAACAAATAACAAACTTATATTTCTATTAAAAGTATTTTAATTTCAAATGTTATTAATTCATACTATAAAATATAACTTAAAATTCTAATGAAAGTCATTATCACTAAATAAAACATTAAATATGCTGTATGGCTAACATGAATTTTATATCATAATATTTATTTCCCATTATATTCTGTCAGTGTTTCTGCTGACAGTCTTTGTATCTTTGGTAAATTATCCCAGTAGTCATCTTTAATAAGATTATACCAACTAATATGTTGGTATACTTTGTTGCCTTACTTAGAAATATAACATAAATTTTGTATTCTATAATTTCTGATATCTTTTATTTCTGAATGATGCAATAATTAGCAATTTTCAGCACTTCGCTGTCAGCTTAGCATTGTATTTCAAAGTGATTTAGGTAATTAAACACACAGAATTAACTGCTGGCACTGGGATTATTAGAGAAAGAACATTTAAAAAAAACTATAATGACATGCACTTTGTGAATTAGAACTTTGTACTCTTCTAGTGTATCAATGAGTATAAGTCATATTTTTGATGACATAATTGCATTTGTAGTGTGGAAAAGTTTCTTTGAATAAATAAAGGATTTATGTAGAATATTTTTAAAAACAGGTACATTTCCCCCTTATACCTTAGTTTAATAATATGTATATAATTTTACATATACATGTGTGTGTGTATACATATATAATACTAAATTTGGGGAGCTGGGTCTTTTTAGGCCTTCAGGTTTGGACTGAAATACAGTTCTTCTCGGGTCTCCAACCTGCTGGCTCTCAGCGTGGGGTTTACACTTTGGACCCCCTGGTTCTGGGCTTTCAGACTTGGATGGAACTATGCAGGTCGGTTCTCCTGGTCTCCAGCTTACCAGCTGCAGATCTTGGGACTTCTCAGCCTCCACAATTATGCAAGCCAATTACTTGTAAAATCTCAATTCCCTCTCTCTCTCTCTCTTTCTCTCTCTCTCCTCCCTCTTTCCCCTACTCCCCTTCTGCTCTCTCTCTTCCACCCTCTCTCTGCATATATGTGTACACAGATATGCACTTCCTATTGATTCTGTTGCTCTGGAGAACCCTGACTAGTAACAGTGGAATAAGGTTGTATACAATACTTGATACCATTTAACAGAAAACAGACTGGGTGTGTTCTGTCTTTCTGGAAATGGCTGAGAGAAAATATGTAGAGGAGAAAGAGGCACAAAAGATTTTGCTTACTAAGAATACTGGTGGGCTTGAAACACTAACTTTTCAGTTAACAGCTGAGCTCGCTAACCAATAGCATCACAGAGATCCAAGGAGAGCTCGCGTGCATTTCTGAAGAAACCCAGTATTTTTTTTAGAGTCTTCAAACCATATCAGGAATTAATAAAGGATAATGAGTGATTTAGCTTGGAGGGAAATAGACCAAGAGGAGAAACGATAGCCTTCAACATCGAAGGAAGTGTAATAATGAAAAGGGTACCTGTTATTTGTATGGTTGATCTGGTAGGTTGATATGGTTGGAAGGATTTTATTGCTCTGAGCTGAGACAGCTTACAGTATAATAATACAGGTTACAGGGAGGCAGGAGTGGACTCCTCTTAACTGTTGAACTGATATTGTTTTATTGTACAGAAATAAGCTCCATGATGCTGGAAGTGCTTAAATAAAGAACAAATAGGAATACCTGAGAAATGTTTTAAAAATTTTAAAAGAAACACTTCTCTACAATTTTCCCAGCTATACAGTTTACTGACTCTCTATTCAAACTGATTAGAGAATACAGAGATTTACATATTTGACTTTGCTTTTTTTGTTCAGGTTATCCTCAAGGATAAATGAACTTCCAATTTTCTTCTAGATTTATTGATATTCAATTCCCATATAAAATGAATTTGTGATCATATATTATTCTGATTTAAAAAATGTATGTGTGAAAAATGTAGAAAAGAATCTTTGCCATTTTTTATTATAATAAAAAACAGCATACAGCCCTGGCTAGTGTGGTGCAGTGGACTGAGCCCAGCCTGTGAACCAAAGGGTCGCTGGTTTGATTCCCAGTCAGGGCACATGCCAGGGTTGTGGGCCAGGTACTCTGTAGGGGGCGAGTGAGAGGCAACCACTCATTGATTGTTCCTCTCTTTTGTCCTCCCTTCCCCTCTGTCTAAAAATAAATAAATAAGTCTTGAAAAAAAAACCAGCATACAGAAATATTTTCTTCTGGTAGCAAACATAAGTTAGTTGCATAGATTAGAGGGAATGGTGAGGGCTATAAGTTATGTATGATCTCAACTACTATTGTAAATTCTAGACTTAGATTAGCACCTATAAATATACTTGAAATGAAATGACAACAAGTACAACATGTTGTACAAGTACATCTAATGTTAATGCAACTGGACAAAACTGTAAATATTTGTATTTATATATTTAAGACAGACTAGAGGCCCTTCCATGTAGTCTGCCAATTTTTCCTTCATTTTAAAATGGTATTTAATTTTAAATTTAGAAAGAATCCTAAAAATAACCTAGACTAGACGGATACTTTTCATTTTGCAGGTAAGAGAAATGGGAATATCTGACTTGTAAGAGTTTGTAAAATCATTCTTCCAGTTCTATTAGAACTGAGATAAATGAGCAGTCTCTATGCTCTTCCTACGCTGCTCTGACTCAGCAGAGAGAAATTCTCTGAACTCCACATGCATCCCATGGATGGGTTCCTACACTGGTTACTGCCAGCAGTCTTGGCCTTCACGTGGGTCCACTGCTCTGTATTCCTGTTCACACACCAGCATGATACACAATCACTCAGCATTTCCTGGTGGAGAACCAAATCACTAACAGGTTTCAGCTTTAATTGTTGAAACTGAGTTCAATTTTGAGTTAATGGAATCATTTATTTTATAAATTGACTGAAGGCCACTTAACACCAGGTTTCAAGTTGGCTTGTGTGTAACACACCCAGCTTTTCTGTTGGCAGCATTACTGAACCTATTCTTGTGACTCAGGTTTTTCCTTCACTCAAAGCTAACCACTTCTCCAACCCTGACTACTCTAAGTGCTAATGTATTACTAACCTGAAGATGTGATGTTCCCCAAAGTGTTTATGCTAGAAATATTTTTATCTTATAGTATTGCTTTTTTGTTTCCCTGTCTGTACTTTGAATGCTGAAAGTCATACTTGAGTTTCTTTTCTTAACATTACAGCAGATTATGTTCTTCAGCACATATTTTAGCTGTTAAAAGTAATAAAAAAGGTCAGGTTTTTCTTTTAAATGCAAAACTGACAAAATAGTCATAGATGTTTAATGAAACTAGTGGCAGACTGTGAATCCTTATGGAGACGTACAAGTGAGAACAAAATATTTCAACATTTGTCATAAATGCTTGCTAATGAAGACAGCCTTTAAAATGAGAATATTTCAACTCCCTCTCATTCTTTAAAATACATAGTTGGCTAAAGAAAAACACAGTAGTGTTCGTATTCCAACAACCTCTTTTTAAAAAAATAGATTATGCATGGAAATCTACCCGTGTTGCCAATGTTGGGAAAATGTTCCTCCTGAGGTATTCTGCAATCCTTCTGTTGGCTACAAATTTGCTTGAATAAATTCAGAACTTCATACTTAAAAACTGGCTCCAGAGCAGATAAAAGCTCCAGTGGCAGAATTAGAATTGTCATAACTATATGCTATTGGTGTAGTAATATCTAATATAAAGAATTTTCTTCCAAGGGTTTCCTTTAATAATTACCCTGACTCCATTTTTTTTAAAAAAATAAAGAATATTTTAGCATTCTTTGTTGGCTCCCATAAATTCATGTGAAACTAATTGTGGAAATATTTTTAAATGCATTTTTAGATCTCTGTGGCATATTATTTGCTATTCCTCTTTAATATTAAAATAGTTTTGGCAATAGCTAGGACTTGAATGATTTATTATATTTTATTATACAGAATTTATTACTAACTATGACATAATTTCACAGAGAACTTCATCTAATTTTTAACAATCCCATACCACTGTCGTTCTCACTGTTATTTTCATTTCTAATGATTCCTTATATTTATCTAAAAGAATGCTTAAAATTGACATACTCTGCCCCCCCCCCCCCCCCATAAATCGATGAGATCAGAGGCATTATATGCAGGTGAAAAACCCTAGCAATGAAGTTTGCATGACTGTGGATTCAGTAATGAATTTTAACTGCCAACCAAGTTTGATTCAGGAAGGACATGATAGAAGTAATGGGATTAATTTGCTGGATACTTGCATAGCAGAATCAAGCAGTTTGGAAACCAGAGAGATTCTATGTGTCTCTCTGTCGTTACACAGCTCTCAGCTGTCATCAGAATGCTGCCTCACCACATCCTGTGCGAAGAGGCAGTTATTACAAGTAACTATTTATGTTTGATGGTGAGGTAAGAGTGCTGGCCAGATAAAATTTGTCATTACAATACCCTCATGCTTAATTTCTGCTTCTGTCCATGAAAATTTTTGGTGTGGAACTTACAGTCTGCCAGAAAAGTGGAGCGAAGTGTATGCAACATCTGTTTTCAGGCATTGGTATAACAGGAAGCAGCAATCTGCAGACCTGGAGAGGAGCATCAGGGAGATCACGCCTAACATTTCCCTGGGCTTCTTAACTGAATGTTCTTTTCAGATCGCAGTACAGGAAGGAGAATGTGAGCGCAGCTGGCAGTCTCTCCAGATGAAGAGAGGAAGATAGGAGTCCTGAGAGCCTGCGGCAGCCATAACTTGAGGGCAGAAAACCATAGAGCAAGTATCTCTAAGGTCTGAAGAGCTCACAAAATAAGCAGAGGAATCCTAGTTAGAGTGTCTGGCTTACTTAAATACTCCTCCCTATATTTTCTCCTAGCAGGTATATCCTGCTTTTCATATTTATATCTGAATACATGTTTTAAATGGAGTCCACTTTTAACGGTATAAGAAAAGACTTCAGTTTTAATGTTCCCCAGGAAGTGAGAAATTTACTAAAATGGCATGTCCCTTTATCATTTAATTCTGGTGCCATTTTTACTGTCTATGAAGTGTCTGTAGATGCACTGGGCTCTCTCTAAAGGTTGCGTTTTTTGTCATTAATCCATTTACCTGGTCTTATTCCTGTTCCTTATTGTTTTTTATCATAACTTTATAATATGGAGCCCTGTCCAGAAAGTATCCATCCATGTAATATGAAAAATAGAGACATTTATTGAAGAAGATAAAAGATATAAGAAACTTTGTACACAAGACAATGCTGCCTCAGTGCCCTTGAAAGTAGGCACCTTGGGACCTCACACAGTTCTCCCAATTGCCATCAGCTGCCCTGTCATATTTTCCTGAATCTCATCAACAGTGTGAAATCTCTTCCCTTTCAAAGGTGATTTCAGTTTTGGGAAAAGCCGGGAGCTGCAGGGCACCAAATCTGGGCTGTAGGGAAGTCGAGTCACCTGGGTGATTTGATGTTTTGCCAAAAAACTGCACTAGTCATGATGCAAGAGTGGGCGCATTGTTGTGATGAAGCTGACAGTCACCAGTTGCCCATAGCTGCAGCCTACTGAGTCATCTGAATAGTTTCCATGGAGGAATGTTCAAGCTTAATGCAACATTTGATGCAGATTGATTCCTCTACTCAGTCATTGTGAATGCAGTGCCGACATGGGACACATGCTCACTGAACAGCATCTACCGCCCCCACTGACTAGTACAGTGAAGTCCTCATTGTTCACACAAGCGCATTCCAGCCGACTCTTCTTGGCTGCCAGCTTGCACTGATGTTTCGCAAACCATTCTCCTTATATTAACAATGACTGGATTTTTTCTGGACAGACCTCATATGTCTAAGCCTCTGGTGGGAAATTTCTATAAAATTTAAAGAAATTCCCTAAAATTTGAGGAAACCGCTTTGACTGTGTTGTTGTGAAGTGTGGTAGCATACAAATGTCTAATCTAGGTGTTCTAAAATGACTTACATTTGGAGGCTACCTACCATCTGCCATCAAACCAGTCCTGAAAGGCAACATGGTATGGTGATTATGAGCGTGGTCTGTGGAACTGGACTGATGGGTCTAATGTCAATGCTATCATTCAGTTGCTGTGAGATCTTTATTGGGCTATTCACTTTTCTCTACCTCAGTGCCTATATCTCAACAATGAAGATGACAGGAGTAATGCTTTGCTCATTGGAATGTGCAAGGAAATAAATAATGCAAATCTCACAGCTCATTTAGGGTACCAACCGTTGGGAACCGTCCTGTTTGGTATCAGAAGCTGTACGCCCCCCCCCCCCCCCCCCCCCCGCCCTGCAAAGGCTAAGGCTGAGGGAGTGGCTTTGGACCATAAGCCAGCAAGGAGACAAAAGTTTATCTCCCTGGCAGAAGCACTGCTTCTGCTGCTTCATTCATAACTGAACCCTAATGCTTGGTCAGTTAGCCAATGACGGGTAAGATTCCCCAAGGGGGGAATGACCTGAGACAGGCATGATCACATGGGAGGACCCCAAGAAAGGACTTTGGGCGCTACGGCAAAAATGGGTGATGGACCCTTGCTCCTTGTCTTTGATATAGCCTGAGTCCTCATCTTCTGGAAGAAAATCTTATCTCTTGGTTGCCTTAGTTCCCTTGTTCCACCTAAGCCTGAAACAATGACAGGGTGGTGCAGCCCTGTGCTAAAAAGGGCGGGTTCCCCAGGTGATCAGGCCTAAGAAAGAATATGTAAAATCCTGTGAAACCTGCTTTGTTTAGAATGCTCTCAGATGAATGATAAGGGTCCAAGGAAGAAGTAAATTTGTTCTTTAAAGTTTTACAGCTCTTTGATCCTGACTCAAAATAGGCCCTCAGACTTCCTTGCTATCTGTTGTTTGATCCTTACTTCCTGGCAATGTTTAATAAGCTTTACCTGAATCCCTATGCAAACAAAACAATAAAAAGCCTCTCCAGAGGGGGAACGAGGTGCTCCCCATGTGAGGAGTGGCCATGGGGCCCTCCAGGAGAGAGGGTGGCCAAGATGCTCCCCACGTGAGGAGTGGGCCTTCTGTTCCTATTCCCCCACAGGACCTGGTTGTCTCTGTGTATGTTTTTAGCATGTTTCGACGAGCACCCGCAGCCGAGATGGATACTGCAGGCTGGTATCCTCCACAACCAACTGTAGTAACACCTTGATTTAAGATTCCTGGACTTCAGAACTGTGAGGCTATACATTTATTTTGTTTCAAGCCAAACTACTTGTAGTACTTGTTACTACAGCCATAGCGGGCTAATAATACACCATGTAAGTATATATTAAATTTAAAAATACATTTGCATAGTTTGAATTAATAATAATTATGTGATACAAGCTGATGCTGAGTTTCTGATGTAAAACTATGAGATAAAATTTACAAACCTATAGAGTTGAAATAATATGTGGTTTAACCTCTTGATTTGTGAACACAAAAAATCATCTCCCATTACAATGATCAAAAACACCGTGAATTACAAAAGTATCTAAATAGAGGTATATTTAAGCCACGTGTAAAACATTTTAAGTATGCCTCAGGCTTATCTGCAGTCACAATTAAGTGCCTAGAGCAAATTTGGGAGCAGTCATATCTTCCAGTGAAAGAACAAACTCTATCAAAAGTGTGTGAAGGAAAGATTTTTTTCTCAGCAGAACCATTACAAGGAATCAACTGCAAGTTAATGAATGCTGATGACATTAGTTCCACTGCAAGACTCCTTAAAGAGATACAATGCAATAAAAACATTTATGCTCATTCATTGATGTGCACATGTATATTACAAGAGAAGAAAAACTATTAATTACGAGCCTTTATAGAATGGAAATGTTAAAGTATTTCAATTAATTCAAATTTATCAATGAACAGCTCTGCAAAAACATTTTTCATTCACAATAACTGATGAATGAAAGTATAGTGAAACTAAATTAATAATATCTGACAATTTATGTCAAATTGATACCAGCCACATATTTTAATGATGCATTAATTATCATTGAGTAATTAAAAGTATTGAAGAATATGTGACATATACTTGTACCAATTTATTTTATTAAGACTGGGTAAAGCAGGCAATTAATAAATTCTGAATTTTAAAATGTTTAACAAAAACCATGTATCTAATTTTTATATTTTTACATTCAAAGGAGGAATTTTTATCAGCCCAGTGAAATATTAATTTAGCCAGAATAAAACTTAACATCAATCTCAGAATTTAGTCCAACATTTCTAATACTTCTTTGTAAATCTGAATTAAGTTATACCTTAGGGAACTATAGATATTCATACATACAAAGTAATATAAAGACACACCCATATATATATATATATATATATATATATATATATATATATATATTCACTAAGCAATAACATCATTGTCTACCTAATTTTGCTTGCTGGCAGTATGTGAAGGACTGGAAAATGGAGAGGGATACATGTGTTAAAGTAAAACTCCATTTTACATAGATTTTCTACTTTTAACCAGTTTTTTTTTTTACCTTGTACAATGCAAACTATAAGGTAGCTGTTGACTTTGACTCATTGAGACTCTGATCTCTTTTATGAAGGTCACACCCTCAGAATAAAGTTGACATTTGCAAAACATGAAAATAATAGTGATGACTGCTCGTGGTTAGGAGAACGTACTGTTACATTCTGAGCACCCACAACTGCACAGCTGGACAGTGACAGAACTGTTCGTGAATCCAGGTAAACTGCTTCCAGAGTCTTTGCTTTTAATCTAGAAGAAAAAAGTGACTTTGTCTAAGATGCTAAGAGACATAACAATTCTTGCTTTTCATTAAAATATTTAATGTATTGCCTCAGTAATAATGAGGGCAGATCGCCTTTGCCTTAAGTATTGCGAATGTCATTGCCATTTTTTCATCAGAAAACAGAAACACCAGAACCCATAAATGGTTCTCAAATCTGCAAAATATCTGAATAACGATTGCCCAGTACAGCCTTGCCTAATGAGTCATATGGCTTGTTAATACATATTTTTAGAAATTGGGTCCCATAATTAAAATGTCAGGCAAACTGGGACTAAAAATAAACATGTTTCTTTATTTCAGGTTGTTTCAACTTGAATATACCAGTGCAAGTTTGATATCTACAGAGGGAATACAGTATATAGGCCTTCCAAGTTCTTTCACCTACATGTAAAAGACCATTTTCATTGTTTATTTTGTTCCTATGAACTGAAGAACAATTATTTCATAGATTATTTTAGAGCAGTTTTAGGTTTACAAATAATTGAGTAGAAAGTACAGAAAGTTCTTATGTACCCTACCCCTCCCGTTCCCCATATTATTAATATCTTGCACTGGTATGAGACCTTTATTAAAGTTGATGGATTGATATAGATACATTATTAACTGAAGTCCATAGTTTTACAATAGCATTCACTCTCGGTGTTGACAGCTCTGTGAGTTTTGGCAATGAGTAATATCATGTATCCATCATTGCATCTCATAAAGAACATTGCTAACTTACATGGGCCTTTGCCACACCTATTCATCTCTTCTCCTTCCCTGCCAATTCCTGGCACTGACAGTCACTCATTTTTTCACACTGATTTTTTTCCATCTCTGTCATTTTTCCTTAGATTAAAAAAAAAAAGTCATACAGTTGAAATTTATAGTGTGTAACCTTTTTGAATGCATCCTTTCACTTAGCAAAATACATTTAATGCTTTTCCATGTCATTTTGTAAAATTTTAACTTCAGTAGTTCATTTCTATTTATCTTTGAACACTATTCCATTGTCTGGATGTACCAAACTTTGTTTAACACTTCACCTATTGAAGGACATCTTGGTTGCTTCCAGCTTCTGGCAATCATGAATAAGGCTGCTATAAATATTGGCGTGTAGGTTTTTGTGTGGAAAATAGTTCACAGATTATTTGGATAAATCACTAGGAGAGAAATGGCTAGATCGTAAGACTGTTTAACTTGGAAGAAACCTCAAACTGTCTTCCAACATGGCTGTACCATTTTGTATTCCCACCAGCAATGAGGCAGAGTTCCTCTTGCTCCCCATCCTCACTAGCATTTGATGTCATTGCTCTTGTTGATTTTAGCCATTCTATATGTGTGTAGGGGGATCTTGTTCTTTTAATTTGTAATTGCCTAGTAACATATGCTGTGGAGCATCTCTTCATACGCTATGTCCATCCATATGTCTTCTTTGGTGAGGTGTCTGTTCAGATAGTTTTCCTACTTTTTAATTGTGTTGTTTTCTTATTGTTGAGTTTAAAGGGCTTTTTAAAAAATGCATAACTTGGATACAAGTTCTTTATCAGGTATGTGTTTTGAAAATATTTTCTGCAAGTCTGACTTGGTTTTTCATTGTCTTGATCTGTAGGCTTTCAAAGAGTTACATATAATTAAAAATTGTAATACCCCCTCAATGAACAATTCTGAGTCTGCTTTAAAATGAAGTATGTGTGTTTCCTACTCACTCTGCCCCCACCCCACCCCATACTGGACACTTAGAGGAGTGGATACCTTTGCTTTTGCAGGCTGCTTGGTGACACTCACAGCTGCCATTTATTATCTGCCCGATCACGAGGGATGCATCAGGATAGATTACACATTTAGCTCTTTAATCTTTGCAATGAGATGTTATCAATGCTTTGCAAAAGTGTAAAATTGTCTCTGAAAATTTAACTTATTTGCCAACAATTTAAAAATTAGTAATTGGTATATTTTGGACTTTAGCCTACTACGTATGGCTTCAAAGGGATGGTTCCAACAGATTTTTCCAGGATTCATTTGAGAACCATTTTGAGCAGGAGGACATCATGACTAGGCTACAAAAAGTGCTTGTTGTCAGTTATCAACTCCAATGAAAAAAGTAAATCCCTGTTTATGTGCCTAATGCCTTATTTATTTAAATTGCACCTGCTTGCTATCATCTCGCAGGGCTGTGTCCAACCTTTTGGCATCTTGGCCACACTGGAAGAGGAAGAGTTGTCTTGGGCCACAAATTTAATACACTGTGACATGTAATCACACAAAAAAATCTCACAATGTTTTAAGTAAATTTACGATTTTGTGTTGGGCCACATTCACAGCCATCCTGGGCTGCATGCGGCCCATGGGCTGCAGGTTGGACACCCCCGTTGGAAGTTATAAGGATTGAATAGTGCATGTTAAGTGGTAGCATGCTGTTGTCTCATAGTAAGAACTCTATAAATTGCAGACATTCCTGCAAGCAGTAACAGTATTGCCATTATTATTGCCTTTATTTTTATTTTGTATTACAGTTGTTAGTCTTTGTTACTTGCAGAATGTGAGTCTTCCTTGGGCAAATCAATTACCTTGTCAGCACCTCTGGTTCCTCCGAAGTAAAATGGGAATTATGATACATATTCCTTCACAGGGCTGTTGTATCATTTGAAATGGATAATGCATGTAAATTACTTAGTGAATGACAGATGCAAAGTCTCTGCTCAATGAGGACAGTTTATCTTCTTTTTCTTCCATTCCCTTGAAGAGTATTTACCTGGAAATTTTCACTAGCTGCCATGTGTGTATACAATCTGATCACTGACTCTGTAGAATTCACTTCTATTCTCCATCTTTCTGAAACAGTGTAGATTTTTTAAATATATTTCAAGCTGATAAATGATCTCTGTTTAGGTAAGATACAATATATTTGTTGATTATCCAGAGTGGCCAGGGTAAGTCTTGGTTAAAACATAAAGTGAAATGTTTGCATGCCATCAGTGTAAACACAAAATATTTTAGCAGTTTCTCTACTTCTTTCAGTGAACATCAAGTAGATGCAACTAAGAAATAGTCAACAAAATAACAGAATTATTGGAAACAAGACGTGCTAACATAAGATAGAGAACATGGTCCTGTTCTTCTAAAATGTAGTGCAAACATGAAATGGAAATCGCTTCTGCAAATAACTCTCTGTGTGTTGGTCATAAGTGACAACTTGTTTGCTCCAGTCTTCCCGGTCTCACTCCAACCCCACAGCCTGTGGACTGCCATTTCTAAGGCTTGACAACAGGGTCCACGTTAAAATGTCCTCTCTAGGTTCCAGGATGATTTTCACATATTTAAATTTATACTTATTCCCTTTTCTTCTATTTCCCATACCATCCTGTACTATATGCTAAAATACAAAGTTATTGGTCTCACCGTTATTATCTTTCCTCATCTCTCAAGGATCAAATATGTACTAGAAAGATAAGTGAGAAGCAAATAAGAAGAAATTGAATGCTTTCTTTTCTGTCAGAAGTCAGAAAAAAGGATCTGTTGGTTAAATAAGACAGACTAAAGATTTTTCAGATGAAACAATGAATCAAATTGTACGTCAAATTAAATATATTTACTGAGTGTCTAGGTATTAGTGAGTAACTGTTGCATACATTCCCTCCAGTTCAAGAAACTTAATTAATTAATATATTGAAGGAGCTTTTATTGGAACCTGCTTTGTGCCAGTGTTTGAAGACAGGTAGCAGGATTTCAGAGCTCACTCTCTTAACTATAATATTTACTGCTTTCCATGATGTATGCATGTCTCTAAAACACATGTGAGTGCTTGTTAGGAGGATGAGAGCATTTTACTCCTTTCTATACACTTACATGGTGCACAATGTTACCTGGTTCATAGAAAACAACCTGAAATGTCTCACTGAACTGGAGAGAGATTTCACTTCTTGTCCACCATTCAGTTAAATAATTCAGGCACTAAAGTCAATATTTGATCTTAACTTTCTGGTTGATTATTAAATATACTTCATGTAAACAGAAAGTTCTAATTCATTTTTTCCTTTCATTTATGTTCATTCAGCTTCTAGAAATATCATATCTGATAACTTAGTCAACTTGGATAAAGAAATCTTTGTAATTATGAGATACTTCTGAATGTTTCGGATCACGTAGTAGTAAATATAACTTCCTTGCCACTAACTTACAAGACTCTGGCAAGGATCAAAAGAGGTCATTTGTGTGAATTTTCATTGGAAATCTTCAACAATATACATTGTAAGACATTGTGTTACTATTACCTTAAAAAGTAATAGCTAATCACTGAGAAGGTAATAACAGTTTTAAAAATATGTTTGTACTAGGTTAGTATTGCTTAATGATGATTTGTTGAAACTTAAGAGTGTGGGTTTCTCTCTTATGGAAAACAGTGTTCTGTTAATAATCCTTAGGATTTGCTATACGTTAAGTAATACAAAACTCCTCTGTTTTTTCTACATATACTTTATTGGTCCTCCAGTACAGAATTAATTTATGAGAGCTTTAACTGAACTGAAAAAAAAAATGACCTAGTAGATGCTCCAACCAGCATGAAATTGGAACTAAAGCATAAAATCCCTTTTGGTCTCTGTTGCCTTTTCTTCTTTATCTGTACTTATTTCCCATGGGATCAGCCCCTCACTGCCATGGTCTCTTAATTTTCTGTAGTTCGACTCTTCTGTGCTGATGTGAAACTCGAGTGCGTCACCTGCTGTAGTGGAGGAACTCTGCTGTTTGGCCGAGCCCCTTGTGAGTCAGGCTTAGGGATTGCCGGACTGTCAGGTATGCTCTGTGGCTTCCGCTGCCTTTTCTTCTCAGGCTTTAAAAATTATCAAAGATAATCGACCTAGAAAGTAATTTTAGAGGTCAAAAGAATAGTGATTGATTCTCTAGACAATTTCTTATTATAAGTGATGTGCAGAATAGGTTTATGGCCCATAATAATCGGTAAGAAAATTAACCTCAGACAGGTAACAATTCTTACACATTTTGTAAAAACATCAATATAGGGATTTCAATGTGATGTCAAGTGTATTCTAGAGTGTGGGCATTGCTGTTTGCAGTATGTACGATAGTCCTTTTCTCAACCATTCTCTTGCTGCTTCAGACAGTATTTTAAAGTAAAAGCATCAAGTTTCATATCCCACGTATGAGTGAAATCATATGGTTCTTGAGGAAAGGGGGATGAGCGGTTAGTAAGGGAAGAGGGAGTCAAATATATGGCGACAGAAGATGGTTTGACTTTGTGTGATAACACACAATACATTATACAGATGATGTTTCATAGAATTGCACATTTGAAACCTATATAATTTTATTCACTAATATTACCACAATAGATTACATTTAAAAATTTTAAAAGATGAAATAAAAGCACCCAACACTGGAGAAACCATATTTTTTCAGCCTTCCTTTCCCTCCCTTCTCTACCCCTCAACCCTATCTTTCTCATCTCCCCTCCCAATAGATGACTATGACTGTATGTACCCCGCTTCCTCATGTCCATGCCTTTAATAAAATAAGCAGGAATTTCACACTGAAATAATAGAAACAACATGCTTACCCATTTTTGAAAATTCTTGTATATACAAAATGACTTCCTTAGAAATAGGTTGTTTTATACAAAGACATAGATTAAGTGCTTTTAAATTAATCATTTTTTATTGTTTTTAAAATTTATTTAAACTAACAAAAAAATCACCCATTTTTTTACCTCCTAATCTACTACCTCTGGCAACCAACCAGCAATTTGTTCTCTATATCTATAGAGGTATAGATATAGATGAAATATATAGATATACATTGCACATATAAAAGGCATCATGTGGTATTTGTCTTTCTCTGACTTATTTCACTTAGCATAATGCCCTTAAGGGTCATCAGTATTGTCACAAATGGCAAGATTTCATTCTTTTGTATGAGTAACATTGTATATGTACCACATTTTCTGTATTCATCCATTGATGGACACTGAGGTTGTTTCCATATCTTGGCTATTATAAATAACGCTGCAATGAACATGAGGGTGCATGTATCTTCTCCAGTTAGTGTTTTCATTTTCTTTGGATAAATACCCAGAAGTGGACCTGCTAGATCATATGTAGTTCTTTCTTTAAATTATTTTATTGTTGTTCAATTACAGTTGTCTGCATTTTCCCTCCACCACTCCCTGAACCCCAGACAAATCTACCTCCCTCCCTTGCTTCTATCCTCCCCCTTGGTTTTGTCCATGTGTAGTTCTATTTTAAAGTTTTTGAGGAACTGCCATACTGTTTTACATAGTGTCTGCACCAATTTACATCCTGCAGAGCACAAAAATTCCCTTTTCTTGCCTTTTTGATAATAGTCATTCTAACAGGAATGAGGTAATATCTCATTGTGGGTTTTTGTTTGTTTGTTTTTTGCATTTCCCAGATAATTGATGATGTAGAGCATCTTTTCATGTACATGTTGGCCATCTCTATGTCTTCTTTGGAAAAATGTCTGTGTAGATCTTTTGCCCATTTTCTATGGAGTTTCCATAGAGTATTTTGGAGTATAATGTTTTTTGAACAGTAGCCTGTAATTAGAGACATGATTTACACATATTTTCTGTCCATTTTGTATCCAGTTGAATGAGTTCTTTATATATTCTGTATATTAGCCCTTTATTCAGTACAGGATTTGCACATATTTTCTTCCATTTAGTAGGTTGCCTTTTCGTTTTCTTAGAGGTTTCCCTTGCTGTGAGTTATTGTTTATTCCAGGTGATGGCAGTAAAGGACCTATGCTCCAGCTATAAAAATAAAGGAACAAAAGTCAAGCACTTAACCTCCTTCCACACAAGAAATAAATAGTCCCTACTTTCCAGATATCACACACACACAAACATCTCACAGTCATACTACAGGTATATGTAGAGAAACAAAATGATTAAACTAACAATGTATTTTGATCTTAATAAATAAGTTACGTGTGTGTGTTTTCATTCAAGTTATCATTTGTCTCTAGTTTATGAGATGTTTTAGCATGTCGTAAGTTCAACTCATATGATTTGATAAGCTAGTCGAAATCTTGATGCTCCACCTAAAGCATTTGGAAGTGCACCTGGATAAAAAATAATGAACGGTATGTTGAGGGATAGGTGAGACCTCAAAAAAGCTGCCTAGTTCAAATTTGTCACATAAGGCAGATGGCAGCAGAGCTATGTTATGTCAATGACAGATTTCAAATGAAAAACATTACATCAAGCCTTAAGAATGTCAGGTGGAATTGCAACTGATAGGATGCTGAAAAAGGAGTGAATGGTAGAAAAGATGCTTAAAATGAAAAAGAACTTGACTCAAACACCACAGAAAATAAATTAATTGAAGTGTTTTTTAATTGCTGACCTATAATCGTATTCTGACCGCTTCTCTAACCAATGACACAGTAGCCCTGTTGTATTTCCTAGTAAATGCATGTATAGCAATTATTATATTTACACAGTAGAAAAGAAAAAATTATTACTTCTTGATACTGACTACTATAATTGGAATTTTTCTATGCTGTAAAAATTCTAGATTCTCTAGGTCGACTTTATATTATTTGTCCTTTTTCTACGTAAGTGAAATGCTGGAAGGCCCTATTATAATTGCTGAGTTTTAATCATTAGCCCTTTTATACACAGTTTTATTAATTACATTTAGCTTTCATCATTCTAAATGTGTAATTGAAATGGCCCAAGACTCAGGGACATTCAATGACTTGCCCAGAACCATGGAGCTTGGCAATGAAACTCAAGACCATTTTTCTTTCTTTTGCATCACGCTATTAATCTTCTTTGATTGTGATAAACAAATAAACAAAACCTTTCCTTTGCTGTGTACAGATTACCCCCTCAAATGCAGTTTATGTTTAGACGAGGAAGAACATGCCCAGTCACTGCTGGCTCGCTATCAGGAATGCTTGGGTTCTGGAATTCTTGAATTGCAGACATTTCACTTAAAGGGGCAGAGCTCCTCTCGCTATCCAGTTGTTCCTATCCTGGCCCTTTTACCATTAAAATACAGGTTGGGCAAAAGCAGGTTCATGTTTGTGAGTACACAAAATGCAGAGTTTATTCTTATGTTGTTATTTATCAATTATTGTGATATTTTCCATACAAGCAGTTGTAACCCTACTTTTGTTCCACCCTGTTTGGTTACTTCTGCTCTGAAGATATCTGTCTTCATTTCCAGCGCCTCATCGTTAGCATTGTGAAACCTTACTTCATATAAAGACACATTTTTTTTAATTTAATTTTCAAAGCAGGGCACGTTTTCTATATGGATAAATAACTTAAGTAAGGGGCAATGTAACAAGCTCAAGAATAAGCTATATTTTATATGATTCCCCTACAGAATACTTTGTAAAATAACTATTATACATGTAATATATCTCATATATGATATATAATATTTACATTTCAAGATGTTTTCTGAACTAAAGTTTTAAATTGTGTTATAACAAAACAATGCAGTTAGTGGAGTTTTTAGTAGAGTTAGTAGAGTAAAAGTTTTTATAGTCCATTTCCAAGATGGTCATTGAATCATACAACGGGAAGAGTAAACTCTGTGAGAAAAGAATATAAATGTGCAATGAGGACAACAACAATAAAAAACTGATAGTATAGAATAAGATGATAATGATTAACCTAATGTGAAAACAGCATACAATTATTTGCTTCTTGACTGTTAAGAATTATAGGAGCACTCTTAGGAAACTTTAGCAATAGTATATTTATCCAATGTCACTAACTTTTCATTAGCTTTTCAATTAGAATATGCATGTGTGCTATGTTCTATAACTAGGTGATAAAAAATAAGCATCGGTACTTAAATATACAGCTTAAGGAAATAGCTCCCATTTTACCCTACTGGAGTCCTATGAATTGAACCTTTTGTTGCACCTCCCCTATCCTCCACCCCTGCCCTAGCCACAGGTACACAAATTGAGAATTATAAACTTTATAGTTAGCTAGCTAAAAAGATTAGAGCAAGCCATATGGCTAGAAAAATCATTTAATGATTTAGATATCAAGCCACACTCACTGTATTATGGGTTTGAAAGATTTTCCTAATTGGATGTATTACATGTTTTCTATGCTAATTCTAGTAATAGAAGAGGATTTTAGGTAAAGTAGAAACTAAGTACAAAAGATTACATTTAGTGATATGAAATAATTTGCTTATTTTATCAAGGAAAACACTCAGCACAGAAAGCTGTCTTACAAGTAGTTGATGGCTGGAACTCAAGTACCTTATACTTCTAGATGGAAATGCTATATAATTGTATATCAACTTCTCTGCTTCTAAACATATGAAGTATATAGAAAGGCAATAAAAAAAAGTTTGGGATAAAATAAAGGAAACTAGGGAAAATGTCAAATGCAAAAGCAAAAATTCTTTGCAAACCTTTTAAACATTCTTTACATTCTATTTATTTAACATTTATAGAGAAGGCAATGAGATTTAGTTGACCCCAGGTCTGGAAACCAGAAGACCTAAGTCGACGGCTTGCTGCAGTTCAGTGTCTGGGAGTGGCAAGGTCCCTAAGGCATACTCATTCCCGAGATACAGGACTGCCCCTATTGCAGACCAAATTTGCTTACTTAATACCAGCTGGAGATTAGCTTCTCAGAGGGTTCAGACTAATGGAATGACCATGGACTTTCTGGATTTCAGAAATCTTTCTTATAATATTCCAATACCAACATTGTCAGACGTGGAGCTGGTTATAACTAATTAACTAATCATGGATAACATACGAGTAGCATTGTTATTTTCAGTTAATAAATTATGAGTGTAAAAAATGAAGTCAAAGAATGAATATGTTGAACATTTGGTGATAATATGCTTTATTAGGATGTGTTCTAACTATATAAATTATTTATTCTGTCATAAATTATCATTTCTTTTACATATTATCATTTCCTTGGTATCTAAACACATGTAGGAAAAGTCCATTTATATAGTTTATTGTGTATCATATTCTTAGTGCCTAAAAACTTACAGGAAAAATCTAATTACATAGTTTATTGTGTAAGGTTAGCATATAAATTGAGAACACAGAAACTTAATTGATAAAAGAAAAGTCAATGCATCAGAAATTATTACAATGTGGATGGTTTCCCTCTGATCACCAAGATATGCTGTATGTATTCAGAAGCACTTCCCTGAAACCAAAGTTAGAATAACACGAGTCCAATTTTCAATACAGGGAAATTTTTAGGGTAGATCCATAATCAAGGTCAACCCCATTGAACAAGGGACAAATTAAACATTTACCTGTAGTAACTGCTTCAGGTGCATAGTCTCTTCCTCTCTACTCCTCTCTGAAGACTGCTAAAGGAGCTGTAGAAGCAGACCTGTGTGAAGCAAACGTGGAATGAACTGCAGAGTCTGAGAGTGAACTGGAACCGCAGTTTGTCCTCTGAAATAATAGTAGACAGCTGTGGACACCAGAGAAAGCACTGTCATTTACCTTCAAGTGAGAGAACGGATACTCCTCTACGAAAATGGTTTACGGAATTTTCCAGAAAGTGAGTTTTAACAATTATGGCACATTCTACGGACTGTGGATGCAGTCTATATGCAGTTTGGATATCTCCTTCCCTGAAAAGCAAAGCAAAGCAAAACAAAGCAAAACAAAGCAAAAAAAAAAACCAAACAAACCTTTAATGGTGAATGGAGAAGCCACTTAAACACCAAATCAGCTTAGAAATAGATACATATACATAAAATTACAATAATTCCCATAATAAAAGGACAGTGAATGTTTTTCTTCTCAGTTTAATTTGTGCTGCTTAAATAATAATAGTAATAAACATTTACACAGGGAATGAGCTCCCCCTTCAAGCAAACACATTTGGTTTTTCATCTCTCAGAAAACCCTTCTGGAAGCTGGCTCTCAGGAGGTGGATTTTGCACAAATACACATACACACACACAAATGATGGGCAAATGCAGTAAGTTTTACTCTCAGCTTATTTAATATTGCCGAATATTCTCAGTAAGTTGGCAGTTAATGCTACAAGGTTAACGACCCTAAATTGCCCACATTAAAAAAAATTAACTGAACTTTTGATGAAGAGAACCACAATACCCCATGTTCTGTTACTTTGCCACCTACATAACGTAATCCCTGAGCCCTGCAGACGATTTAATAGGATTTGACTTGCTTTGTTCTCTCCTCCCAATCCCACTGAGACTATGTATGGTTCAGTCTTGTCAAGCCTTGTATCACTTTCACACCACACTCTTTTACTGCTTGTATCTTGAATTTGACTCTTGTTCTCTGGGGATCTGAGTGCAACTGCAAGAAGTCATTTCAGTGTCACCTTTAACAACCATCCAAAAGATGGAACTGCGTACATCAATCTCTGATGGGTTTAAGTTTTCACCTGTCCAAGCACAGGGCATTAAAAAAATACTCACTTTCGATTTACAAGTGTGCTGACTGGCACCCAGTTCTAACAATTGAGGATCACGGCCTGGGACATATTCTTGAAGTGATCTAGGGATTTTTTTTAACCATTAGACATTCACTGGGATAAATTAGTAAAATAAGAAATGTGGGGCAAAACTGAATCTTTTTGTAGTTGTTCTTGTACAAATCAACTTAAATCTTCTTCCTATTTTCATTTCAGTTCTCTTCCTGTGATTCTGTAATTGGAATTTTGTGATACTTAAAATATTTGAGCCCCATATTCATAATTTATAGTGATGTTAGCTACTATTTATTGAATGCTTACTATACACTGGACACTATTCTTACTGTTTTATATGTAATGACTTATTTAATTCTTACAGCTACCTTGCAAAGAAAGCTTTATTTTTATTCCCATTTTACATCCAAAACCAACAGCCAGCTCTGTCTGTTGTAGCTCAGTGGATTGAGCGTGGGCTGCGAACCAGAGGGTCTCTGGTTGGATTCCCTCTCAGGGCACATACCTGGGTTACAGGCTGGGTCCCCAGTGGGGGGCACATGAGAGGCAACCACACATTGATGTTTCTTTCCTTATCTTTCTCCCTCTCTTTCCCTCTCTCTAAAAATAAATACATAAAATCTTTAAGAAAAAAAACAACAACCAGAAAACAATTATCCATCTGCCTATACTGATAGTCTAACATTGGTTCACAGCCTTCTTTTCCAGGATTTGCTTAGTGTAAAGAAATGTGTTTTAACTGAGGAAACGAGAGAGACATAATCTCACAATGACAGGCATAGGTTTAGCTGCTTAAATAGGTCAACTCTGCTTCATGGAAAGGGTAGTTTGACAAGCTGGTTAGTCTGTACAACCACTGGGACCAGTATCTAAACCATGACTGACATGTTACTGAATAAAGGTATATCTGAAAACCATGTACACCTGTGTGGCACCTTCATTTTTAATCTAATTTCCAAAGTACTGCTTTGCCAGAGGGAGTTACAACAATGAAGTTGACACAGAGTGCAGGAGAACGTCGTTTTATCTGCCCTTTTGTGTGAGGCAGAAGCACTTCTATGGAGAATCTATATAGAAAAGGCAGACATATTCCTGCATTATCTGATGGTCTTTGTTTCCATGATAGAATCACATTCAGGACCAGGACCGTTATGAAGACTTGGAACTTATAAGAAGAATGATGAAAATGTAAAAGTATCCTTGATTCTTCATGCATAGGTAGTGGGTTCCCCTCTAGGAGAATGCTTGAGTTTTCCTTCTGGAAATGAGATATTATCCTACAAAGGAATACCTTAAGGGATGTTGAAATAAATGGAAGAATGCCAATGTGTTTGAAGTGTTGCTATTTGTTTATTAGATTTTATTTATTGAAAATGCTTTGTTTCTATATTTATAAAATTAGGATAATTAAAATTTGATTTATACCTTCAATTATTGAGTTTGTAAAGATTGTGTTTTTAATAAGATACATAAAAGCATTTGCTATAATTAACCTTTTGGGAGACAAAAAAAATAACAAAAATCATAGTCACATTTTTCCAAAGAAGATAGAGAAATCAGCCAATTAAGGAAGCATGATAATGATTTCACATATTGTGTTTTTCTTTTTAATTTTTTAATGCTTGAGTAAAGCTTTTTATTTAGCGTTAGTTTATCTTTTTTAAATCATTTTATTGTTATTTTATTACAGTTGTCCTAATTTTTTCCCCTTTGCCCTCTTCTACCCATCCCACCCCCTACTCCTATAGTTAATTCCCATACCATTGTCCACGTTTGTGTGTGCGGGGGTCATTCATACATGTTCTTTGTCTAGTCCCTTCCCCTTCTTTCCACCATTATCCCTCTTCCCCCTGGTCACTTTTAATCTGTTCCATTTTTCCATGCCTTTGGTTTTATTTTGTTTATTAGTTTATTCTTTTCATTAGATTCCTCTTACAGGTGAGATCATATAGTATCTGTCTTTCACCGACTGACTTACTTCACTTAGCATAATATTCTACAGTTCCATCATGCTGTTGTAAAAGGTAGGAGTTCCTTATTTCTTTCTATTGCATAGTATTCCATTGAGTAAAGGCACCACAATTTTTTGATCCACCCATTTGCTGATGGGCACTCAGGCTGTCTCCAGCACTTGGCTATTATAAATAGTGCTGCTATGAACATTGGGTGTGTTTTCAATAAAAGATTATATTTCTGACTTGTACTTAGATGACTTAGAACAGATCATCTTTAAAATATATATATTTAAAATACATAGCATAATTCCTAGGTAATGAGCATTATTTTTACAAAATTTCTGTGCGGTAGCAGACAGATCCTAGGGCAATTCCAGATCATTCCTTGGGGGGATCCTTCCTTCCTGCTTTCCTTCCTTCCTTCCGCTTGGGTAAGAGTGTAGTTGAATGTACTTGTGGTTTTAATTTATACTTCCTAATGACTAGTGATTTCATTTTCTTTCAATACATTTAGATATCTTCTTCTGTGAAGTGGCTATGCAAGTATTTTGCTCACCTTCTTAAATTGAGCTGCTTGCCTTGCTTAAATTGATTTCTAGGTTTTCCATATATAGTTTGGAAATAGTCTTTTATCAGATCCTGTTTGAAAAAGCAAGAAACTTAACCATGAGGCAGAGAGTCTGTGAGTCAGATGGAGCTGCATTTCACTTAGTGGTCTATGTCAGTGCTTGCTCAAGGCCAGAATGTGCCAGCAGCATTTTTCTTAGTTACTGGTCACCTGTTTTTTTTTTTTTTTTTAAAGATTTTATTTATTCATTTTAGAGAGGGGAGGGAGGGAGAAAGAGAGAGAGAGAGAAACACCAATGTGTGGTTGCTGGGGGCTGTGGCCTGCAACCCAGGCATGTGTCCTGACTGGGAATCGAACCTGCGATGCTTTGGTTCGCAGCCCGCCCTCAATCCACTGAGCTATACCAGCCAGGGCACCTGTTTGTTTTTTCAGTCTAGTCTTCAGTAGATCTGGAGAGCTGTACTGTGTGTACTGCGTAGGTGATGAAGGAAAGTGAGAACCTAGAAGTTGAAGAGTGAGTTGGTACAGAATTGTGTTAAAATTGCCCCGGTATTGCCTCATTCCATTGTCTTAGTTATTTCCCATTTGAGAGCAATACTTTCAAATGCTTAACAGAGCAAAAGGTTTTATATATACACGTTAAATTTAGAAGAGTCTTAAAAGTTCATGCTGCTAATGAATGGGGATTCAATTGGTGCAGGTTCTCAACCTGATAATTAAAAGAGTTCTAAAAGTGGGGGCTTAATTGAATCTCAGTTTACTTCTTTTTCTGCATTAGCAGCTTGATTTCAGAAGCTTTTAAAAATAGCTATAATATTCTAAAATATTTTATTATAGCCTGACATTAATGATCTTGTATGTAGGCTAACTGTAGATTCTATTTCAGACCTCCTTTGGAGATACTTGTGTTCAATGCTTAGAGCTGGTAGAACAGATTTAGTTCAAAAGTCCCTGGTATTTAAGAGATGTTTGACTTTCTTAAATTTACACAAGATAAAAATCAAACTTTGTGTATAGTATAGATTATTTGCCCATGAGAGACTTCTACATCATTACATGACCTAGGAAATTATGTATGAATCCTTAATATTTTGCATTAGGCAAAGCACATAACAATTCCCTATGTTCCCCATCCAAACTAGTAAAATGACTTTAATAATTATTCCATATACAATACCAAAGACAAATTTAGGGAGTTTGTAGACCTGAGGGCAACTCCCTTGGGTCCATGGATTCTCCCTGGGTCCACGGACCCATGAACTAAGAAGCTGAGTTTATAGGATTAAAATGCTCCCTCACTATTATAGGGTCTGACACAAGGGTCTTGCTGTGAATATCACAAGTGAGTGTCCACTGCCCTTCAGGTGCCCCTGGAAGAGGTTCTGGGAACATGACGGAGGGAGGAGTGGAGTAGTGGCACGGGAAAGGGAGGTGGAAGAAACTGTGTGCAGGGAGTGTTGTTAGGGTGCTACAGTGATTTTCCCAAGGCCCTCTTTCCACCATCGATGTGGAAACCACATACACTCAAGGACGGGGAATGCAAATCTGATTGAGCTCCTTCAAAGTTACTGTCTCCAGTTTTTATAGTCTTATCAGCTTTAGAAACTCAAGTCAGTGCAAGTATTTTCCATGTTTCAGAAATGCACCATTAAGACTTTTCCATAATTGTTTTGAGAAGAGAAAAATGAATCAAGTACCTAGGTGAATGAAGAAGTATATATATGTTCCTAAATTATTTTTTCCAGAGATTAACAAAAACAATCATGGGGACTTTTAGAGAAAAGCCATTTTCATGGGTTACATGGCTAAATTTGTTAGAAATTCAAGATTATGTAATCTAGGGATCCATTTGTATTTTAAACCAGTTCTCCATGACAATAAAATCTATATTCCAGAAACCTTCCAAGATATGATAGAAGTTTAAACGTGCTCCTTTATATAAGCAATGCTTTTAGCAGTTGCATTGAGTAAACCCTCCTTTTATTGCCATATTTGGTTTTAAATTTTTTCTTGAAGCTTTTTAATCTGCATTTGTTATTGATGTATAAAGTACACACAAATCTGTCTCTATGTCTCTGTCTTTCCCTCTCTCATTATGTATCTATGTAAAATTTTATACTATGAAACCTGGGCAAAAAGAAATGACTGCTAACTTAAATATAAATAAATTAGAAATGTGAGAATTAAACTTCAATTACATTATCTCATTAAAACAAGGACAAAATAATTTAGTCAAATCCAGTTTGGCTTTGCTGTGTATTAAATGTTTTAAAATAAGTGAGCTGTTTGCTAAAGACTGTCTGTATTTAAACAAATTCCTGTGTTAATACATAGCACTTCATGTAACAAGATTCCTAATTAGTATTATAGACAGAGACGATAACACAGTGAGGGTCACATGTTCAAGTTAATTTCTTTCGTAAAGACTCTCAATGATGCTGAATTAGGTTGAATAGTGTCTCCTCAGGATTCATGTTCACCTGGAACCTGTGAACGTGATCTTAATTGAACAGTGTTCTTAGAAGATGCTCTCAAGTTACGATGGGTCCATACTGGATTATGGTGGGCCCTAGTCAAGTCACTGATGTGCTTGTAAGAAGGGACGTTTGGGCACAGACACTTACAGAGGGAATGTGGCTATGTGTGGATAGGGGCCGGAACTGGGGGGGATGCTGCCACAGCCGAGGAACTCAAGGATTTCTGGCAACCACCAGAAGTGGGAAGATGCAAGGAAAGATTCTTTTCTGGACACTTCATGGGGAACATGGCCCTACTGACACCTTGATTTGGGACTGTTAGCCTCCAGAACCTGCGAGAATAAATTTCTGTTGTTTTATGTCACCTGCTCTTTATAAATTTGTGATGACATTTTTAGGAAATCCAGATTCCAGTTATTCCTAGATGAAGTCCAAAATCCTTACACTGGCCTATAAGGCATTTTGGATCAGGTCCGCACTTGGGTCTGCAGTCTATCCTCTCGCCCTACTCTTTCTGTAAAGTTAATTGAACAATGTTATCATTACAGGTGTTGCTGTCAGATAAAATTATATATGTTTTCATTTCTGTACAAATCCCCATTTTAAGTTAGAAAACATTTGTCAAGAAAATACTATACTGCCAAATCTCAGTGAAAATATGACTAGCACAGAAATAGTTTTACTGCTGGATTTTTAAGTCCTGATAGCAATAGTGATGGTTTATTGGCAGCCAGGACTGCATTACTGCTGAGTCACTTTTATGTTTCTAATGATCCATGGGGGGAGAAGTAGAAAAACTAACAGTAATCCACCCATCTATGCAAGATTATTATATTATAATTGCAGGTATGATTCAGTTTAGGAGCATGAACCCTAAGAGTATGACTAAATTTCAAATAGATTTATAAAAATGATACATTTTATGATATTATTTATGATGAACTATTTGGCAAGAATCCTAAATTTTGGCAAAACACCTTCAATACAAGAGATAAAAAAAACATTTACAAAGTCTTTGTTTCTGAGGTCATAATTCATCTCCTTCTCTTTCTAACTGTAAATAGTAGCATTCTCTGAATGTTAGTTTCTTCATAGGTAAAACAAAAAATAATTAATCATAGCATTATAGTGAACATAATAAAGTATATGATATTATAAAACTCAGTATATCCCACATTTTTCTTAACAATGGTGGTAAATTCATCTTTTTAACTGTGTGAGAACAGTAAGAAATTAAAGCCAGTGTATACCAGTTAGCCACTGCTACAGAAACATTTCATAGCAAACCAACCCCAAACTCAGTGTCTGTTAAACAGCAGTCATTTTTATCGCAGATCCGAGGCTTGTTTGGGGTTTGGCTGATCCAGCTTGGCCCCAGCTGGGCAGATTCAGCTACGCTGCCTATGCCTCTCATCCCGTTGCGGGCATGTTCCTCTCATAGCAGTGGCAGTGGTTCAAGAGATAGAAGCCCCATCAACAGTTTTTCAAACCTCTGCTTGCATTATATTTGCTAACATCCTATTGGCTAGAACAAGTCCCATGAACAGTTCTAAGTGTGGGGAAATATATCCCTGCCAGGGGTAGGGTTGAGGAATGAAAGGATTTCAAACTGCAATAGAGAGTTGGAAATTGGAGTCAGTGCAATTTACCACAGTTACTGGTTTTCCATTGTTTACAATATAAATAAATAGGGACAGGAAAAACATTTCTAATAGCAAAAAGACATTAGATGCACAATGAAAAGGTACCAAATATTGAAGATTGGTGAAAGGCACACAAGCCGGTATGTGATTGTGAGGAGAGTCGGGGGCCACGTTCAGTCCCAGAGCAGCTCTGCCAGCAAGGCCTCCAGTCTCAGGCAGCAAGCAGGCTGTCTTCTGCTGCAGACAGCTGGGGACCGGGACAATGCAGCTGAACTCAGCCTGTGGATCCCGGCGCTGGGAAGCACACATCAAGCAGCCACACCAGCTGTGAGCATCTGAGCCTGCTAGCAGGACTGCCCATAACCCTCCAATAAAAGTACATGAAACAAAAAAAGAGGAATCTGCTTCTACTGCTGTAAAACATAACTCTAGGACCCATAGGCAAATAATCAGCCAGTTATCTCAGACATCTTTAAAAAAATATATTCCTAAGGCAGAAAGGAGCCTAATTACATAACATTTTTTTTCAGTGGCTATCATTTTGAAGTTAACGAGAAAAATAAAGGATTGCACTATCCTTACAATGTACCACCTGAGGCTCACAACCATTATTAAATAGGTTTCAGCTCTCTGTATTCAACATTTCTGGGTGGCCTGCTAGGGTAGTATCAGGCATAGAAATAATTAATCACCGAGGCTATGAAAGCAGGCAGAAACATGATTATATGTACATCAGAATCATGGATCAAAATTCTTAGTTTCCAAACGGATACTACTGCGAGAACAAAGTATGCTTGGAAGAACAGGATAATTAAAGGGCAGGCCTATCTCTCAAAGGAAGCAAGATCATTACACTGCTTGTCACTGGGAATAATGGTGGCAAGAGGAAACATCGTGTGGTTTGAAATCAGATGGCCCACGTTTGTGTCATGAATTGACCAGTTTACCATGTGACAGTTATAAACATTTTTAAAACCTGTTTTGATCCCATTTGCACAGTTGTAAAATAGACATTGTCATCTCTCACAAAGTTAAGAAAATGGATTGAAGTAACATTTGCGAAAGGGTTTTAAACCGAGTGTAAACTATTAACTATATTATTGGTTGGAGTTTCAAGTTAACAGACTGATATCATGGCTCCAAAGTTCTGTCTGTTAATTTCCCAGAAGGAGGGAGACAAGATGAAGGCATGATGGGCTGTACCGGTCGGTTAAAAATTTTTGAGCTTCATCTAGAAGAAGGAATGGCTTTATTCCTGGTTCCATCCTTACTCTTGGCCACAGAATGCATCACTAATGCTGAAGAGTGGCCCCGTGAACAAGGCTCATCTTCCAGAAACATTAAGAGAAGTTGTTTAGAATGAATGTTGTCAAGACTCCACAATCCCCTCTGGTATTCACGTGTTTGTAGATTTTCAACTTGTGTATCTTCGGCAATGATAACAACCTCAACTATAGGAAAGACCTACAGAGGCAGACTCTGATGGTTAATTTTAGGTGTCAGCCTAGGGAAGCTAAGGGATGCCTAGAGATCTGGTGGAACCTTGTCTCTGAGTATGTTTGTGTGGGCCTTTCTGAAAGAGATTGGCATCTGAATAGACAAAGTGAGTAAAGAAGATTGCCCTCCCCAGTGAAGGAGAGCGTCATTCAATCTGTTAAGGGCCTGATTGGAAAGAAAAGCGGGGGAGGAAGGGTGAATTTGAGCTGGGACAGCATCTTCCTCTTCGCTTGCCCTGAGAGCATTAGGGTTCCTGGTTCTCAGATCTTCAGACCACAGGATCTCCTGGTTATTCAGCTCACAGATAGCAGATTGTGGGGCTTCTCATCCTTAATAAAGTGAGTCAATCTCTATTGTAAATCTCTTCATATATAAAGAATTTGGTTCTGTTGTTTCTGAGAACCTTGGGTAATTTCTGGATGTGACTGTGAAGCAACTCAAATACTGATGAGCTGCAATTCTAAACGTGGCTTGAGTTAATCCATTTCTCTTTTTTTTCTCTCATCGTGGTTACTTTGTGACTTTCAAGCAATGGCCTATAAACATTTTTTGAAAATAATAAGAGAAAGGGTAATTTTTTACATGTATGTATTCTGTGATTATGTAAGTACAAAATATGATGCATAGTGAGAAGTGGGGGGAGTTTGAAGGTTGAGTCTTAATTTTTAAGGAAACCCAGAACCAGGTATTTAGTAAAAATAAACTGTAAAGTGAGTAATTTTGTTTCATATCTGTCTTAACCCAAAGCTTATCCTCAGCGTGAAAACCATGGCCCAGAACGTCTCGCCTCCCCTGGATTGAAAGTGTGATGCCAGGCCCTGGCTCATGCCCTGGGTGAGTCATTGTTTCACCCTGATGAGAACAAATCCTGCTGATGCATCACCCAAACATGGTAGATTTGTCTTTAAAGCAAGCACAGCAAAAAGCAGCAGGAAGGAAATTTAGAGCTGTTGAATAAAATCATGTAAAAATCCTGTTTAATGCCATTGAAAAGTAATTGAATTCGTGAATGCCGGCCAAACAGCTCAATGAAGAGTAAATGATATGCTGATGTGTTGACATTTGAGCTTGTCTTATAGAAAAAAGGAAAAATATAATCTTTAAATTTGAACTCGTAGAAATCGTTTTTCTGCCCTTTGTGACTTCTTATGTGGGTCTCTCCATTTCATATAAATCAGTTGAAAAGAGTCTGAAATAAGTTCTAATGGACTTAGCATAAAGTTAACAAAGGGATATTTGAATACACTAAGCTAGAGATAGAATACCAAGAGGGGAAGATTACTCATTTCTGAGAATTGTTATTAATTTAGTGTGTTTTTAAATGCAATGGCCAAATTCAAGCTAAAATAATATAAGGATCTTAGTTAACAAGATATATTTGTTTTCTCAGGGTGACTGCAACCTAAGTCAAGTCAGATATTTGAAGAAATCATTTGTTTTTATGCAGAAGGTGTTGAAACCCTCTGGCAGCACAGCTGGGGCACATCTGCGTCACCCAGCAATACTCAGTAGCTAAAAGTGACCCGTTTATGCATAATGAATGCCTTTGGTTCACATCTGCATTACCAATGGCTAGTCTTTTTTATGGTGCATCATTTCACAAGATGTATACAATTTTCTAAACGTGCATTGAGTAGCAGCAGTTCTGGGCAGGTTTGTACTTCAGTGTACTTTTGATTGAAATATGTAGCAGTTTCTCTAAAGCAATGCTGCTTATGGTGTTCTTTCCTGGAGGAACACTCTCAAGGTGAAAACGGGATGTGTACCCCAGCACACGGTGGGGAGTGCAGGTTGTCAGGTGCATGTAGAAGGACAAACTCCTGCCTGTAGGGAAGGTGACGTTCTGGTCATGCACACTCTTCCTCAGCTCATTGTGTGCAAAGATTATGCTGTGCACTCATCAGTCCTTAAATTAGGTCATGTCCTAATGTGTTGGTGACTGAAGCACTGAAACACTGATCTTCTTCCTTCACTAACAGCTTTACCCAGAGGAAATGGGTTTTGAAAGGCCTGGGCAGATAAGAAAAGTGTAAAATGGACATCACATAGCCTTAAAAAAGGTGAAAGAGGTCAACTGTAGGGCGGCCTGTAAACTAAGAAGAATGTGGAAGGAAGGGATGTAATTTCCCTTATTTTTACTGTCATGGTAAAGATGTTGGTTTAGATAAGTATGTAAGTGACTCAACATCTGTTATTTCATCTATCTACTCATTCATTTATTAGTAGTTGACAGCAAGAGAAACAAGTAGTTCGGTCCTGTTGGCGGGTAAATTCCAAGGCATGGAGAGATGAGCTATGAGGCTGAGGAGGTGGGCAGGGGCCAATAACGGGGGCCAACATACAGGACATATGTTCTGTATGGAGTAACTTGAAATGCCCCCTCCAGCTCTGGGATACAGATGTGAGGTGAAGGCAGTGCAGGGTCTTAGGTGGAGAGTAGTGTGTTTAGGGTTCTGTGTTAAGATGTCTCTGTCTGCGGAATGGAGGGTAGATTATGTGGATGTTAAGGAAGAGAGAGCAGAAAAAAAAAAACTGTTTCCTGGTTAGTGCAAGGTTCCTTGGGAAGAAAAGGAAAAACTTGACTAAACCTTGTCCCAGTTCATCAGTGTCACGATCCTTCCTTCCTCTCTGTGACCACTGGAGAGACTGTGCCCTTCTCTAGACTTTTGAAATCAGTTCATTGCTGGTATTCATATTGGGGGTGCTGGAGGTGGATTACAAAATCACTTTAAGTTCTTTACTGAAATTTTAATTCACTTAGGCAGATATTGCTTACTGAATTCCCACTCTGTGCCAGGTAAAAACCCGTGTTCGCAGCCAGCAAATGTATAATCTAGGGGCTAATGTACAGACAAGTACTCATGAAAGTAGAATACAATGCAACAGACACTATGGCAGGGGCAATACACAGTTAGGGGAGGAACTGGGAGGCTGGGGGAGGATGTATATCTTATCCCAATCAAAGGAGTCAGGAAAGGATTCTGAGAATTCTAGAATTAAAATAAAGGTGGTGTAGGGGTTAGTTAGGGACAATGTGGGAAGAAGGGAACATTTAGGCAGAAGAAATAACTGTATAGACAGGGATCCTGGCTCAGCTAGGAACTTGAAATTAGTCCAGACTGGTAGGACCAGTGACTGGTTCAGGAGGAAGGATCTGGAGATGGGGCTCACTGGACTGTGTGTATATATTGTCATCCCAAGAACACAAATTACTTGAGGGTAGGAGGTGGTTTAATCGTTATAACTTGTCCTCTCCCAGCCTCTTTAATATCCAGTGTATGCATCAGTCAAGGAGCACAGACAAAGCACCTACTTATGGGATATCGTTCTTGCTCCTTCCTGGCAGGACGGCTAGGGAGGAGTGTTTTCCTGGCAGAAAACTAGAGTACTCAGAGCATTTGTGTTTCTCACCCTGCAGACTTCTTTTTATCTAAACAGGTCCTTGGCTCTTCCCTCTGAAACGATGCTTTGTGGCTTCCCAAACTGCAGTGACTCGAATATTGGTGGCATTGCCTTTACTCAGGACAGGTTTTCTAGCATTTAGAATCAATCCAGTGTCTCCTCTTCACGTAACTAATGCACTTTTTTTGCCCCAAATACAAGTTTCCCTTGAGATCCCTCACTTTCTGTTCTTCCTCCTCTTTTCCATAGTAGGCTGCCTTGCCTGCTATTTATCAGAGGGTTTGAAAGGAAGGTTTAATTTTTGGATTATTCAAGGAGGCTCCTGGGGGGTCTCATTCCCTGCACCGCTGACTTCCAGACCGGCACAAATTGAATTCCATGCATGCGTGCTTATCTGTCTTTGACAGCCCCTTGGCATCCCCACTCTCACAGTGCAGATGCAGAGGCTGCCGCCATGCCCAGCCCCCTCACTTAGTGCCGTCAGTCCCTCTCCTCCTCTCCTACAGATGCTCCTTCATCTGGGGCTTTCTGTAGCGTCGGCTCCCCACCCCTGCTGACTGCAGTCTTCTTTAGCAAATGCCAAGCCTAAAGTGTATGTGGGACAGTTTCCAGATAAGCACCACCACTGTGCCCTGAATAATAACATATTTTAATTTGAGTGTAGCCTGTGCCCAACCATCTCTGAGTACTGCACCTAGTCAGAAAATGCGAAGTGCAAAATTAAACTAGAAAGAAACAGTGTGCCAACAGAATCTCTAATTGCAAGGAAATAAAGCAAATACCTCTTCTTAACCAGAGAATTGGAACAATTTTTTTTAAAGCACAATCTTCATGCTTTTCAAAGATATAAGAGATATCCTGAAAAATATGTGACTTCCATTGTGAAAAAAATAGGGGACAGTTTCCTGACCTCTAAAGGGTGGAAGCCCAGTCCAAATGAGATCAAAGTTAGTGAACATACCGACAGGCAGCCTTGCTGAGGTGGAAAGTGCAGCCAGAAATAGCGACCAGGACATCTGCGGTAATAATCACTGCTGATAAGTGGGCTTATTCATTGATGGGTAGATTTTCCTTCTTCCATCTTCGTAGTTCCCTGTGGGGCAGCTACTGAGGTCATTAGAAGTTGAGAATAAAGAGTGACTATCCCAAAGATAGGTACCCAGTGAGGATTTTTTCTCAAAAGAAATGTAGTCTCCTCATTAATAAGCTGGGCAGAAGGTAAATGACCAACATGCAGTTAAAGAAAGTATATACACAAATGGACAGACATACAGCATGTATGAGTCAGGTTGGATGCAAAATCTCCCTGCAAATGTACACGTATGCAAAAGGAAGTAGATACCGTAGGGGTATACTCATTCTTAAACTCAGGGGTAGATTCTTAAACTCACAGCTCTCCCAAGTTAGATTTCTGTAAGGAAGTAATGTACTCCATGTCCATATAAAAGCTGCTACTTGAGTCTGTCTTTACCTACATTCATTAAACTGAAAGCTATGGCAGTTCTTGCCAAAGACTTTTATTAGGAACCTAAGAAAGAACTCAGGAGGGCTGTTTGACTTCTACATGACAGTACATTCGACTCTTCAGATTTTCCTTTGGTGGTAAATTTTGCTCCTGCTGACAGCAAGAATAATTGCTGCACAAGAAGTTTAACTCTATTTTCTTGCTCAGTTTTTTACACTGTAAGCAATCCTGCACTATGAAGCTTTTCAGGCCAAATGCTGCTCTGGGAAGGAAAAGCGCATTGTATTCTGATGTCCAGGCCTGTAACAGCCTATTGTATCATTATGGGCAGCGTGCTTACTTGGAATGGATCTTGGCATTTCAGGTAATAAAAAAGTAGAGATTGAGTTCTCTTTTGAATTTTACCTGCTAATTGTTTTACTAAATAAGTACAATTGCATGAAGTGAAGGGTTCATATTGTCACGTATTCTCAGCTGTTCAGGTATTTGTATCTTATTATCTTGCACTATCTACAGACTGTTGTGCAGAATTTACTGCACGCTTCCTACATTTGGCATTTCCATTTAGGAATAATAGCCTCGTAGACAAGGATGTGACTTTAGCATTAACGTACAGTATTTCATTATCTAATTTCACCGATATGACCTGTTTCACCTGCTTGGGATCTGTAAAAATGGTCACTACTGTTTTCATCTTCAGAATATATGCAATATGACTCTGAGTCCTCAGGAAATCTGTTCTTTTTGTGAGGTTCCTTCCCAAGTAATGACCAGGGACTTAAGAAATGCAAACACATTGATGATTTACTCCAATTCTTTTTTCAAACGTTGTCCCTGTTGAAAGACTTGCGATTTTCCAGGCTGCACTTGTCCTGACCTCTGACAGAAGTTTGCTGGTCTCCAGTTTTTCTCACAAAAGCCCTCTGTGGTCACTGATTTTCATTTTTGCCTCAATACAGGCTAGGAGAGGGCTTTATAATTTCTTTTTTCCCCCCAGAGGTATGGATGTGGAAGGTTGTGAGGACAGCAGAGAAGACTGATCACCTGATGCAAAGCTTTTTGTCTGAGCCAGGGATCTGCATTATTTCTGCCTGTAGGTAAAAAAGAAACTCTCTTCTCCAGCACCATACTCCACAGGTAAGAATCGCAGCATCAGGATGGAGGGACTCTGAAGCTGACCAGATCCCTCACTGATCACAGTCTGTGGCGGGACCAACCATGTCCCAGAACAATAGGCAAAGGAAACACCCACTATCTTTTTTCTCTTGTCCAACAATAAAATACCAAATAGTCAGAGGGGTTACTTACTAGATCTGGACTATTCATTTCTAACTGTAATCAACTTGTTCCAATAACGATTATGATAATTAATTGGTTTCAAAGACAAACACTGATTATCATTAATTTCATACACTGTGTGTTGTTAGCAAATAATAAAATTAAGACATTTACTGACTTCTTCAAAGTCACCAAAAATGTAGTGGATAAAAATATTTTTCAAAAAATATATTTTTTGGAAGCCCTGGCTGGTGTAGCTCAGTGGATTGAGCTCGGGCTGCAAACCAAAGTGTCGCAGGTTCAATTCCCAGTCAGGGTACATGCCTGGGTTGCAGGCCATGACCCCCAGCAACTGCACATTGATGTTTCTCTCTCTCTCTCTCTCTCTCTCTCTCTCTCTCTCCCTCCCTCCCTTCCCTCTCTAAAAATAAATAAATAAAATCTTTAAAAATATATATATATATTTTTGGATTATTGCTCTTAATAATTATATTTTGAGTTCACACTTTGAATACTGCTCTTGAGTCCCTACTATTAATTTTAAGTACATGACAAAATTTAGAATATATGTGAAACACATATTTTATTTTCAAAACTTAAGTGATGGGTTGAGAATAAAATGCAAAAAAGTAATAGTTCAGTAAAATAGAAAACTCAATTTGGAAATAGCCGCAACATAAATGTTTATGTCAACTCAAGATCCATGTGTCACATCCAGGTAACCATGGTCACATGACAGATCCCAGCTGAGACTAGCAAAGCTTAACCCATGCCATAGCCCAACCATGTGATGCATAAACACGTGAATAATAAACATAATTGTTCTTTTATGTCACTCTTCTTTGGCTGATCTGTTATACAGCAAACATCAACTGATGTAAAAATTGGTTCTTGAGATGGAGATTTACAATAATGCAAATATTGGTCAGAGGAGATGGTTGAGGCTGGAAAAATGGAGAAGAAATTTTTAGCAGTGTTGGAACATGGTGAAGGAATTCATCTGGGAGTCTAGGAAACTGACAACCTAAATTATACACAAGATAATTGGTGAGACTATTACATACAATAACAAGGAAGACTGAAACTATACTTCATGTACTCTGGATTGGGAGGAGGAACCTCAAGGGAGGATGTTAAAAGTGCTACCTGGTTGATTGTAGCTACATATGATAAGACATGGGAAGAAAGGAGACACTAAAAAGTACTGGTAAGTTTGCGAGTGGAATTTAGAGGGGATCAAGTGAGATCAGGCTTTAGGTGGTTCAAAAATTAAACTGTTTCTCATATCAGGTCTTCTTTTTTTATATTGTTCATCGGGTCTTCTTAAGAGTGGAAGATTTCAGAATATACTCAGTTTAATGGACAAGGATCATATTAGGAAGTCTTTCTTGAAACCTTTTAAAAAATTAAATTGGTGCTTATAGACTCTCTCCACTAGGAAAAACATGGTATCCACAAACCTACAGGACACTGTATATTCTTCCTGAATTATCAGTATTTAGAGGGAAAAGCATGTTTTGAAATTAATTGTCAATGTGGCTGTTGTTGAATGATTGTGGTGATTCAGATTTATAAATCCACAAAAATTTTAAGGAGTTTACATTTTCATAAGTGCCAATAGCCTGTGCTAAAGGGGATTGAGGTGGTTCAAATTGCAAAAAAGCAATAGGTCCGAAAATTTCTATAGACAGGAAAAAGGCAAAGAAATCTATACAACTTCCCATATAAGCTGTTTTTTAAAGTCAAGGAATAATGAAAAAAAAAAAAAGGATACCTCAAAGCACTAATCAGATATTAGAAGTGAGAGTACTGGAGGATAATGACCTGAATGGAAGAGTTTCCCCCATGAAAGGAGCTTGCACCAATTAAGAAACACTTCATGCCTCCAGAGTAGGGGTACCAGGGAATGTGTGCTCAGTGGGACTTCAGAATTGCTATGGATTAGTGACAGCTATGGGGTTTTCATGTTTACTTTTTCAGATGGGAGTATTTATTGTGCTTATTCTATCCCTCTTTTACCATGGAGTGGCAGATCACCTGCATTTTTAGCTCAGAAGTCTCTGGATCTAGAAGAGTTGTGTCTAAGGGACCAGTTTTAGATATGACGCAGATTATAAACTCTTGGGTTTAGAGACTATTAGGATACAGTAAGGATACTTTTGCATGTGGATATATTTTGGATGTGGGAGGAGCAGGACAAGACCAGAGGGAGACCACAGGAAGGACTGTGGTCAATTATATATAAAAATGGCCCAGCGCTCCACCTTATAGCCCACATCCACAAGCAATGTGGCTTTGCAATCTTTGTAGGGTAGAGTCTGGTCTGTGAACTGCTTTGGCCAATAAATGGTGGGAGAAGTAAGAGTCTGCCAGTTCTGAGCCTAAGCCTCAATGAACCTGCCATCGGTCTGCCCGCTGCTTTTGTAGCCCTGCTGTCACCATGTGAACAGAGCTTACCACCCTACTGGATCTTCAACCTAGTGGCCTAGTCACTCCTTCACCCCTGCTCACAGCCAGTTAGTCACAAAACCTGTGAGGGAGGCTATGCTGGAACCGTCACTTCCAGGCTACCTACGGAATGACTGTAGGCACATGAACAAACCAAGCTTAAATATGTTAAAGCTGGCCCAGATCAGAAGAACTGTCCAAAGAAACCATATCTGCACTCGCAAAACTGTATGATTGGCTTTTAAGCCACTAAATTTTTGGGAGCCTTTATAACATAGCAATAAATGTGACACTCTCTGTTCCCCCAGAACATCTCCTCTACCAGCTCACTGAATGTTGACATCCCACAGTTACAGACCCTTCCTTGATTTATCCACTAACTTTATTATTTAAAAAAAAAACAAACACCCAGTGTTTGAGATGATAACCCATTGGTCATATTCTTTACTGACTTGAAAAGAGGAACACTTGGGAGCAGATTGAAGATCTTGGAAAAATGTCCGATTGACAAGAAAATATCATTTTCGTAGGAGGAGAAGTATTATAGACAAGGCCCAAGTCCTCTGTACTAGAACTTAAATGAAGACAAAGAATTGAAAGGATATTAAGAGTTGGTATGTGTTTTCCTTGCAAAGCATAGGTGTGATATAAAGCTCTTGATGGAAATCTTATGCAGCAAACATTTCTCTGTGGTTCTTGACAGAGATAGATGACAGAGGCAGAGGTAGTGCCGAGGAAGCAAAATTTGGAAGTTTATGTGACTCTGTTAGATATTTAGAAAGTATGAAGTATGTTGTGACTGCTTTGTCTGTATTTTCCCTTTTACCTCTAAGCGAAACTTGCTTTTGTGTTGAAAGAATATCCCCCTTCACTCTCAGCCTATGGGCTGTGGATGGGGCTGACACCACTGTCATTGTTCCAAAGGAAGCACGTGACCCAGGCCACATAGGGATTGAATATTGGGATGTTTTCTGAAACTATGGTGAAGGAAAGTTTATATTGCTGTGACTTAGTAGCTTTCGTAAGGTGAGTCTGTGTACTGACAACCACCACGCCATCACCAAATGAAGCTAAAACAGAGGGGAGACAGCACTGAGAGTTGCACAGAAACAGATCTCCAATGAACTTGACTGATTCTTGAGCCCATCAAGGAGCTCAATGCAGATCTCTGCCATAGCTTGTTATCTTGGAGCAAATTTACTTCTTTTTTTTCTTAGCTTCTATGAGTTGGGTGTTTGTCACTTGTAAACAAAAGACTTTGAACCAATGAATCTTGAATTTACATGAGCAGAGGGTTTTCAGCTTAGCTAAATGTTGGTCATAACCAGTGAAAAATTTGTATGAAATTGTGAGGTACTGTTAAGTGTCAAAAAATAGCAATGGCTTAGCATTACTGGCACAGACCATTGAGGAGTAGAAATAAAATAGAAGAGGAAACCATCTAACTTGCTGATTTTCTTGAGGCAGGACTGTGCTTTGGAAGAGCCGTGGTAAGAAATGCTTGACCAAATGCTAATACATTCAAACAGTTTTTAAACAGCTTCTAATTCTTGCACAATTATGCTGATTATTTTGTATAGATCACTTCTGATGATATCAGAATTTCAATACTTCATGGCTA
Source organism: Phyllostomus discolor (assembly GCF_004126475.2). Taxonomy (NCBI): domain Eukaryota; kingdom Metazoa; phylum Chordata; class Mammalia; order Chiroptera; family Phyllostomidae; genus Phyllostomus; species Phyllostomus discolor. Next base: position 28,600,136 of record NC_040910.2, on the reverse strand, counting down.
AGTAAGCAGTTAAGAAAATGAATCATTTAAATATGATATTCTTAATATTGTCTACTGAGATAAAATTGGAAGTATATTAAAATAATGTTCTGGTGGTAACTAAATTAATTAAGGCAAAAATAAACCGTATTTTTTAGAATGCAGTAGTACTTAGAATGTAGTAGTACTAACAAAACACTTAAGTAACAAGGTCAGTTTAAAATACAATTTAACTTATCTTTCATTCGATATTGTGGAATAATTATTGTCATATTTTCTGAACTTTTATATATTATAAACATTATTGTTCAGAACTATGAAACATGGCAATTGACTCCTTTTGTGCTTTTAAAATACTGATCATTTTTCTTCTCCATCTGAACCATTCCTACTTTCTATAAATAGATAAAAGTTTACTTTATATATTTCATTCCTAGAAGATGGACAAACCTGTATGTTTATCTCAGTTTTATGACTTTCATCCTTTGATAAACTTAGAATTTCACAATGTCAAAGGATGTTTACTTAAGTGTAGTAATGTAAGACAACTTAAAATTTCAGGATTTTAATCTGTAACACTATAAAAATCATCAATATCTCTTAAACTACTTTGCTTATTATTAAATTAGAAATTGGGAAGACAAAATTCCATTTATTAATAACTAGAGATAAATTACTTTCAAAATAGAACCTTGGTTTTTTGGAAGATGTGTTACCTTCTATTGATTGCTCTTTTGAAATCACATAACAGCTCCATTAGATGCTGGACCACCTCCAGGTTAGAGCACGACTTTGAGTTCAGTTGTATAGTTAGTTAAATCGAATGTCTCATGGAGCCTTAAACACCACATAGCTCAGTTTCAGTTCTTACAATTATATCAACCTCCAAGTCCCTAAAATGAAGGAACTTACACCTTAGGTGTCTTCTTGATATTGTATTCAAGTTAGCCCTAGTATTTCAACATTAATGTACCTGAATTAATCTTGAGTATATATATGTGCTAATAGGCATGGTCCTTTTTTTTTTTTTTTTTTACAAAAGTTTAATTTTACCACAACTGTCAGCATCATAAGGTTCTCTAACTTCTGTGCACTTATACATAGACCTAATTCGATGGTTCCCTCGTAGAAAATAATGACTACTATATTGAAAGTTCTACATCCAATTTAAATCTACTCTCAGACACATCTGGGCTTGAGAGGATGCAAGACTAGAAGAGAAATTTGTAGTAGTGGAGAACAGAGACAGATATGTAAGTTTTAATTGTATTGTCATTACTAGACTCCTGTTAGTGATGGCATTAAGAAAATTTATAAAGTATTTCTTCCTCTTAAAATTTCAAGTTTAATTGGAGGAGAGTGGGAGAGAGTCGGATGATCAGGAATGTTGGCAGGTTTAAGCTTCCAGCTGGTCTAGGTTTAAATCTAACTTTTCTTTACTTTTTCTTTAAAAAAATTATTGACTTTATTGGGGTGGCATTGGTTAATAAAATTATGTAGGTTTCAGGTGTAGAATTCGATAATGTCATCTGTATATTGCATTGTGTGTTCACCCCCCAAAGTTAAGTCTCCTTCTATCACCTTTTATCTGTCCTTTACCCTCTTCTATCTCCCCACAACCCCCTTTTCCTTTAGTTGTCAAAATACTATTGTCTGTGTATATGAGTTTTTTCTTTGTTTAATCCCTTCACCTTTTCACCCAGTCCCCCTAAATTTAACTTTTCTTTAGCATAATCTTTGGATTATTTAAACTATATGAACTTCAGTGTCTTATATGCATAAAGATATGCATGGTATTCTGATTTCTATTTCACATTATGTTGTGCAAAATATGAGACACCTAGCTAGAAAACTACCTGGAATTGTTTATTGCATGAAATACTGTTCCTGTATTACTTGTTTATGGTATAATTGATAGCAGGAAATAAAATGTTTATCTCTTTGGAACTTCATTTTGCTTCCAGAAGGGATCAGGCCTGTTATTTAAAGTCAGTTGTCCAGCTAGGCAGCAGACAGGAGGTTTATCTCTATGGTCTCTTTTGTATCAGCATGAGCAAATGGTGTGGGAGATTTTTCTTTTTTAAATAAAACGTTGAAGAGCTCAGGGCACTGTGCTAGATATGCCTCTGGATAGTTGGGTCTTTTGCTTGTGATTATTATGTCCTGTGGTGAGTTACTAGGCTGTGTCTGAGCTTTATTCCACCTTAGTAAATGTGAGCTATGAAACCTATCTTTAAAATTTTCTGACAAAAGTTTTTGTCTATAATACATTACTGGCAAATTGGGGGTTCTCAATAAATGCTCAATGAAAAAACACATATCATAAGAGAGGTTCCCAATAGAGATTTTCAATAAAGTGGTTTCTTCTGATATTTGAAAGGCCACGAGACTGAATGCACAGGAAAGTATGTGAAAAAGCAGAGGTAGATAAAGAGTTATTTTCCTTGTCTTGGGTATAAAACAAAAAAAAAGTCAAGATTTTGGAGGATTTTAGATTCTTGGTAATGAGCCTATAGGATCCCTAGAGCTCTTAAAAAGAGGAATTTTATTATAATTATAAATATAAATGACTGTTTTTCCAGAAGAGAGAAGGCAAATTTGCTACCTTATAGTATTCTATTTCTGAAATGGAGATCTATAGCAGATTTCTATAAGTATGCATAGGTATTTTATTTATGATGTCTTTTCTGAGATTACTATGATTTATCATGTTATATTCTTCTCAGCTAAGCTTTCAAACACTGAAGTAAGATTTTAAAACTTAGAAAGAGTCATGACCAGGTAGATCAGTTGGTTGGAGCATCATCCTGTACACCAAAAGGCTGCCCATTGAATTCCTGGGCGAGGCGCATTGATGTCTGTCTGTCTGCCTGTCTGTCTGTCTGTCTGTCTCCCCCTCTCTCCCTCTCCCCACTTCCTTTCTCTCTAAAAGTCAATAAATATATGCTTGGGTGAGGATTAAAATTAATAGTCAGATCTAGTATTAGAAATTGTGCTAGGCAGGCTCAAATCAGTGATGATCCAGGCCTCCATTACTGTTTACAGATATGTTGACCATTCCTAAACTAGTAAGTGTCAGGATGTATCCATGAAATGGTTCACTCTTGGAAGGTATATAACTGCAAAAGATAGTTGGACCAAGGCTTAAAAAATATGCTAAATTTTGTTTAAAATTTCTATCTTAAATGACTTCCCCTTCTTTGTATTTCCATAGTAATGGATTGTTTTGTGATAGAACTTATTTAGTTTTGAATTGTATTTAGTAGGGCATGCTATTTTTTGAGTATGGAAATGGAACTCTTAAGTCAAGATAATTTCCACACCCAGAACAATAGTTTGTGCATGGAAGATGCTCATAGTTTGTTGGTTAATTGCTATTTTATATGATTAATATAACAGTAGTGTACAAAACTGAGGTTTAGAACTTCATTTACTTGAATCTATTACACAATGTTTGAAGGCCTATATAGTCTAAACCTATAGCTTTGTGACTTAAAGTCTATAGATTTGGAAAGAAAAGTGGCTCATAATAAAATTTTATGTAGTCTAAAGGCCACTCGATTAAAGAAATCTGGATTCAGGTGAGTCTATTGGGCTTGTTCTTTCATTTCATTTTTATGAATATGGTTTTGAAGGAACAAGGAAGTGCCATTTACCTATTGTTTTTATTGTTTGTTTTTAGAAATAAGTTAGCTATACAAATAAGTTCTTTTATTTAAGAAGTCGATTTAGGTTGTTTGGTTATCCATTCTCTTTTTATGTTCTTTGACTTGAACTAAGTAAATATGTAGTGTTAATGTAGTTGTTTAGTTCTAAGAATGGGATGTAGCAGAGTCTGAAAATCCTCTTATTTAAAATCCATTTCCTTGTGTGAAAGGAAGCTTTTACAACAAGTGAGTGGAGAGGATTATTCTCAAGTGTGATAAAGACATTTCAGAACAAACTCAATTCTAAACTTTATTGTCAAGTTATCTCTTGGTGTTTCAAACTTCATTCAAATTATTTCACTTTCTTTCATTTGAGCAAAGAATATGGGCTTTGAATGATAGCCATCTCATGGAAAATTTGCTCTCATAAGAAAAGTGTGATATAAAGATGACTTATTTTTAATGCTGCAGTTTAAGAATTTTTTATTGATTGATTTTAAATAGACAGAAAGAAAGAAAGAGAGAAGGAGGGAGGGAGGGAGGGAGAGAGAGAGAGGAGAAAGAGAGCTCAATTCTTTATTCCACTTATTTATGCATTCATTGGTTGATTCTTGTATGTGCCCTAATCAGGGATCAAACCCACAGCATTGGTGCATCAGGATGATGCTCCAGCCAACTGAGCTACCTGGCTGGGGCCTCTATTTTTGTTCTGAAGATAATGTGCATGATTGAAATCACTCTTCTAGTACTGCTTGTCTTAACATTTTCCTGAAATTAAAACCTTCTTTTGCAGTGGACAGGTACATTAGGCTATTACTTATTGAAGTATATTTCTCTATTTAGAAAGTAAAGACAAATGCAATATAATATACAGAATGGTGACTATAATTAATAATACTGTATTGAATACTTGAGAATTGCTAGGGAAGTATATATATTTTTTGCCCTGAATAGTGTGGTTCCCCTGCAAACCAAAGGCCACCAGTTCAATTCCTGGTCAGGGCTCATATCTGGGTTTCAGGCCAGGTCCCCAGGTGGGAGAACCAATTGATGTTTCTCTAGCACATCAGTGTTCTTCTTCCTCTCTTTCTCCCTCCTTTCCCCTCTCTAGATATAAAAACATAAAATCTTTAACAAAAGAAAGTAGATTTTTCTAGAGTAGATCTTAAACGTTCTCATCACAAGAAAAATATATTTCTAACTATATATGGTGATGGGTGTTAACTAGACTTACCCTGGTGATTTTTTCACAATATGTACATATATCAAATCATTGTGTTGTGCACCTGAAACTAATACAATGTTATATATATCCACCACACACAAAACAAACTAAAGACAAACAAAATGAAAGGAGGTATGGGAATGGGGTTTGATCACAAGAATTGAACATGAAATACTGGGGTATGTAATGAGAAAGAAAACAGACTCAGGTAAGAATTTAGAAATTTCCAATTTGTCTCTGGGTCCTGGAGTATTTTTATGTCCAGTTCATTTGCTTCAGTAAATATGCTGCCCTTTCCTTTCCTCTTCTTGCTGTACCTCTCAACAATATTCAAGTACTACACAGAAAAAGCCCTTTTCTGTGTGGACAGAGTAAGATGGTTATAACATCATTGGTCCAAAATTCTATATAAATGATGAGGTCTAGGAGTGATATTTTATCATACTATCAGTCATAACATTATTATATAACATGTACAATACACCTCAGTATCAGTGATTCATTGTTTAAGCTCTTGACTCATTAACAGTTAAAACAGAAAAATGTCATTAAGAATTCATTGACATCTTTTCAATGATTAGATGTGGATTAGTAATTAAACATAACTCGAACCTTAGACTTAGATCTTACCTTAGGTCAGACTCTTGAATCTCTTGGATTTTTACTGTATTGTTGTCTTTCCCTGGAAAGACATCAGCTGGTGAAGGAAGATCAGATATCCCACTGATCCGACATTAGCAGCCCACCCACAGTAATCTACCTAAGGTATGGTTTTAGCTATCTTTCTGTTTAGATGCTTCATTTATGTTCCTGGATATACTTGTCCCCTTGGGAACTTTGGTATCTGGTTCTGTATATAAGAAGTTTAAAGCATCACTTCCTCCTAACAAGGAAAATGCTGAACAGACTAAAACACCAACAACGCTTCTGGGGTCAATAAGAATGGGGAAGACACAGAGCAAACCACTGCCCCCAAGATTGGAGAAACTGATAGAAGAATAGAGGTGTCAGGGTTTACCAGAGCAGAGACTCACTCATTACTGGAAGCCACCATGGGACCAGAGCCTAGGTAGGAAAACCTGAAATGTAATAGATGAAATACTGGATGCTTAATGTGGACAAGCCTGAGAGTTAAAGGTTCCAGGGAGACCCAGTCATACCAGGGGGCGGGGTGAGGAGCACACAATATTGTAAGATTTATCTCTAGAAGCTACACTAGGTTCCTGCAGTAAGTATCAGACAAAAGTCTCCACAGGCTTCCAATAGAGGCAGAGAACAACAAACTATTTCAAAACTCACCAGAGCACTCTGTTCTAATGAACATGGCTTAATCTCAAAGGAAAGTAGTTAACTAGAGCCTGACTTGCTGATTGTCAGAGCCTAATCAACCCGGAGAAGAGAAATACTCAACCCCAGTCTACTCTAGCCATTCAGTTGCATCTAATGGGGGGGCTAATTCTAGGACTATAGAAGACTTTTTCTCCTCCTACACTTCACTGATGCATTGCTAAAGATCTATTTATAATAATTTCTTTTATCCCATCATGTTCAGCTATTAAGGGAAAATTACAAAGCATATGAAAAGTTAAAAAAATAGAATTTGAAGAGACAGAGAAAGCATCACAAACAGACATGGCAGGGATGTCAGAATGACCAGACTGCTAATTCAAAAGAATCATGATTAATATCCTAAAATTCTAAAGGGTAAAGTAGACAGCATGAGAGAACAGATGGGCAATGCCAACAGAGAGATGAAAATCCTCATAAAAAACCACAAAGAAGAAATACTAGAGATAAACACCACCATAACAGAAATAAAGAATGCCTTTTTTAGTAGACTGGACATGGCTGAGAAAAGAATCTCTGAGCTAGACGACATGCCAATAGAATTCTTAAATACTGAAAAGCAAAGAGAACAAAGACTGAAAAAAAAATACCCAAGATCTGTGGGGCTACTATCAGAGGTGTAACATATGAATAATGGCACTATCAGAAGGAGAAGAGAGAAAGAAAGGACAAGAAGAAATATTTGAAACAAAAATGATCAAGAATTTCCCCAAATTAATGTCAGATTTCAAACCACACAGATTCAGGAATCTTAGAGAACACCATGCACAATATATGCAAAAACAAAACAAAACAAACTAAAAACAAACAACCCCCCCCCAAAGCCCTATGCATACACATATCATTTCAAATTATAGAACATCAAGGGTAAAGACCAAAAAAACTGAAAGAAGCAAGAGGAAAGACTTATAGAGAAGATTAAAATCACATTTGACTTCTCAGAAATCATGCAACCAAGAAGAAAGTGGAGTGAAATACTTAAAATGTTAAGACACAATAAATCCACCAACCTAGAATTCTATAACCAGTGAAATTAACCTTCAAGAGTAAGGAAGAAACAAACAGTCAAAGTAAGAAGGTGGAATATGTGTCCACTCGCACTGCCTTGGAAGAAGTACTTAGGGAGTATGAGTAAGAATTACAACCATCAGATTTGCTTTCAGAAGAAATGTTTCCTGTAGGAAGGACAGAATGAATAAAATCTAGGATTCAGCTTGGCAGAAAAGAAGGGAGAGAATATTTTATATCAGAGAATTGTCATAATGGGAAGTTTCATTGACTCCCACGATGAAGAGAACAAATGTTGCTAATAAATGATGAGCCATGGCTAGGTTTTTAGCAGCGATGGGATATTTTCAACATTCTGCATGAAGAAGTAATTTGCTGGGGTGAACAAGATAGGCTGTGGAGAACCTCAGGAAGGAGGGTGATACAAGTGGAAGGACAATTTGAAAGCTGCTGTAGCAGGTAGTGATTCAAGCTGGAAAGCATCACGCACTGTGCTGCTGGTGGAGACACAGAGAAGTCAAAGGACTGTCTCTGGCAGTTGCTTACCTGTGCAGATCACCCGAAACTTTCTGAAGCTCCCACGGCTTTCAGGTTCAGTTCCCATTAAAATTTTCAATAAAAATTTCCTTCAGGAATAATATAAGTTAATTCTTTAATGTTTTAAAATGCAATATATTTCCAAGTGAGGTAGTTCTTTTTATGCCATTCACCAGGCGAAAGAACCATGTGATCAGCTTGGAAATTACCCACTAGAACTAATTATTTTAATTGACTTGTCATAATACAACAATACCTAAAAGATCAATTTTACCTCACAGGATAAAGTTTCTGCCTATGTATGCTTGATTGGAAAGCTTTTGGTTACATAGCAATCAAAAGGACCAAATTGACCCCTGGCTGAATGTTGCTGTCTATGTAGGGTAGGCATATGTGATCACTAAGGTTTGTAAACCACGAAATGCTTAAGCCATTTAAATTAAATTGAAGAAACCAAATTTGTTGGCAGGAATAAATTCAAGATTTAAAAAATGATGAAGACCCGGCTGGCATAGCTCAGTGGATTGAGTGCGGGCTGCAAACCAAAGCATCGCAGGTTTGATTCCCAGTCAGGGCACATGCCTGGGTTGCAGGCCACGGCCCCCAGCAACCACGCATTGATGTTTCTCTCTCTCTCTCTCTCTCTCTCTGTCTTTTTCTCCCTCCCTTCCCTCTCTGGAAATAAATAAATAAAATCTTTAAAAAAATGATGAAGAGCCTGAACAGGATTTGTTTCTAAAATTTGAATCCATAAATTAAAAGTAAGAAGTAAGATGATAAGCCTTTTTTTTTATATTTGAAACCTTCCTGATAATAGTTTTATAAATTTTTGTTAACAATTTTTAAAGTGTAGTCACTTCATTTTTAATTCTGATTTTCCTCAAACATAATGCCTATCTATTTAAGGAAATAGACTGATTCAAAGAACACTTCAGTATGAGAAAACTTTTAACCATTTGGAAGACTGCAAATATGGTCACAAACGTAGGTTTGATGCCATCTGGAATTAGCTGTTTTTTATTAAAGTTATTTTTTCCTACACAGTGTGCTTCTGTACTTAGTATTTATTTTATTTTATTTTATTTTTCAATTACAGTTTATACTCAATACTATCTTGTTTTAGTTTCATCTGTGCAACATAGTGATTACACAATCATGTACTTTACAAAATAATTCCCCAATATTTCGAGTACCCACCTGGCACCATACATAGTTGTTATTTTCATGTTTTTTAACATCACTAGTCACTCACTTTTTCTCTCAACAAATAATCTTTTCTCTGAATAATAACAGTTTTTCAGAGAGACATGATATGCCAGGATTGAGGGGGCAGAAGATTTTAGCTTGGTGTATGCATGGAGATTTAAGTATGCCTGAATGTGAGAAGAGGCATGAATACGGCTGATTTACAGTTCCCACTGAGCTGAAACCTGCTTATTCAGATTTGTGCCTCATCCTAAGATAATGAGAAAGAGGATCTAGATGCTACTTAGGTTAACATGATAAAATTAGTTAAACTGCATATTCATTCCCTTTTCCCTGTGGTTTTCAATGAGCTGCATCATCAGTGTGTTAATGTATCGTCATTACCTTGATATTGACACTAATTTGAGCTTTATTGAATGTCATGTTAGCTTCTTCTGGTTTTCTCATCAGTTTTTTGTTGAGTTTGTACACCTTGGTGGCTTCATTGGTTAGAGTAGAAATATTTTCACAGGAAGGAATTCAGCTCCCTGTTTGAAGGCAGGAAACAGCTCATGATTAGTCATTCATAGAATTCTTCCTTAAACTTCTAAATCTGAAAATCCCTGCTTCTGCTCCTGTTTCGTCAGATTGGCATGCGGGGCACGTTGGTTCTCTATTTTCTCCTTTGTTCGTGTAGAAACGCACATGGCTTCTCTACTCATGCCAGGGCTCCGTCTCCCCACTCCTAGCTCCACCGAGCACAGCCAGACTGCATCACCAGCGGGAGCTCTCATCCTGAACTTGGTTGTGATTGGGCACAGGAGACTGTCACACACAAGTCACAGCAATTCCCTGTGCTGCTTTTATATGGTAATAATATAAGCAAGAGGCAGAAGAGCTTTCAAGATAGCCTGCTACTGCTCCAAAATTGCTTTGAGACCACCTTAAATTGCATTCTCTGTTTTCAAAGGCAGACAAATGTCTAATATGTTTTAGAAACATGTCTAGCAAAATTCATTTGTAGTTTTTACACTTGCTGCTGACAGAAGTACATTCCACTTATCTAGAGAATTGCCACAAATGAAATGGCTGATTCTCTAAAGTGAAGAATAAATGAAGCATTAATATAAACAGATAACTATAAATTTAAACAAATACTCTAAACACATATAAGGAAAATAACGAAGACAAGTAAGGGGAATCTCCATTTTTTTCTTTCCTATTGGGTAGTCTAGGAGAAGAGGTATTACTTTTTGCATATCTGTGGCTTGGTGGAACACAGCTCAGAAGCACTTTCTAATGCCTACTCTGTTCACATGTGATCTTGGAGATGATAGGAAGAAAGCTCTTCTCATTCATTACTTTTTTACTAGTCAAGGGCCTACATCTGCCTAGGAGAGAAAGAGCTGCCTGTGAAACTCTACAATGCATTGCCTGTGTTTCATAATCAACTGTGACTTCCCTAACTAGTGTGCTTCGTATTATGCTGGGACAATGTATTAATACAATAATAATCTAAATATAATAGTAGTACAAGTAGTCAGGCAGCAAAGAGAAAGATTTGGCTCAAACATCTGTATTTAGTTATACAAGCAACCTGACACCTATTTCTTCAACTCTGATTTTTCTAAATGTTATTTTGTTAAGACATTGAAAGAAAAATAGCTATAGTCCTTTTTCTTTGGTAAACATGATCACAGGCTCAAAAACTCATGATTTATGTACAGTTTTCCACCTCTTGTGTTTATGTTTCAGAATCTGAAAACTTTCTTTTATGAAAATATCTTTGAACAGCCTGTGGTTTTACCACCCCTGCCCTAACATTGGTCTGAACAGAGTAAGAGAGACACATTCGATGAGTGGATTTTTAGTTCCTCATTCTTTTGGAGTGTAGTCCAAAGCATTCAATATTGGCCTATACACCCATGACCTGCATTTTATTTACTCTCTTGATATTTCCAATGCCTGGAACACATTACTCAGTCAAAAGCACTGATTACAAAAATGAGATAGGTAAGATATTTTGTTGTTCTTTGCTGGACTTGAGGAAACTAGTGTAAGAGGTTATTTGCACAGGCCTAACAGCAACAGTTGGACAGGGCTGGGACTGGTACTCAGCTGCCCAAATCATCTCAATTTTTTATTCTCTTCATCTCAGTTCTCTATTGCTCTCTCTCACAGTGTGTAGGGCGGGGGCGGGCTGGGGGGGGTGCGGGGGGGGGCGGTTGGCAGGGGAGCAAAAGAGAAAATGGCTAAAGAAACCCCAGGAAAACAAAGAAAAGGTGATATATTCAGTCCTTTTGAAATAATCCAAATGCTAATGTCCTCATTTGGTCTTAGCTTGAAAATCTCGTATGACTCTACAAACCAATTTCCTGCACCACATTGGCAATCAAATACTTAGCTGTAGCATGCTGTGAATCCAAATGGGCACATCTAAACTAAAATGGCATGCATTTTAACATTATTCCATTTGACAAGTCTCTCTTCAGAATCAGAGTGAACCAGGATTTTATCGAACAGAGAGCCTGCATGAAGGTGATATGTTGGAATCTTTTATTTTTCTTTTTCAAAGTAGCTTTTGCATTGCCTAAAATGCCCTCTGTTCTCTAATGGAAGTAATATAAAGTCACATCCTTTCAATATAGATAATATTCAGGTTTATTACTCTTTTAAAAAAAGACAGTCTGCGGTTTCATGCCAGTGATCACATCTGCAAACAATCATCAAGCGAATCTCTTTCTCTGTACATCCCTGTAGAAAGTGTGGAGATTACTAGATTTTACTGACTGTCTGAACCATCTTGTTGAAATTATAGTTTATCCACAAAGCCCTACCACTGACAGGTAGATGAGCACTGTACAAACAGAAGAGTACAATTAGATATCAATGATTATGATTTCTGAACCGCGTGCCTATGCTTAAAGTAATAGCTGCTGTTGCTGGCAATGTCAGCTCTTGGTTCTTGAGTTCAGTGAAGAAAATATTCAGAGCCAAGCACTCTAGTACAAGAGAAAGTTTATTTAGCATGCAAAGCAAAAGCACACTTGAAAAGAAGAATTAAGTGGGCTTTTCAGAGAGCTGCCTTGGCCTTTTAGAAAGAAAATTACTGAGGGAGAAGAAGTGAGCCAGCTGGGCTGCATAGACTCAGAAAAACAAGTTACAGAGGCAAAGAATGGCCCTTAGAAACAGGTTCAGGGGGTAAGCCCAGACCAAGCCGCCACTGCCCTCTGCTTCCCTGGTTGTGATTCTTATAGGGACACTTTGAGCTTAGGAGAGGGAAAGCAAAGATACGCACTGAACAAAGAAGGCATGGTTTTGCTTTAGGTGTAGTTGTTAATAATTATGAGTTTGCTGTCATTTTACTATACATGTTTTTTATCTTCTTTTTCTTAGATATGTCTCTTTAACATTTCATATAATAAGGGCTTGGTGATGATGTACTGATTTAACTTAACCTTATTGGAGAAGCACTTTATCTGCCCTTCCATTCTAAATGATAGCTTTGCTGGATTAGAGCAATCTGGGATGTAGGGCCTTGCCTTTCATGACTCAGAATACTTCTTTCCAACCCCTTCTTGCCTATAAGGTCTCTTTTGAGAAATCAGCTGACAGTCTGATGGGAACTCATTTGTAGGTGACTGTCCCCTTATCTCTTGATGCTTCTAGAATTCTCTCCTTCATTTCAATCTTGGGTAATGTAATTGTGATGTGCCTTGGTGTGTTCTTCCAAAACCAAAAAACAAACTAAGCAAACAACTGGAACAGGAACAGAACCACAGAAATGGAGATCACATGGAGGGTTAGCAACAGGGAAGTGGGAGGAGGAGAGAGGGGGAAAAGGTACAGAGAATAAGTAGCATAGATGATAGGTAGAAAATAGACAAGGGGAAGGCAGGAATAGTATGGGAAATGTAGAAGCTAAAGAACTGATGACACATGGACATGAACTAAAGGGGGGGATGTGGATGGGAGGGGGTGGGCAGAGTGGAGGGGAATGAAGGGGGGAAAATGGGACAACTGTAATAGCATAATCAATAAAAATAAAATAAAATAAAATAAAATATAAAAAAGAAAGAAAGAAGGCATGGGCATGCCCCGGAGAGAGAGTGCGCACTGGGTGCTTTACCTAAAGAGCTTTTGTCTGTTTTCTAAAGTGTGGAATTTTAGGGGAGGTCTCAGGGAAGGATTTTAATAGATCAGATTCCCAGGTCTGTTCTTTAATATGCTAATTAATCAAAATGAGCATGTAGAGTCAGGGTCACGATCTCTACTGATTGGTGGGCACTAGGGTATGGGGTCATTGGCCATTGCATCTGGTGCTGATGCCAGCCATGGCATTATTCTACCTGATCCTGCCGCTTTTCTGGGCCTGGAACTGAAACAAAACTGACGCTTAAATCTAATCTCTAGTTAGACCAAAATCTTTCTCCGTGGTCAACAGGCCAAGAAGAGGCTTTGTTTCCAAGATTATTTGATGCTTATCAGAGCTTCATTGTTTTGAAGGCCTAATCCTTAAGGGAGTGGTCAGGGTTCTGGACTAGGCTGGTTTGAATGAGCTATCTGTTTCAGTTTTCCCATTCCACTTGCCAAGGAATTTTCCTAGCTTCTTACTCTTCTGTCTCACTAACATCATTCCATGATACCAGTGACTTACTTACTGTGCATAATGACAAAAAGATATATTAAGACTATAACGAAACCATCATACTAATTCTAGCTTACTTCACTTATTCTACATACATAAATGTGCTCAGTTTAGGAAAGCATTTATAGTTATTCCAAAAATACCAAAGGACTTTTAAATAGGACTAACAGAGCAAATTAGAGTTTACACAAAGAAAGTAGAAAACACTAAAATATAACTAATTATGTTTACAACCTTTTTTAAAAAATTTAATAATATAGAATTAGAGAATGAGGTGTGGACTCACAAAGGTCAGTCTTTACCTTAACTGAGCCTGTCTATTGTGTTTTTGCATCTACAATGACATACCTTTGCGATACCAGGTTAGTTTCCTTTTTCCAGACCCCTCAGGGCATAATCACTGCACCAGAGCCGAGGCCACAAAACCCCTGATTGTTATTGTTACCGTGTTATTGTTAACTGTTAACTCTCTTATACCCACCAATGTAAAAGAAGTATATGTCTATTCATTTTACTTTTTACCCAGTTCTAGAGATTTCCCCACTTTGCTTTCTCCAGCCTCCCTAATCTATTGTTTCACCAATGGATTTCATAAAACCCCCTTACACCTCCTCCTTTAATTGTAACGTATTAAATAAGGAGCAAAGCTGCCCTTCTCTGGAGCATGTTCTCAATCCATTGATACTTTGCTTCCCAGCAATTGTCATCAAATAAACTCAAAATTCCCTACAGGTTGGGACATTTCTTATGTTGACAGAGCTGAAAAATAAAATCCAGTAATGGTACAATCATATGTGTAAGTATAATATTATATGAATGTAACCCAGCAGCCATCTGTCTGCATGACCTCAAAACTGCTAGTTTGTGGAGTCATTTCCTCTCATCCCACAGGTGAACATGCTCCTGGGGGTTACAGTTCTGCTAATTATCTCTTGCTCTAATTTCCTCCTTTCCTTGGGTTTTTAATATCACTGGCTTTCTACACTTGTGATTACTCTCTTCTCTCTGCCCTCTATCAACACAAATCTGGATAGAACATTTGTATTTAATATTAGAAATCAATAACCAGTGTGAGTCAATTGCACACTTTGGAGAGTTTTGCCAGAAGATTGAGAGTAACAGTGCAGACGGTGCCACAGGAACACAGGCTGGAAGAACACAGAGAATGCAGAAAGGAGATCAGGAGTAAATATCGGATTTAATTCTTTGTGATGCTCTCTACTGACGTCAGCATCCAGGATTTTCACTCTCCTGAATTATGTTTTTTTTTAAGAAGTGATCTATATATTTTTAAATTTTTATTTATTGATTTGAAAGAGAAAGGGAGAGGAACATCAATCAGTTGTTTCACTTACTTATCAATTTATTGGTTAACTCCTGTATGTGCCCCGACTGGGGATGAGACCTGCAACCTTTGGTGTATCTGGACGATGCTCTAACCACCTGAGCTACCCAGCCAGGGCTCTGTTTTGTTTTGTATGCTGCACTCACTTTGATGAAAAAATAGTCCGCTGGTTTGGCTCAGAATGATGAATTTATTTTGGTCTGAGTTGTTCCTAACTATGTCAGTTATGGAATAAGTATATACGTATTTTCATATTTTTATGACAACTCAATTTAAGATATGTACTAATGTATTAAAAATCCCACAAAGTTTGCTTCAAAGTGACATTTTATAAGCATTATGCTGCCTAAAAATCTTCCCAGATATTGGAATCATTAGGCAAAGATTTTAAAACAACTACGATAATGATGTTAATAAAACATGGAAAATGCATGAACAGATGGGGGAATTTCAATACGTATATATGTAAATGATAAAAAGAGCCAAATGGAAATATCAGAAGTGAAAAATGAATAGGAAATTAAAAATTCTTTGGATGGGCTTATTATTCGACAATATCAAGTACTGATATTATATCTAATGATATCACACAATACATACCATTGTAGTCACAAGAGGGGAAGAAAGAAAGAAGAGCTGATGCCTGAACATTTTCCAGAATTGCAGAAAGACATCTCCCCATTAACCCTAGAAGCCCGGCACACCCCAGCGAGGGGAAACCAGGAACAAGTGCTGGGGTGCGTCAGAGCCTAACGGGCAGAAACTAAGAGTATGACGCTACCGGCTGCTTCTGGTTATTGCTGGAATTCTTTTACACTTAGCACTTCCCTTTTCCATATGCTTTGGTGTTAATTCTGTGCAAATGTAAACAACAACTACCTATATTTTACTTTCTAAATCAGAAACAATTGGTGGGCATTTCATTGTTTGGGGACCAACCCTGGCCCACCACCTACTCCATGGGGCCTGGGAGCCTTGACTGGCTTTTGCATTTATAAATACCTGAAAAGTATCAAAAATAATAGTACTTTATGATACGTGAAAATCATGGAGTTCGGGGTTTACTGCCCACAAACACAGGTTTACAGGGAGGCAGCAGCCCTCATTCATTCGTGTACTGTTGTCCGTGCTGCTCGCACCACGGCAGCAGAGGAGTGGAGGGTTGTGAAGGAACTGTTGTGTGGGGGGCACACTCCCTGCTGCACACTGCTGGCACGACCAATTGTGGTGGCACAGTTATAACTCGGTAGCATTTCAAATGCCACATGTCGCCATAACTCATTTTATTTATTTTGTACACCAGTGCATACTCATAGAACAAGAATATTGAGTTTAAAATGCTGTGTTTTTAAGGCACAGTGTAGTATGGTTTACTTGTGCCAAATTAGACAGAAAATCATTGTTTCTATGCTATGACACTGTACCTGTGCTTAATGAATATGCGTTGACATCGACAGATTGAGCACTTGTCACAATGTTACCATCTCTTTACCTTTTTCACCCAGCGGCCCTACCCTCCTTCCTTTGACAGCTGTCAGTCTGTTCTCTGTATCAATGAGCCTGTTCCTGTTTTGTTAGTTTATTAGATTCCACATATAAGTGAGATCCTACGGTACTTGTCTTTCCCTGACTTGCTTATTTCACTTAGCTTAATACCCTCAAGGTCCACCCTTGCTGTCGCAAAAGCTAATATTTCCTTCTCTTTTGCAGCCACATCATATTCTATTGTGTAAATGTACCACCACTTTTTTATCCACTCATCTACTGATGGGCACTTAGCTGTTTCCAAATCCTGGCTGTTGTAAGTAATGCTGCAGTGAACAATGGAGTGCATATATTCTTTCAAATTAGTGTTTCGGTGTTCTTTGGATATCCTACCAGAAGTGGAATCACTAGGTCAAAAGGCAGTTCCATTTTTAATTTTATGAGGAAAGTCCATACTGCTTTCCACAGTGGCTGTACCAATCTGTCACCAACAGTGCACTAGGGTTCCCTGTTCTCCACATCCTTGCCAACACTTGTTATTTGCTGATTATTGGTGATAACCATTATGACAGGCATGAGGTGATAGCTCTTGTGGTTTTAATTTTCATTTCTTTGATGATTAGTGACATCAACCATGAAAGACCCTGAAGAGCCTCAGAAGTCTTGAGAAAGAAGAACAAAGTTGGAGGTATCATGTTATCTGATATCAAACTATACTACAAAACCATAGTAGTCAAAACAGCATGGTATTGACATAAAAACATAAAAACAGGCATATAGATTGATGGAACAGAATAGAGAGCACAGAAATAAACCCACATTTTTATCATCAACTAATATTTGACAACGGAGACAAGAACATACAATGGGATAAGGACAATCTATTCAATAAACGGTGTTGGGAAAATAGAACAGATACATGCAAAAAAATAAAATAGACCACCTTCTTACACCACACACAAGAACAAACTCAAAATGGATTAAAGACTTAGGTGCAAGTTATGAAACCATAAAAATTCTAGAAGAACACTGAGGCAGTAAAATCTTGGACATTACTCACAGCATGTTTTGTTCTGATATATCTTCTCAAGCAAGGGGAACAAAAGGAAAAATAAACAAATGGGACTACATCAAACTAAAAAGCTTTTGCACAGCAAATGAAATCATCAAATGAATCATCAAATGAATCATCAAAATGAAAAGACAACCCACTGAGTGGGAGAACAAATCCACCAATGATTTATCTGATATGGAGTTAATTTCCAAATTTTATAAAGAGCTTATACCACTCAACATGAAAAACGACAGCAACAGCAACAACAGTCCAATTAAAAAATGGGCAAAGGACCTGAATAGACACGCCTGCAAAGAGGACACACAGATGGACAACAGGCAGATGAAGAGGTTTCTTTTATCTGCACTGGTACTCAAGCCCATTTTCTCTTTCCTCCCACTACAGAATTCCTTTAAGCATATTTTAAGGCTTGGTCTTTTAAAAGTGCTTTTAAAAGGAAACATGGCATTCATACTGATAAAAATATTCAAACCCAACTTGTAGCGGGTTCCTCCATCTCAGTTTATCCTTCCATGGGTACTCTCCCTAGGATACATAGTATCCTAGGGTACTATGGGATCGCTGTTAATATTTACATGTTTACTCTCCTATTTCATGGCTTAAAATTTCTTTATTTTAAATGTCCCCCTTAAATTGCAGTGTACATTTTGTCTCCTGATGGGACTCAGGCTGATTCATAGGAATTACTGAAGGCCATGTAAGTATATTCTATTAAATACAAACTAACTTCTCCTTGGCTTGGACCCAAAAATGTCTACAGCCATTAAAAGGTCATCAGCAAGAGAAGAAGGGTGAAGTCAACCCATGGCTGAAAGAGGCAGCAGTTTCGATCAGGGCATTTAATTATCCGTGTGAGCACATACACATGTAGGAGTCTTGGCTCTGGAGAGGGGCCATGCAAGTTAGCTTAACATGAACTTCTCCTCAGCCCTGAAAAGTCTAGTCTCTATCTGGATAGCCTTTTCCCAATTAAAAAAAAAAGATCAATCCCAGCATTGACAAACTATTGCATGCAGTATCTGTCTAGTTTGTCATATGCTTTTATAAATAAAATTTTATTAAAATTCACCCACACATATTCCTTCCATATTGACTGTAGCTGGTTTCATGCTATGATAGCATAGCTGAGTAGTTGCAACAGACACTATGTCTCACAAAACCTAAAATATGTACTGTTTGGCTTTGAACAGATAACATTTACAGATGTCTGCCCTATACTATTGAGTAGCATTAAAAATTTGAGTAGAGATAGCTATTTTTGTTGCATACACACAAAAAATGTGAGCCCTTTGAAGTCAGCCATTAGTTTCTGACCTAAGAACCCAAGGACAGTAGGTGTGTTTCTGTGTAAGGTCAAGTGTTTGAAGGACACTAATTTTTTGCCATTCAGGAACCTTGAAATGTTTAAACAAATATATGCCTAGTATAGTGTATGCATTCATTTTCTTAAAATAGTCTCCTAAAATTATAAAAATGTCAGGTCCCCCTGATTTTTGATACATCCTCTGAAAAATCTGACAATAAAATAACAATGATATTTTGGCACAAAACATTGAATTCTCACAGACAGAATTTTTAAAAGAAAATTTCCTTACAAACTTTGAATAATGAAATATTAAACTGTATACAAGCCTCCCAAGATTGTAGCTAATATAGATAAAATGATGATTGACATTTAAGAATATCTTCTACCTAGAATCTACATATATGGTATGAGTTTGTTCTTTATCACTATTTTTACTTTTTGTGCTTTTTAATTTCATTTTTTAGTTTAAACATATTCCAAACATTTGAACCAACAAGGTAGTTTTCCCAAAGATAACTCTGATGGTAGTTGTTCTTGCTTTAGGTCATATATTTTTCCCTAAGATTTTCTCTTTTCAGAGAAATTCTGAATTTAGAGAATTTTTGGAGACTCCCCAGAATTTTTACTAGAATAGGAAGATTCAGCTAAAGAGTAGTCATGAACTCCTACAATTTAAAATACAAAAGGAACAAAGCTTCACTTACTACCCACAAGCGGAAATAATACACTGAAATAGGGAAATAAGTGTGGGCAACAAGAGTAGAAATAGAAAATAAGAGAAAGGTAATTATAAAAGCATGTTTGGAAGAAGCTCAGAGAGGAAACGCAAAGATCTTAATAAATAGAAGGAGGAGATGGAGAAGCAGGAGAAAAAGTGCTATCTTAAAACTGCCCATGGAATGTCTTCGTTATAGAACTACAGGACTCTGTTTACTGGGAAGGAAAAATAAAACGTCAACAACATCGTTTTTACCTCACTGCAGGCCAAGAGATGGGCCACAGAATCACAAGAAGTAAAATGTCATTATCTAGTACTAAATTTTTCACTCATTTTAAAAGCACTGGCTTAGAAAACGAACAGAAAATATGCTGCCCAGTTAGGAAGATAGCTTGAGCTATTTTAGAGAACACAAATATTCATCGATGTGGTCCTCAGAGTAATGCTCCTGTTCCAAAACCTGTGAATATGTTATGTGGCCAAGAGGAATGAAGGTTGCAGGTGGAATCAAATCTGTTAATCAGTTGACTTTGAGATGGGGAGATTATCTTTGGTTGTCTCCATGGGCCCAGTGATCACAACGAACCTTTGTGTTGAAGAAGAGGGCAGAAGAGGGAGAACCGGAGAGATGCATCATGGGAGGACCTGGCCAAATGGGCTGGCTGATGGTGGAGGAAGGGGTCATGTCCCAAAACATGCAAGCAGCCTCAGGAGCAGGAAAAGGCGAGAACTCTGTAGATTCTACCCTAGACCCTCCAGAAGAAATGCAGCCTTGACAACACTTTGCTTTTAGACCCACCTCAGACTTCTGACATCCAGAACCGCAAGGTAACAAATGTGTGTTGTTTTAAGACCCTAAGTTTGAGAAAACTGTGCTGCTTTATAGTTGCACTTAAAAATATTAGATGACTTTAATGAACTAAAAACTTAGTCGTGTGGCAGACTTTGTGATGACAGATTTTATTTCCTTTTCCTTTCACATTTTCTACAGCAGTTTTACACAGCAGGATAATAATAAATGATTGCTTATATAACAGGTGAATCAAAGTACCATTTCCTTGTCCTTGTTAGTGAGCTAAACACATTATTCTTAGTGTCTAGTTTCTCTGCTCACCAAAACAAAGCTATATGATCAGATATCCCTAGAGATCCTATTCAATTCAAACTGAGAACATTACTTTCTTTTATGATTCAGCATGAGAGAAAGTAGTTTAGAATAGTAAAACAGTTCTTACATTTATTTCATTGTTCCCAAAGCTCTTCTTTAATATACTTCCATAAATTAGTTTTTCTCTTACATTTTTTAATAATATAAAAGAATGAGCCAAAAGACAACACAAAACAGATTCAAACCTTAGTCATTGTAAGAAATGTAGGTATTCAAAAGGTAACCTTAAAACATGGAGATTTAAAGATACACTTATTCAATAAACTGAATTGCAGAGGCCTGTATTTTATGTTTATTATTGTATATTTTGTTAAGAATTATTGTCTTCTAGAGACTAATATCTGAAAGAGTTCTTTAAAAAGTATTTTGTAACTGACTCCTCCCTCCCTCTAACCTTTGAAGCATTTCTGCATGGAAGGATTGCAAATAGGAAATGTTATTCATCGTGTTTAGAAAAAATATTCTCTCATAAATATGCTAATATAAATTTTTTCAGCAATGTCCCCAAAGCACTTCACAATGCCTATTCCACAGTTTATCCTTATATTTTCTTCCTAGGGACAAGTTGGAAACAAGCTAAATCTGCTTTTTTAAAAAATACTTTTTCAGTTTTATGGAGAAATAATGATATTCATCACTATATAAGTTTAAGGCATATAGCATGATGGTTTAAATTACATATATTGTGAAATGATTACCACAATAGGTTCAGCTAACATCTTCTCATGAAGATATGCTAAAAAGGAAGATAAAGAGGAAAAAAATTCCTTGTTATGGAAACTTAGGATGTACTCTCTTAACTTTCTTGTCAGTACATAATACAGCAGTGTTAGCTATTCTAGTCATCATGTTGTACTTTCCATCAGTAGTACTTATTTATCTTATGACTGGAAGTTTGTAAGTTTTGACTACCTTCCTTTAATTCCCCTTCCATCTACTCTCTGCCTCTGTTAAGCAGAAATCTGATCTCTTTTTCTATAAGTTTGCTTGTTTGTTTGTTTCTGTATTCCACATATAAATAAGATTATACAATATTTGTCTTTCTCTGTCTAACTTACTTGATAAATAATGCCTTTAAGATTCATTCATGTTGTTGCAAATGGTAGGACTTCCTTGTTTTTAATGGCTAAATAGTATTTCATTGCATGTGTATACATGCATATGCATTTATACATATGTGATATATCATAATGTTTTTATCCTTTCATTCATCAATGGACATTTAAGTTGTGTCCATATCCCTCCTGGCCATTGTAAATAATGCTTCTATGAACACGGAGATGCAGATATCTTGCTGAATTGGTATTTTGGGTTTTTTTAAATGTATATTTCCAGAAGTGGAATTGCTGGGTTGTACAGTAATTCTATGTTTAAGTTTTCGAGGATCCTCCATACCATTTTCCATAGTGGCTTACCTACTCCACCAATTTACAATCCAGCCAACAGTGAACAGGGTTCCTTTCTTTCCACACCTACTCCATCACTTATTTATCTCTTGTCTCTGTCATGATAGGCATTCTAACAGGCATAGCTGATATCTCATTGTGGTTTTAATTCGCATTTCTCTAATGGCTAATGATGTGGAGCAGCTTTTCATATACTAGTTGGTCTTTCCTTTATCTTCTTTGGAGACATGCCTATTCACTTTGCCCACTTTTAAAATTAGGTTATTTGATTTTTCTGCTATTGAGTGGTATAAGTTCTTTTTACATTTTGGATATTAACCCCTTTATCAGAAATATGGCTTGCAAATATTTTTTTCCACTCTATAGGCTGTCGTTTCCCTTAGCTGATGGTTTCTCTTTCTGCACAGAAGCTTCTGAGTTCAGTGTAGCCCCTTGTTTACTTTGTTGCCTGTGCCATAGGTGTCATTTACAAAAGGGTCATCACCAAGACTCATGTCAAAGAGTGTAAGTCCTAAGTTTTCATCTAGGAGTTCCATGGTTTCAGGTCTTATATTTAATTAAGTCTTTAACCCATTTTGAGTTCATTTTTGTGATGTATTATGAGTCCCGTTTTATTCTCTTATGTGGTGAACATTTACTTACCCCAGCCCCGTTTGTGGAAGAAACTGTCTTTTTTTCCATTGAGTGTTCTTGGCTCCCTTGTCAAATATTGGTTGGTCTATATATGCTTGAGTTTATGTGGGGAGCTCTTGTTAATTTACTTTTTTATATGAACTTCTCTCACATTTTAGTAAAATGTCCATATTCTTTCTTTGCACATTTTTTTTCTTACGTGTCACAAACCAAGTATATAAAAGAGCACGGCACAGTTCCATTGACATTCATGGGTGGTGATAATTTTAGATGATTTTGTGTGCCAAACACAAAGTAGAACATGAAGCAGAACAAGATGACTTAAAGATCATTGCCTTCTCAAAGGTCATCCAGCAGGAGAGGTAGAGAGGATGAGACCTGCCAGTCTGAGCTGGACTGTTTTGATGCTATAAAATTTAATTTTTGAATAATTCATTAGTGCTATTTCTACTTGCTTATATTAAATACCTGAAAATTTAAGTAGTTGAAGATTGAATAGCTTAAAGGAAAAGATAATTATCTGCTAAGTTATTTTTACTAGAGATCAGAAAGGGCAATGACATTACTAATAATAACAGCAATGACAAAAACAATAGTGAACAGGCACTGTTCTAAATGCTGAATCATTCAGTTAACTGTTTGTCATCCACTAGTAAAGGAGGGAACATATCTAAATATATGTCTGTAATATTCTCTCTGCTGCTCACATCCTAAACATATATACATATATATAATTTTATATAATCATATGAGTCATTATAATATCTGTCAATTCTTATATTCCTTAGAGTTTTAAACCATAATTGCATGTGAAATTTTGGCAAAAACTTTTCACATTTAGGAATCATTTCTTATTAGATCTATATACCATACTAGGTGTATGATATTAAAGGATTTCCTAATATTGAATTAGCCTTGCATTTCTAGAATAAACCCCATTAGCCTGTGGCTCATCATTTATTAAGGTAGAGTAAGATTCTTCTTTAAAACATTTTCTTTGCTGTCTTTGAGTCAATACCCATAAGTAAAATTTCTACTTTGACCAGGATGGACTAACAAAGATGGGCTTTAAGCTTCTTCTTGAAAACACTAAAAAACTGTCCAAAATACATGAAACAGTGATTTTCAGTATTGGGCATCAGCCATTAAATATTGTAATGAGAGACATAAAACAAATTAAGTGAACTCTATGACTACCCAAACTTACTGCCAAGAGACTATTCCAAGGTCAATGGCATTGAAGGAGGAGTTCAGTAGAACCCAGCAGAGTTTGGGGAGCAAACTGAGTTTAGTGACAGTGCAAATCTTTCTCTTTTTATTGTAGTGAAACTTAACATGTAACGTTATCTGGAGCATATGTGGATTTGGATATTAGGAAGAGTTGTCATTCTACTATGTGTGGAAAAGGTTACTTCTTAGGAAAGAGTCATACTTCTTTACATTGCATATACTGGCCATGGCTTAGTTAATGAATTCCCAGAAGAAAAACAAACAAAAAAGAAAAACACTGTAATTTGTGGTTAGTAATTTTTAAAAAAGATGTCATCTATTAGAAAATTCACAGAGCTTTATGGGGAAACATTCCTACTTTAAACTGAACCGTGTGAAGCCTGAAGAGCTTTAAGAATGCAATAGTTTCAGTACTCAGTCACTGAGTGATAAAGAGATGCCACTTGTGAAACTGTAGCCTAAAAAGTGAAATGAATGGTCTTACTACTTTATAGTTTCAATGAGTCAGTTAAGTGTAGTACAGAGTCAATTTTAAAGCAATGTTTTTAGAGTAGGCAGAAGAAATTCTAAGTATTTACTATAATAAAAGAAAGCAAGTAATTTAGAGCTCATAAAACTGAGCTGACATCTCTAAGAACTAATTATCTTCTGATGCTCTTAACCTTATTTCAGGTCGTGCCTATATTCATGACAATGAAGCAAATTAGGAGGCATGGAATTTCAAACACTCATGTTAAAATGTCAAATTCAGATGTTACCACTGTTAATAACAATATGAAAAATGAGCCTAAACTGGTCTTAGAATAATTGCAGAGGCTGAGAACTGAGGGAGCATAGCATAAATTGTTAGACTCAAATATTTATTTCGTATAGCAGTTATTCATGATTTCCAGAAGATACACAGAGCTACATCCATCCACGCCTGCCTTCATGCGACGTATTTGACCCCTGTTCGCCAGGCACTGTGTTATGCCAGCTACATAACACACTGTGAGAGGCAGGTGCCTGGTTCCCAAGGATCTGCCGTTACATACAGATATATCTTTTAGCAGTTTTATTATTTTTGATAAATAGTAAATTGAATTTTGTTTTCCTTTTTGTAAAGACTGCACTGAAGCATAAGAGAAGCGTTTAATTTGGCCTTTGGTGAAGGAGAAAATAAAAAAGGTCTCCTTAGAATACATGAGTTCTATAGTAATACTATAACGATTATTTGGAGAGGAACAAAAGAAAATGTGTGATAGGTAAAAACAAACAAACCCCATGAAGATGAACAACGTCCTAGAAACAGAAGAACAAAAATGAAGACATAGGATGGATAATATCCACTCCATTAAAACGGAAAAAAATATAACAAAGGAATTTCAACCAGTGCAAGTTGTGATGGTTAGTTTTGTCAACTCGACTGGGGTGACCAAATACTTGGTCCAGTATAATTCTGGGTGTTCCTGTGAGGGTATCTTTAGGTGAGTTTAAAATTAAATTAATAGACTGAGCAAAGCTGATTGTTCTCCCTATTGGGTGGGTCTCATGCAATCAACTGAAGGTCTGAACAGAACAAAATGGCTGTCTCTTCCTCAGATAAGAGGAAATTCTTCCTCCTCCGGCCTGGTGGCCTTCTAGCTGGGACACAGGTTCATCCCCGCTGCCTTCAGGCTCAAAGGGAAGCGCCACATCTTCCTGAGCCCAAGCCCGCCCGCTTTGGGACAATGCCTATACCATTGGCTCTTCTGGTTTTCAGCTTACCACCCAAAGATCTTGGGGACATGTCCATCGCCATAATGACGTGAACCAATTCTTTATATTCAATAAGTAAATAATAAGTGAAAAAATAAATAATTTCTATTGATTTTGATTCTCTGGCAAACCCTGAGCAATACACAGTTTGAACTACTAAAACTACCTAGAAGTCATGGGAAATTGAAAATACAAATAATATGATAGACATAAGTTCAAACATGTCTCTTGTCATAAGAATTTTGTGGATTTAAAAACACAAAATCTTATATTCAAGGTGTTTGAACAGTTGTGAGTGAGAAGTGAAACATTCCCAGTGGTAAAATAATTGGACAGGGTGAAGTGTAAGGTCTTATTCTCCAAACAAATATTTGATCTCTTTGTTCTGGTCCTCTGTCTGCCCCCGTAATGACAGGGCTCCTGGGGTCAACAGCAGACTGAGTACAGGTCAGACTGGAGAGGTCATGGAACACAGGACATGGAAAGCAAGGACATTCTAGGTGAGGAATACTTTACCATGCCTTTGTAATGTATATGTTTAGTTACCTAGCTAATTATGCTCCAGGATAGTATAAGATTTGAAAAATTGCGGGTACTCATACACAAGATTTTTATTGTCTTCTTTTTACTTATCTGTATTGTAACAAGTCATCATAATTGTATAAGTTATCAAAATATAATGAAACTAAAGGTAGAATTAGTATCTAACATCTTTGAGTCATCTATATTTCAAACCAAGTGACTCGTACATATAAAATCTAGCAGGGGCTACATGACATACAAAGAATACTAATTGTTCAACTGCCAGTGATTCCCCTCAAAGTAAAGATTGGGAAGTATTCACCTGTAACTCTAGGAAACAGAATATTAACACATAACATAGCATATATAAGCTCATGACTTCTCCCTGAAAGGGCTGTGTCAGCTGTGCATGTAACTGCATTGTCTTGCAGGATTTATTTATAGTCATTGTTGGACTACAGGGACTGGGGATCCAGAGGTAGTTCGCACTGGCCAGGGGTAAGCCTGGAAATGGGAGAGTTATGGTAGAAGGGATGCTCGAGGTCTTAACTTCACGGCTGATTTGTTATTCAGTGCCACAGTTTATAGATCAGTATATTTTGCCATACTGTGGCATGTAGATTTATTTGCCTGTTTCATAAAATGATGTATACCAGATGTTTATTTTTAATGTGAGCATCATTTTGGGATATGTGAATCATAAAAAAGTACTGTAAAACCCCGCTAATGATGTTACTTGAGCTAGGTAACCATATTCATAGCTAAGTACCTGTCCAAGCAACATGTTGATGAAAGCTTGTTGACATCTTCAAATGTTTTCTGTTTTTCCACTCAATTAAAAAAAATTCACAAGGCACCATTTGTAGATTATTTGAATGGTGGTAATGCTGTAAGTCAGTGTGAATCTGCACTGCTTATACGGGCCTCTTTGCCTCTGAACGACAGCGGTTTGTCGTCTTCATTGAAGAGAAGCACAAGCAAATGAAGAATTACGTGGATTAGATTCACAGAGCTAATGCAGTTACCATATCCTTTTGTAGATCTGTTTTTCTTCTGGAAAGAGAATCAGCTACAGTATTTATCAATAGAGCCACAAAATATAAAGAGCTACATAATCAATCCTGTTTTCCCATTACTTTAAAATATGCAAGTCTTAGAGAATCTGAATTTAAGTGGTTAATTTTACTACACCATATAATTTGTTAGTATCTTGTGACTTCCTTTCTTGTGAAGTATTTCAGTTACTATTTAATCGTCTTTGTTCCTTGATTAATATAGAATAGGAATGACTGTCTGAAGCCTGTGGAAATTATAGGAAGGATCTGTATGGGACCTTGTATTTTAGGCTGTCCAATTTTTTTGCCATGAAAATAATTTAATTCTTCATCATCAAATTTATCATTACTTAATAGCGTATCTTGCTCTATAACAGTGATTCAGCAAAAAGAGTTGCTGAAAAAGAAGTAATATTTATTTATACTTTGAAGTGCTCTTCTACTACTATGGATTTGGCACTATTTATATATTGATTATCTCATTAAACAAATATATATTAAAAGTAGATGCCCATTCTTTCTGATATTGTGTTAGTTTTGCATTTACTTTCTCATGTATGTGACATCACTAATATGTTTCTTTAAAGAATGAATGATATCCAGCAGAGAAGGCTTTAGCTAGATTACAGGAAGATTTAAATCCATTTGCATAAATATATAAACTAAAAATAAAAGTGCAATACACATTTTTATTTAAAAATATTAAAACTCTTTTTATAATGGGTATGCAATATCCTGATTGAAGTCTTCAGAAATCTAAAATTCAAGAAGTAAAAATAGTAAGAAATGCAAAATCCTAAGTTCTGTTGATGAAAGAAGACTTCAATGTTAATGAATATTTTGTATTGCACAAATGATGGAATTTTAGTGATTTTGCTAGTGGAGTATCTCAACATTGTATGTTCATATTGCCTGAATACTTTTATAGGTAAGTTTTGGTGCTTGCTAATAAGAAGCAAAAAAAGAATTAGGCTTAGGTGAACTAAATTAATAACAGTACAAATAACATAAAATAAATGCCAATACACTAGGCAAGCCAAATATTCTGAGGAGTTACTGGAAGAGTCTTGGTTGATCACAAAATCAGAGGCCAGAAGAAGAACACATCCCAGGCAGAGGATGATGAGGAGGGACTGTGTGATCAGTTTTCACAAGAGATAAATGCCCCACAGTCAGAGACCAGGGTCCCCAAGCCCTTGCTTTGCCGAGCAGGAAAACAGGGGTGCTTTACGAAGCTCAGATTTTTTAAAAGGTTGCAGATTAGTGAATGGCACATGTGAAAAAGAGAGTCTCCAAATTAACTTTTCATCAAATTGTGTATGCAGATAATACATTTTAATCAGATTGCTCTGACCTCTGTGGTGCTGTGAAAAACACATCAGACAGGTGAGGCAGGCTTTATGCCTTAGTGACGGGGAGAATTAAGTAAAAGGAAGAGAAAATTGAAGATGATAAAACATAAAGAAGAACACAGAGGTGAAAATATTCTGGAAGGCGGTGGGATATTTTTCAATACTAATTTAAAATTATTTTTATCCTGTTACAAAATCTAGGGGCATGTAGGAAAATTTGACTCACTGAAGGAAAATAGAAATATTTTTGTTTTGGAAAACAACTAGAAGTTAAATGGTCTAGGAAAATGAGAACGATGAAACATAAAATGCCAACCAACGTACTAGGTTAAAAGAGATTTTAAAAGTGCTTTACTCAATGTATATGTTTCAATAGAGTGAAGAATATTTTTAGAGTAATGTCAGTTAATCATCAGGATAGTTAATAACTTTATAGTGTTCAAGGATAAGCTGCAGCTGAATGCCACTAAACTTCATGACTCCAGTGGAAATAAAAATCAGTAACTAACAGAAATTAAATCTGCTCTTAATAGTGTGGGAACAAGATGGAGAAAACCAGTGGAGGGTGAAAGGCAGAGATTTAACAAATTCGGACTGAATTAAATTACTACTCAGGCTATTCCACAGGATTTTTTTTTTTGATCACTCAACAGTAGAGGAAGTGTTAAAATAAAACTCTTTAAAAAAGAATTGTACTAAGTGGGATTCAACTTGACTAAGACTTTAAATTGAAGAAAACTTTTTTAAAGCTGTTAATTTTTTTTTTAATGATAAAAAGTATTCAAGGGCATATCTGGCAAACCCCTGGCTAGGGCAAAGGTTTTGAATAGCTTTCAATGTTTTTTCCTATTTCATCTTATTGGAAAGATTCAGAATTCTGCACACTGCACTCCACCTCTTCCTGTTTTGTCAGCGTGTCAGGGGAAGGAAATCACAAAGCACGCTCATAAAGACACGAAAGAGAGGCTGCTCCTGCTTCAAACACGTTGTCTTGAGAGTGGGGACAACCATAGCCATCCCAGCTTACGAGAGAACGCCGAGGAAAATGCAGACAGGCACTACCGAGTGCGGTAAGTCCTCACTCAGTCAGTAAGTTCTTGGAGACCGGGACTTGAAGGGAAACAATGTACAAACATATACACCAATTGTACCGTCAGCTAACTGATGTAAACAAGGGCGAAGTCCCTATGGTATATTTCTGATCAGAGAAACATTACTGAACTTCTAAATAGCCAAAATACTTCTAATATTAAACAATTAAATAAATGTGAGCTATACGTACACTTAAGGAAGAGTTAAAAATAAAAAACAAGGAAAATACTAATTCCTTTTCAGACCACTAAGGGCACAAGGCAGGAGGGCCCTGGACTGGACAGGACATCCCTCCATCCCAGAGCACGCTCGCACCCTGGCTCACTCAGACTGGGCCGGTTTAGACAGGCCCCTTACCTAATGTGTGCATCTTTGGGACGTGGGGGGAGAGCAGAGTCCCTGAAGAAAACCCATGTAGACATAGGGAAAACATGCAAAGTCCACATGGCCTGTGGCCCCGGGAGGGAATCTTTTTTTTTCTCAAAACATTTTATGATGTTGTATGAAACGATGTTATTTTAGGACCTACTCTATGATACTGGGAACATAGGAGCAACATAATTTCTGATAAAGCATGTAGCTCATTTGGAAATCTTAGTGACAATTGCCTGGCACTGGCAGTTGCCTGGTAGTGGCAACTACGTCTTACCGGCAACTGCCTGGGGACTAACAGCGCAACTTCCCTTTACAGTAAAAGCTGGGAGTTAATTTGAGATACAGACTGCAGTCATACCAGGTTCTCATTGGCTTCAGAACTCATCAAACCCTGTACTCGTTGCATTTTGATGAAATGTTTTAGCATTCAACATTTGCTAGGGTCTCATCGTCATGATGCTGCCCAGCAAGAGAACACGCTTCATCATTTGGTACTCATCAGTTTCAGCACTCTTCACAAGCTCTGGAACGAATTACTGAAATGACGAGTACCAAGGTACCACTGTAACTGATCGCACAAAAAAGCTTACAGTCTCCGTGGTCAGTGTGCATCAGTGTTCTGGCTTAGGGGGTCCGTTGCACATTGTAACTCTAATTGTACTGCTCTCACTGTTTTGGAACAAACAGCGTATCACTATGTTTTTTATGGAAGAAATAATAACAAAGCCTGTAAAGTGTGAGGAACACAAAGCTATCACCAGGTATCCATTCACAGCCGTTTCTCGACTGGTGATAGTAAATTAAATTTCAGCTCTCCTCATTCTAAGTCTGGGAAAGAGAATAATAAATAACATCAACTCCTCTTTGTGGCATAATAATAACTTTACATCAAAATAAATCCAATGATTACTTAAGCAGTTTTTAATAGTATACCATGGACATTTTTATAGAATTTCAAATATAGCTTTTAACTACCATTCTCCTTTTGTTATCTTGCCAACCACAGCATCAAAGCTTTGGGAAGAGAACTACTAGAGCATTTAACATTTTCATACCTTTCTCCTTTTCAATTAAATTTTGTAAATAGCGCTGTATCTCAGCCCTGAGAGCGTCACACGGTGTGTTGAATATGCTTAACTCTTCCATTTCAATTACTACAGACAGAAGATTAACAAAAAAAATAATAATCTAAATCTGTCCATAAGTGCCTGTGTGTTTGTGACAGGGGTAGAGTAGAGAATTGGGGAAGAAAAAAAAATTTAACATTCTTATTTTCCACTCTACCTAACAGGTTTCCACCCCCTGCCCCCGCCCAGTACTGTGTGCCTATGTTACAAGCACCACAAAGTGGAATATAAAAGAGATGGTTACATTCTCATCCTTCCCTAGCAGAATGTTCACATTTCCAATTTGGGGTTAAGAGGAGACTTCTAAAGTCTGATGACTGGATGGGGCATTAGTGAACAATTCTTTTCAGGTTTCGCTCCTCCTTCTCTGATTACTGCTTCTCAGTACCCTTCCTTGGCTCATATTTCTCCAACTGAGCTTTCTGAGTTAGTTTTCCAAAGGTGCCGGTTTTTGGCATTTGTCCTCCTTTATATGTATATTTTTATCTAAATAGAAATTTATGGCTTGAAATGCCATCAATATGCAAACAACTTCCAAATCTGTGTATTTATTGTAGATTTCTCTTCTAAGTTCTATTTTAGACACCTAGATCTGCCTGCTTATTGGACACCTCAGCTTGGATGATCCTAGGAAAAACACATTACAGTATCTGGTTGTAAAATCTTAATTACTTTTATTTATCTTTATATTGTCTATCTAAGTAGATATCATGACCATTCCACCCTAGTTCATGACAGAAGCTTAGATGAGTGTTGATGGCTCCTTCTCATTCCCCATGAACACCCAGTAAATCAGAGTACCCTCTCCAGAAAGATTCCTAATCTTCTCATTTTCCTCATTTCCACTGTTATCCAATATCATCTTTTTAGTCACCATTACTGTGCCTTTCTCACTGATTTTCCTGATTCTGTTCTTAACTCCCTCCAGTCCATTCACACCACAACAATCAAATTCATCTTCTAAAGCGAATGTCTGTTAATATCACGTACCTAGAACAATGCTGACGCAGGACAGGGTGGTCTGTTCCCTGAATAATAGTGCAGCCGTCTTCACCTCCTGTTTTTCTTTTCCTCTCTTTTAGTCATTAGTGCTATTTATCAACTCTGTTAAGTTTTCCTTCTGAGCTCACATTACATAAGAACCATGCTTCCTTGTCCCCATGAAGTTAGCATGGCCACATGACTTTCTTTGGACTATGAAGTATGATCACAAGTGATACTTGTCACTTTCATGTAGCATGCCTTAAAAAGCAGCGTAGAATTTGTCATTCTCTTATCACCAATGATCTGGACAAGTGGTGACCAACCTGAAGCCTGCAGACCTCACTCAGCTCAGGAAGGTTATGAATGCAGCCCAACACAAAATTGTAAATTTACTTAAAACATAATGAGTTTTTTTTTGTGATTATGCATCGTAATGTATTTAATCTGTGGCCCAAGGCAACTCTTCTTCCAAAGTGTCTCAGAGGCGCCAACTTGTTGGACACCCCTAATAGTCAATAAAGGATAAAGAAAATATGAAGTATGAAAATAAATAATCATCATTTTTTTTCAAGGATTGTTTGCTAGTTTCTTTGTTCTCTAGCATGGTCAATCCTACATTTAAGAACATACCACACTCCTTTATATTTCTGGACAATCACATCTGTTTTGCCCCCGTCATAAATGCTGTCCTCACCCTGACCGGTGTGGCTCAGTTGGTTGGGCATTGTCCTGCAAAGCAAACTGTCACCAGTTCGATTCCTGCTCAGGACACATGCCCACATTGCAGGTTTGTTCCCTGGTCCAGGACCAATGAGAGGCACCGATCTTGATGTTTCTCTCCCACATCATGTTCCTCACTTTCTCTCCCTCCCCCCTCTCTAAAAGTAAATAAAATCTCATTATAAAAAGAAATTTTATCACCATATCTTTGCAAACCATTTTTTATCTTGTTAGCTCTAATCTATCTTCCCTATATCAGACTAAAGAGACCTTTTTAACGCACTGGTTTATATGCTCTCATAATTCCTGTACCTTTAAGTACTTATCATAATTTCGAGGACATGGTTGTTTGTGAAATATAAAAATAAATCACACATTTACTTTGTAAAATTACCTGGACTGTGAGCTCCATGAGGACAAGGCCCAATCCTGCCTTATTCACAAGAATGAGGAAATGAATGCAATTATTTTGATATTGTCTACAATGAGACACAGTTTGGAGTTAATCAGAGCTGGCTTTAATTTGAGCTCTGCTATTTGATAGTGGCTCTGCTTTTGAAAAATTAGTTAATTTTGACACATGGACAAAACCAAAGGGGGTAGGTTTAAAGTGGGAGGTGGGAATGAGGGGGGCCCAGAGGCATGGTGGGGTGAAAATTGAGACAACTATATGTGAACAACCATAAAACAAATTTTTTAATTAGTTAATTTCTTCGTCTTTCTATTTCCTCACCTGTAAGTGGGTTCGTGTTTATCTCTAAAATTATCTTTTATCTCTAAAAGTCAAGATAAATAAGTTCAAGGGCTTAAAATGTTTATCTTGGTGCTTGGCAGGAAGTAGATGCTCAGGAACGAAAGTTCTTTTCCTTCCCAGGCTGACCCAGTAATACGTCAATGTCCACGGTGTCAGAGCTGTGGAGACCTTTAATGGGCCACATGAAGAGGGAGGGCTGGTTTTCTATACCAGGCCATAGTTCAGAAATCCTATCAATTTTTATCAGCTTCATTAATTATCTATTTTATTTTCATCAAATTATTTTTATCAAATTATAATCTTGTAGCTCATAAGTTATTTACTAACAAAATTTCACAACTCAACATGTATCTCCATATATGACTTCTAGGGATAAATAGTTTCAAATTGAAATGACCCATCTGTTTGGAACTGCAGTGCGTCTTGTGAGACAGGCTGACTGGAGCTCCCTCTGAGGGAGGCTGTACTGGATCATTAAAGAGCTGGTTAAATCCCCGGGCTGATGGACAAGCTCTGTGCATTCCGTCCAGCCCAGTCTTAATTTTGGACAAGTTAATTTTAAGATCATGCTTTGACTACCCACCACGGGCACAGCATGGCACAAGTTACTATCGTTTTCCGATAGTGGGGTTGCAGGAGGAATTGCGGGGTGGTATATCTGATAGTTTAATAAATTGCTTAAGTAAAAATCAGAATAATGTAGGTAGTGGCCTTGGCCAGATTTTAGAAAGGTTGCTCTGAGCTCTTGTTTCAGTTAGTCCTTCCCCCACAGCCTGTATTCAAGCCTGACTGGTGCAGTCGCAGCAAGTATTCTGCTGTCTCATTCTGTGTGGACGGCTATAACAAATACCGTAAACTGGGGGCCTTTTAGACAACAGATACTTGTTTCTCACAGTTTTGGAGGCTGAAAAGCACAAGATCAAGACACCAGTAGATTTGGTGTCTGGTGAGAGCCCCTTTGCTGGTTCTCAGGACGTCGTTTTTGTGCTGTGTCCTTATATGATGGAAGAATAGAATTAGAGAGGACAAAGAGGATTCAGCAGTGCTACCTCTTATAGTCAGAACTTGTCAAATCTTCATCAGTTAGGAACCCAGCAAACTTCTTTCATAGGAATTATTTTTTTAGCTCTTGAATACTTTTTCTTTATAATAATGTCACAAAAAAATAGTTACAATCTCAAATTCTTTTATAGCTATTTTATTCCACAATTTTAAAAAATATTTTATTTACTGATTAGAGAGAGAGCAAGAGAGACAATATCAATTCATTTTTCCACTTATTTATGCATTCATTGATTAATTCTTCTATGTGTCCTGACCAGGGTTTGAACCCTCAACCTTGGCATATTGGGATGATGCTCTCATCAACTGAGCTACCTGGCTACCTGGCCAAGACAGAGGTTTTTACATTTGGGAATCAATTTTGAATCTTGTAAGACTTAAGGTTTGTGCCCTCCCACTGAGTGAGTTGGGATATGAAATCTAATACATAGATCCTGGGTATTTTATATCTGTTACAGGATTATTAAATATGTAATGCTAATGTGCCTGGACTATCCAGTACTGTTTTAATAAATACCGAATTTTAACTGAATTGTTAACATCACTGATACAAGTAAGGGCGTTTTGGAATTATGAAACAAAGATGGACTCCTATATATTTTTTCTTATTTATGTAAGTAAAAACCTCAATTAATTAAAAAGTGGCATCTATGAATTGTTCTTGTAGTAGAGATGAAAAACTTCAGTGCTTAGTGCTGAACCATTTGCACTGGTAGGGCAGTATTCTGGGAATTGGAAATTGATGTCTTTAAGAGATAATTTGATTTTTGAGGCTTTCCACAAATCTGACGATTATCGCAGCAAACACAATTCTATTAGAGTGAAATACAAAGCACATAAAAATATTGAACTCAACAACAGGTGTTGACATTTAAACAATGTGGTATTTTCTTTCATCAATTAGCATTTCATGTATTCATATATCAGATAAATTTCCCTTTAATTCTTTTGCCAGTTCCAATGAATTAGAATTTACACCCATGGAAAAATGACACCCGTGACTGCTGCGTCAGCATTTCCTGGTTTTGAAATGTGCTCTCTAAGCACATCTTCCTTTGTTTCCTGCTGTTGGTTGCACAAGATTAACTTCGTGACAAAAATGCCCAAGCTAATGTTCATGTTTGAAGTATGTAAAAATAAAAAAGGCAATGCTTTTTGTTTTAAAGCTTGTTAATTAAAAAAAATTTCCCCAACACAGCCACATTTTATTGACTCCTGATCACCAACTGCAAACTAAATTGGACCATAATTATATTATCACTGTTTCCACTGGTTGGCTTTATAAAATCATTAATAAGTTGCAACAAATACAATCTTTTGTAAAACCCAACTATGCTTTTCTAGAATTGACAGAGATCTTTGTAAGGAAGAACTAAGCCTCCAGATGAAGTAAATGGTGCTGTCTACATCAAAAATATCTATACCAGAAAAGAATATTTGGAAACATGGGAATTTGAGGCAAAATATTAGTGAAATTTTCATTTGTGTAACCACAAAGCTATGCAGATTAGAGTAGTCTAATTATTTCAAGAACATTGAAAAGAAATATTTAAAAAATTAACTAATTTGGGAAACAAAAGATGTTAATTTCTGCACACCAAAATTCAATATATTTGCATATGGTTTAGTTCGCAGGCCAGCACTCAATCCATGGAGCCACACCAGCCATGGCAAATATACTTCCATATGGTTTTAAAAAAATAAAAATCCACTTGGTTTAGGTTTTATTCAAACCAATCCCTTTATATTTTTTAAAGGAACAATGCAGTCATAGCTTGTTTTTTCACAGAAAATTTTTCTTGAAAACATAATTGTTTAAAAAAGATTTGTTTTATTTAATAAAGCACCATTTTTCATTGTAAAAAATTTAAACGTCTCATATAAAAGCAGAGTCAATCATATTTTAATTATCAATGAAGTCAAATATGGAATGATATTTACTCATATAAACTGACATATTTTAGCCAATTACAAATAAAATGTTCATGCATATAAAATATAAGTACTTTTAGTTTTGTGTAAATATTGCCTAGTACTTTTAATTTTTTTCAGTAAGTATTTATTGAGGCCTTTCCTTACAAACTATTTCATGGGCTAAACAATAAAACACAGAATCTGTTTTTCAAGAAACTAACAACGACTTGAGCAAACATTCATGTTTAAGTTTGTCCTCATTTTTCTTTAATTTTATATCTGTAGTTTTATGACTGTTTTTTCACAGTTAGATTATTGACTGTTTAATTTATAATTACAGACATAAGGCTTTCAGCAACAACTGTTTAACCTGTGCAGTAATTACTTTGTTGAAGAGACAACCAGCAAACTGAACAAAACATGTGAGGCAACTGTTTACAGAATTTGACAACTGCTGGGCGTCACTGTGATCCCTGAGAAAAGGGAAACAAGTGAGGTGAGCTCCTGAACCGGCCCTGCTCTCTGCTGAAGGGGGCATTCTGCTGTGTGCCGGTGGGAGAGAAAGCCAGAGCACAGGATGAAAGTTTTGCCAAGTTGAAAAGGCAGACATCAGAGTTTAGGAGAGCTGAGACTGTGAACTCAACCATATATTGTACCAGATAAGAAAGGAGCTACTCAGTGAAAGAGAACAAAAGATCTCCGTGGGGAAGGACACTAAGCTTTGCAAACATAGGGTGAAAAGCTGAACAAAGAACAAATACCAGGGGACCGTCAACGGGATAATTTGTAGAACTCATTCAGTGTGGGGAACACTGGGATCCAACAAATGACAGAACGTGTGGTGGAGGCTCCCTGTGGTTTCCCCTTGGTAGTAGGGCTAGTTTATCCTTAGAATAGATTCTTCTCCTAATCCATTCTAACGAAACTTAAAAAGAGGCCTAACAATGAAAGCTAATTTCCAAGTAACCT
The DNA here is from genome assembly GCF_004126475.2 of Phyllostomus discolor. NCBI lineage: Eukaryota > Metazoa > Chordata > Mammalia > Chiroptera > Phyllostomidae > Phyllostomus > Phyllostomus discolor. Next base: position 28,562,531 of record NC_040910.2, on the reverse strand, counting down.
AACTCTCTGTAAGCACAAATTTCAACACTCCTTAATGTAGGCAAAATTTCAGCTTGCTCAAGATCATAATACCTCAAATGTTCAGTATCTAATCAAATATTACTAGGCAATCAAAGCAAGAAAATGTGACTGTAATCAGGGAAAAATTAAAATCAGGCAATAGAAAGAAATTCAGCGATTACTGAGATGATGGAATTAACAGGACTTGAAAAGAACTCTGTAAATATATTCATAGATATAGAAAAACAGGAACATTATGGAGAAAAATAAAAGATAAAAAAGAAGCAAATGCAATTTTAAGAGCTCAAAAATTATACTAGCTGACATGAAATTTTCTGAGTTCACTTCATGGTGGATTAGTCATTACTAAATGAACTTGACACAGAAATAGAAATTACCTAAATTGAATCACATGGATTAAAAAACTTAATGCCAAAAATAAATAAACAGAGCTGTAGTGACCTGTGGAGCAATATCAAGCAATCTTATTTATGTGTAATTATAGTTTCAAAAGCAGAGGAAAAAGAGAGGGCCGCAGGAAAAGTTTGAAGAAAGAATGGTCTTTTTTTCCCTTTTAATTTAATGAAAACTATAAAGCCAAAGCTAGAAGTAGCTTAATAGAATCCAAGCAGGATCAACAAAAAGAGAACTACCCCAAGGCACATCATAATTATATAGATGAAAGTCAGTTATAAAGAGAAAAATCTTAAAGGTAGATGTGGGAAAAGACACATTATATAATGGGATAATGACAAGAAAACAATAACCAAACATTTCCAGATGGAAACAATGCAAGCTAGAAGACAAATGAGTGATATTGTATAATACTAGTAGGAAAAACAAACACAAAACACAACAAAAACTAAGTTAGAATTTTGTATCCACAAAAACATTATTGAAAACTTTTATTCCAGCAGATCTGCATTGTAAAAAGTGTTAGAGGGGAATTTTTCTGGCAGATAATTTGAATAGTTTTATATAAGTTAAAGAATAGATTTATAATAAAAAATTACCCAACAAAGAAATCTCCATGTTCAGATGGCTTCAATGGCAAATTCTATCAAATATTCAAAGAAAAATTAGCAGTAATACTACATAATATTATTTATAAAAATAGAAGACAGGGAACAACTCACAGTTCACTAATAAGGCCAGGATTTCACTGATATAAAGTTACACAAATATATTACAAGAGAAAAAAAACTGCAGACTAATGCCCTCATGAACATGGATGAAAAGAAAAGCTTAAATGTTAGCAAATTGAATCTAATAATGTATTAAATAGGTAATGTATTTTATTAAAAAAGTGGATTTTATCCCCAAAATACTGGGCAGACAAAATTAAAAAATCAAACGAGGTACTTCAGCACATGAGCAAGTGACAAAAACCGTATGACCATCTTGATAGTTACAGAAATCACAAGTTCAGCACTCACTCGAAATTAAGGAATGGAATGCTACTTATTCAACCTGATAAAAGGCAATTAATAAAGAACCCATTATTACATTTAATGGTGAAAGACTAAAAAGCCCTCTCTAAAGTTGGAAACTGGTAGGTGTCTTCTTTCTTTACTGCATTTGGATTTTCATAGAGGCCCTAGCTATAACAACTAGACAAGGAAGAAAAGTAAAAGGAATACACTTTGAAAAGGATAATATACAACTCTTATTCCCACATGATAGACTACCTATGATGATTTATGAGCACAAAGAAGGTGCTTGACATTTTTATTCTTCAAGGAAATATAAAGCAAAATAAAAAGATACCACTGCATACTACCAGTAAGACTGATAAAATGATTCATAATCCTAATTATTTGCAATCATGCAGACAAGTGAAAGGTATTAAAAAATATTTACCTCTCAGGGGTGGACAAAAGTAGGTTTTCAGTTTGTATGGAAAAAAGCCATGCAGGTTATGATGATTGGAATAGCTTTATTGATTCAAGGAATGTCAAAATGCAATTGTAAACCTACTTTTGCCTACACGTGTAGTACAATGTTTTTTGGAAACCTGGAAGTTTCTTATAAAGGCAAGTATACATTGACAATACAGCCAAGCAATTGCACTTGTAGAATTTCCCCCAAACAAAGTATATGTCCATATACTGTTCCTCTTCTGATGATTTAGGCCGGCCCCTGTGTTCGTACATAGCAGCAATTGTTCAGAGATGTCAATTTCACCTCTTTTTAGACATTTAGAAGATAAATTATAGAACAGATAAATTAACTGATAAGTTTAAATTTTGATAAGAAGGCAGAAAAGATACCAATAAAACTAAAAAGCAAAAAATATAGGTAAGTTAATATTTGACAGAATTTTGATTTATGATAATGCTTTAATATCAATTCTATAAAATAAGTTATGAATGACAGTGGAAGTAACCAAGAAGGAACTATATTATATAATCCAAAAGTAAATTTAGAAGGTAGAATACAGTTTAAGTAAAAGTCTGAAGCCAAATATAAAAATAAATGCATACCTTAGTTTTAAAATTTCTCTCTGAATTTAGTAAGCATCACAAATGTCATTTCATACTGTTCTATCTTATCCAGAAATACTTACTAAAGAGGAGAAGAGCCTATTCATGCACTTAAATACTACAATAGAAATACAGATTTGCAGCAAGAGTAGAGCTGAAGTATAAGTGATGTTTCAGAGTGGAAGTATGTGTCCAGTTAGAGAAGACTCCCCCAGATGATGCGGACTTGATTTCGGCCCTTATGAATGGGAAGTGTTAATGAACAGATCTTCATCTTAAGGTGTTTCTTGAAATGCTGCTTATCGTGAATAAATGTTTTAAAAATCAGGAAATATAATCATCTAAAGACCCCCCAGTGATCATCTAATTCTTCTGTAAATAATGTTACAAATATATGTATTTGTAAATCTTAATTCAATCTTTGTCATTCTAAATTTAAATAATTTCATATAATCACTAAACTCATGACAGACTGCTTTAAAATACTGACTTATCTTTCTTATGATCTGCTTGTACAAGAATATAGCCTGATGCTCAGCACATAGTTGGAACTTGTTAAAATGTTACATAAATGAAATCTTAATTAAATCATTAGGAAAGTGTTCAGTAACTTACTTGAAAATTAGAGCTAGGGAATAATTCAAAATGCAATTATAGAAGATTCATGTCGTGTCATATGGGTACGCTGATTATGAAACAACTCTACGTGATGAGCCAAACCCTGATACCCTTCCAATACCCCAGTTCTACCGTTGGCCTTGTGTTTAATGGCTTCTCTGCACAGACAGTCCAGATCTATTTTTATCGCAAGTAAAACTGAGTCCAGCTTTTCTCTGATGCATCCAAACACAGGGATCTTTACTGATCGAAGTTAAATTGACAGAGATAAAATATGACTTTGGGAGGGTCATATTTTCCTTGGATAGCAATATTCTGAACTATCAAGTTACAGAGGTTTTGTTTCTTTCCATCAAGGTTATGTTATGGTGGTTATTTATGGAAGAGTTGCTGTATTTTTCTAAGTGCCAGCACTTCAGTTACTTTCATGTTCTGGATGTAACTAAAATCTTTCTTTGTGGAAAAGTTTCCATGAAAGAACTCATCATTTCCTTAAAGATTTTTGTGCTTTTCATTTGTGCCTCTTTTATATTGAGTTTTCCTTTTTTCTTATCTGAGGAAACACTTGTCTGGCTAATTGATTCCTCTTGAATCCGAAGACAAAGCCAAAAAAAAGAATGAAAGCTTCTGCTTTTAACTGTAATCTGTCATCAAGTTCTGTGCTCTCCTGGAGGCACAGGATTGTTCACCATTTCCGACCTTAAATTGTTCTTTCGTTTACCTTTAAATATATCTTACGAGCTGCAACTCAGTTTATGGTATATGCTGAGTTTATCCCAATTTAATTATATGATTCTTTTAATAATCCTTTTTACTGGATTGATTTTATTATATTACTTAATTTATATTTATCTTTCTGTGTTCTGTATAATTTAAGTGTTAGATGAACTTGACACTTAAATCATTTAGGTTGCTGGCCTTTCAACAATGCTAAAGAGTTATCTGCTGTATCCACTATTTAAGTTTAAGGTTCTTTTTCTTAAAGAAGCTTTCTTTTCTTTTCTTTTTTTTTCCTTTTTTTAAGATTTTATTTATTTATTTTTAGAGAGGGAAGGGAGGGAGAAAGAGAGAGAGAAAGAGAAACATCAATGTGTGGTTGCTGGGAGCCATGGCCTGCAACCCAGGCATGTGCTCTGACTGGGAATCGAACCTGCGATGCTTTGGGTCACAGCCCAGGCTCAATCCACTGAGCTATGCCAGCCAGGGCAGAAGCTTTATTTTCTTATAGAAGCTTTTCTCATTTCTTTTGAAATACTATCTGCACTTTTAGAAATTTATTTTTCTAAAATTCATTTTATTTACATTGCAGCAAACTTATTGGTATATTTTAAGCTGATGCTCAATTAATTTGTCTCACTTGGCAAATGAAGTGAAGATTATAGAGTGACGTAATAATAACAATGAGTCTCTGCTTGTCTTCCACCCATCGTGAAGGCACTGAGCTCATCCCTCGGTGGAGGAGCACAGGGCAGCCTGTGCTGGTTCTCAGTGGAACTGGTAGCAGCTTTTCATTGTTTCCCCCAGTAACCAGGGCTTCTGGGATTGCTCTGTGAATACTGAGACTAGTTGGGTGCAAAGGAGTACTGGGAATTTAAAAACAGGACAGATGTGAGCAACCATTAATGACTGAGAGTCTTGGGGGTGGGGGAACAACTAATACATATTTTTAACTAATATTTATTGATCTCACACTATGAGTCAAATACTATGCAAGGCATTAGGGAGATATTTATGGTTAGCAGTGGACCTTGTCTCTAATTAATGGGGTTTTCATTCATGTCATATGTATGTGACATGAATATACATGTATATATACATATCCTTTATTGTTAAAATAAATTTAGCTTGTACCTTTTTTGTAAAAGAGTTTTTACATAGCCTGAAAAATACAATGTTAAAAAGCAGTGTCACCCGTTGGGAAAATACCTTCTTAGAGCAGTTAATCCTTAATTTAAATAAAAAGAAGAGGACTAAATTATACTTTTTTGAATATATTTTTCTTTCTCAAGAGTTTTTTTTTCAGCATTTAAAGTTTACAACAAAATTGAGAGGAAGATACAGAGATTTCCCATATACTCCCTGTCCACACACATTCATAGCCTCCGCTATTATCAACTTTTCCTACCAGATTGCTACACTTGTTACAATTGATCAATCTACAATGACACATCATAATTACCATGGTTACCTCAGGGCCCACTCTTGCTATTGTACATTCTATGAATTTGGACAAGTTTATAATGATATTTATCTATCATTAAAATATCACACAGAGTGTTTTCGCTGTCCTAAAATCCTTCTGTGCTCTTTCATCTCCTGACACCCACTGATTTTTTGACTGTCTCCATAGTTTTGACTTTTGCAGAATGTCATGAAGTTGGAATCAAAGAGCATATAGCTTTTTTAGACTGACCTTGTTTACTTAGTAATATGCATTTAAGTTTCTTCCACATCTTTTCATGGCTTGATAGCTCATTTCTTTGCAGCGCTGAATAACATTCCACTGTCTGGGTGTATCACAGTTTGTTTATCCATCCACCTACCAAGGGATATTTTGGTTGTTTCCAAGTTTTGAAAATTATGAATAAAGCAGTTATAAAATTCCTTGTGCAGGTTTTTCTGTGGACATAAGTTTTCAGCTCCTTTGGGAAAATACTAAGAAGTATGATCACTAAATCATATGGGAACAGTATATTTAGTTTTGTAAGAAACAGCCAAACTGTCCAAAGTGGCTATACATTTTGCACTCCCACCAGCAATGTATGAGAAATCCTGTGTTGTCAAATGATCTGGATTTTGGCCATTTTAATAGGTATAGAGTGGGATCAAATTGTTTTCTTAATTTGCATTTCCTTGATGTCCTATGATGTGGAATATCTCTTTATATGAGTGTTTGCCATCTGCATATCTTTTTTTGGTGAGGTCATTAAGGTATTTGGTCCATCTTTTAATTGGGTCATTTTTCTTATTGTTCATTAAGAGTCTTTGTATATTTTGTGTAACAGTCCTTTATCAGAGGTGTCTTTTCCAAATATTTCCTCCTGTTCTGTGGCTGGTCTTGTCCTCTGCTGATATGTCTCTCACAGAGCTGAGGTTTTTAAAATTAATGAAGTCCAGCTTGTCAATCATAGTAATTCTTATCTTTGTTCCTTTGTAGGGAAGGCAATTTTTTCCTCTGGGTTCACACAGGAATTTTTACTTTATCTTATATTTTCTATGGTTTGAAGATGATGTGCCTAGGTGTAATTTTCTTTGGCATTTATGTTGCTTGGTGTATTCTGAGCTTCCTGGAACTTGGTTTGGTGTCTGACATTATTTGGAAAAATTCTCAGTCATTATTGTTTCAAATTTTTCTTCTGTCCCTTTCTCTCTTCTCTTTCTGGTTTTCCAGGTATGCCTATGTTATACCTTTTGTAGTTGTCCCTCAGACTTTGGACATTACCTTATTTTTTTTCAAACTTTGTTCTCTTTGCTCTTTATTTTTTGAGGATTTTCTTGATTTTATCTTCTACCTCAGAGATTCTTTCCTCAGCTTTGTCGAGTCTACTAATAAGCCCATTAAAGATATTCTTAATTTATGTTAACAGTGTTTTTTTATCTCTAGCATTTCTGCTTTTTGGTTCTTAGAATTTCTACCTTTGTTCTTACACTGCCCATCTGTTCTTGCATGTCGTTTAATTTATTCAAGAGAGCCCTCAGCGTTTTTTTGGAATCCTCACTCCAAACATTCCATCATCCCTGCCACGTCTCGTTCCGGTGCTTACTCTGTCTCCTCAAATTGTGTTCTTGTCCTTTTGGTATGCCCTCTAAGTTTTTATTTTTCTTCTTCTTAAAAGATTTTATTTATTTATTTATTTATTTTTAGATTGAGGAGAAGAGACCAGAAAGAGAGAGAAACATCGAAGTGTGGTTGCCTCTCATGCACCCCCTACTAGGGACCTGGCCCTCAACCCAGGCATGTGCCCTAGACTGGGAATCGAACTGGTGACCCTTTGGTTCACAGGCCAGCATTCAATCCACTGAGCCACACCGGCCAGGGTTCCCTCTAAGTTTTTCTTGATAACTGCACATAATGTACTCAATAAAAGGAACTGCTGTAAGTAGGTCTTTAGCAATGTGGTGGCGAGGTATGTGGGGAGAGGAAGCAGTCTGTAGTCCCCCAGTTAGGTTTGAGTCTTCTAGTGAGCATGTGACTTTGGTGTGTAAACCTCTCAAGTGTTTCTCAGGATTCTTCCCTCCACCCTTATGTGGGGCATGATGGCTAGATTGGACTGGAGTTCAGAATTTTTCTCCTCCCATGAGGACAGCTGGAGCTGACCAGAGTTGAGTATTTCTCTTCCTCTGGTCAGTTCAGCTCTGATCGCACCCCAGCTGGCTAGGCTCTGGTTAATTAGTTTCCCCCAAGGTCAGGCCTTTTTAAGGCGAATGGAAGGTGCTGCAGTATTCCAGAATGGCTCCTTTTCCCCTAGCCCTGCTGGAAGCAGGGGAGGCTTTTCCTTCGATGTTGTCTGAGGGAATGTTGAGCTCCTGGAGGTAAGTCTTACATTATCACCCGCTTCCCCTCTTCGACTAGGTCCCCCTCAATTGCAAGTTGTTTTGTCTGGGTGTCCAGCAATTCATGAATTCCAGGTGAAGCTTTTCTCTACCCTGGCCCTGGTTCCTGCAACTGCCCGCTCTGGTTCCTGAGTGGGTTTCTCCAATGTCAGGGGCGTGTTTGGCCCTGTGTGCTTCCCATTTATGGATCCAAACAGAGTTGTTGTTTTAGTCTTTTCAGCTTCTTACCTGTTGTTAGTGGCGACCTCCAAGCTTTTAATAGGCAGAACCAGAAACAGAGTGTATTGTTCTAGGGAGCTAAGTTAATGCAGACTGACTTTGGGCTTTCTGCTAACTTGATGTGATAAAGTTGGATAGAGTTTACCGGAGGGAGCATTAGCAAGGAGTGATAGGAGGCATTAGCCTAGTCCCCAGATCAATTCCATCTGAACCCGCTGCTTTAGGTGGGTTTGCAGGAATTGGATGATTTGAATTTGAAGTGACTGTTTCATGGCTGAATTCTAGGTTTTCTAGAATTAACTGAAAGAGTTCATTGAATGAATGTCTTCTGATACCAGCTGGCTAGAGGTACCCTTGACATAATGTAAAAATTAAATAATCTACATTGTAACTTCATTCTTGTGGAAGATGTGTTTACAGAGAAATGCTACAGTAATAGGCAAGTTAAAAATATTCCCCAGGAAGGAAATTTAGACCTGATGAAAACAAATTTGACAAAGAATTGATTGAAGCCATTGGTTTCTCTTCCATCACAATGGAAGACTGGTAGATTTTCTTGGTTTAGCTATATTAAAGACAGCAGTTTTCCATTATCTGACTACAATTATTTTTTTTAAATAAGGTTTTTAAGAAAGACTATATTGATGGTAGTTTAATGGTTACACTAAAATAACTTTGGTACGTATCAACCTGTTGTATAAAGTAGTTTAGAAAGGCTCCATCTGAAAATTCTGATAAAATGACAGACTATTAATTGCAGAACTGATGTCACGGAACTGCCATTTCTGAAAATAAGTGAAGCATAATTTTGCTAATTGTTTTGCTCCTCAAGTTTATTATCAGTACAAGAAAGCATTCATGAACATAAAATAGTGTTTTACTTTTATTTGCCGCCAAAATTACTTGAATGCATTTCAGTTGCGAGTCAAATATATTAAAGGAGCATTTTAAAAACAAATCTTGAGCGTGGTTTTATCTTTCCCCTTAAACTTTGCTATCTTCCTAGTTTCTCTATCACATCAACACTACAAAAAGGGAATTACCAGTCCTGCCTCGTTCTGATTTCTGTATTTATATTAGGTTAACGTTGGGGAGCGGGGACGCTCAGACTGGCAGTGCGTCCCAATGCCGCCTCTGTTCAGCTGAAACAGGAAGGTGGTTTTCACTTGTTCAGTGTGTTGGTGCGTGACACCTGGGAGCCGAGCAAGGCACAAGGACTTGGGCGCAGGTACTCTGTTTGGAGTGTAATCCAGGGAGCAGGGATGACTGAACAGAAAGGGAAGGAGGCAAAACCCTGTGGAGTTACTGTTCTGGGCTTCAGGGATGCTTTTCCTGGAGCCTCCGAGAAATGCACTGCCCCCGCCCACCCCGCTCCCTGACCGGGCCAGAATGAGGCTGACTGTACAGCACCTGAAAAATCCCAGCTCCCGAGGACGTTCCATCCCACCTGCAGCTAACGTGAGAGAACCTGAGCAGCAAAGGTGCCTGCTGCAGTCCTCTGTTCTCCCCTCCGTTTGTGGGACTTTTTAAAACCTCATATACAAGGCTTTCAGATGTATCTTTGTTACATTTTATATTATTTTCTCATTAAAGGGTGCTAATATCTGTAAAAGATCTTAGAAATTCCAAGATTGTGCCACTTACCAGTAGAATATAGGTCTGTTTCCCTATCATCTTATATTTCTTTATTTCCACTCAATCATACTACTTATCTGACCTCTGGAATTTTTCTTGCACCCTTCAAGTATAGCCAGTCTTTGAAAGATGCTAATCCACCTAAAGCTTTCAAACCTACAGTGTGAGCTGGTGCTGTAAGAACCCAGAGATACTTAATAATTGAGGAATGCAGTGTACTGAAACTTGAATGTTATTTTTTTTACATCAAAAATTTAAAATAGCTTTGGAAAGGACAGGTAGCATGCTTGATTTCTACTCTACTAAACACTGGGAATCTCTGCTTATAGACTCTGTAAGAGTCTAGCTGTAGGTTTGGCTTTTCTTTCCTGGCCTTTTTTTCCCCCTGTTTCTCTCTCTAGTTACAGCTTTCTGCTCCAAATCATTGGAGATGATTTAAACATAGGAAAGGTAATATAATATTAACATGCTTTTCTACTAAATTTTTGTTTGTTTGCTTATATTGCAATAAAATACCTTGTCAGAATTCTGCTGTATCATGGTACAGAACTTTATGGCTTTAATTATTTATTTCTTTAAGCTTTCTATAACCAAGCCAAAGAGTTTTCTGTGAAGTAGCTATGGGAGACACTCACTTAGTTTGGGGCTATTAAATTTTAAAAACTCAGGTGTTTAATTCTTTACTTCCCCGGCCAGAAATAGAAGGATTAGGAACCTGACTGCTTACTCATCTGGATTTTTCATCCAGTAGGGAAGGGAGAGGGACAGATGGACAATTCCATGAATATAGGAACTGGCATTTCTCTTTCTTTCTTGTATTCCATCACCAACTGTAATGTCTCATACACAGAATTCAGAGTTTAGCAAAAAGTCGCAGAGTAAACAAGGAGGTAGAATGTATCTGTGTGTGTGCATAAGCATAAAATGCATGTCAGCAAATGCGAAGCATAGAAATCTTCGGAACCTCATTCAACAAACCAATGTTAAAATGTAAAAAAACCCAACATTTTAATACTTTTTAGATATTTGGTTATGTGGTTATGTCAAAAGAAGTTCTCATATTTTAGAGATGCATATCAAAGTATTTATGGATATAATTATGTTACATTTGGGATTTGTTTCAAAATAACCAATGTAGAAATTGAGTAAAACAAGAAGAGTGTTGAGCTGATTATTATATCTATGTGGAGAATACATGGGAGTTAATTACATTATTTCTTCTCTGTTTTATTTACTTGAAGTATTCCATGAAAAGGGAGTTTCAAAAAGTGCTTGCACAAACATGACCACTAATATGTTGAACAACAAAACTATGTGTATTTTATACAGATTAAAAATGGGTTGCCTTAAATAACTGAAGGGACTTAATCCCATCTCTCGTTCCTTCTCCTACCCCCCACCTCTTGTCTCATTCTCCCCTTCCACCCTGACTTTACCTCAAGTGCATTAGGTGGCTGCTGTATTAGAACCATTGCATCTGAGAGCCCTCCTGTATGGAATGTGCTCCTTTAGACATCTGCACGGCCTACAACTGGACTTTTCAATCTCTAAACAATCTCTGAACAACCTCTTATGCTTGATGAAGCATACCTACTGACTCTAATTCAAAGAGCAACCCTGCTGACCTCCTACCTCCATTGTAGTGTTTTTCCATCTTACTTAACACGATTTCATATATATATGTGTCTGCATGACTATACAGACACATATATACTTACACACATATATACACATACTTTTTTTCTGTCTATAGATTATCTCTCCCAAATATAGTGTGAACTTAATGAGCCCTGGAATTTTTAATCCATTTTACTCACCCCTGGTTCCCTGGTGTCTTTAAGGATTTCAGCAAGTATTTGTTGATAGCATATTTGAATGAGGTTATCACTAAACAATAAGTTACTCTGTGTGTTCACTTTTTGCTGTGCCCTATTATTTTTTGTTTCACTTATGTATGCATTTATTGGTTGATGCTTTTTTTCACATTTTTATGGTTGTTCAAGTACAGTGTCTGTTTTTTCCCCGTCCCCCTCATCTCCCTGCAACCCCAGCCATCCCCACCTCCCACCCTTGATCCCGCCGCCCCCCTTGGTTTTGTCCATGTGTCCTTTATACATGTTTCTGAAAAACCTTATTTTGTTGATCTTTTGTCTGCAGTTGCAAAATATTGTCAAAAACGTTCACTCTTGTTATTCTTTGTCCTTTTTCCTCAGCGCTGCCTAGGATATCAATCTAAATAAGATATCAACACTTTATATACTAAAATGTTGTTATTTTTCTCTGACTATAATACTTTACATTTTGACTTCTGTTATTTTTTCTATTTACTAATGAAAACATGTGCATCCTCCTGTAATTTATCATCATCAGTCTAGACTTTACTACCAGAAATATGTAATATAGTCTACTTTTAGATTTTGCTGCATCTATTCTGCACTAAATTATTTATTCAACTTTTAAGTAAGTTCCTCACTTAGACTTTAAGGTTCCTTTGTTTTGATATCAAATGTTATCGTACATGAAAATGACAATAAGGTACATTCTTCTAAAAGTCTTATGGAGAGCCACTTCCTCTTTATCTGTGTGTAGAACATGGCACAGATTGCAGTTTGGGTGCTGAAACATTATGGGGAAGAGAAAGATTTCCTGGGAATGTGAGAAATGAGCCTTAGTGAAGGTCAGGAAATAATTCTTACTGGAAAGCAGTTCAACATGCAAGTTGAGTGATATCTGCTATTTTATTCTCTTTTCTCTCCACAAATTTGTAATAAAATGTCACCTGTGAAGTGTAACCTGAGTCAATTCTTAAGGGAAAGTGGGGTTTGGTTTCTTAGCTGTTGGTGCTCAGTGAAGGTGTGTGCGGAGCGCTGCTTCCAGCCAGCACGTGTCAGAGAACACTCCGCACTGTGAGGGCCCGTGCAGCCCTGGCCTCCACCCTGGCATGTGTGTACAGAGGGCTGATGCAGTAGGCACGAGTGATGTTGGTCCCTTGTCTTTTTAAGTGGAATGCAACCTGCACAAAGGTAAGAAATTGCTATTCTGCTTAGAGGACAAAAAGTATACAAAGTGAATACTCTCCATCTATCCACATGGACTGACATAATGTGTATATGTTATCCTCAATTTTTTACTGATCTATGAAGTCAGGTTCAAGTAACAACATTCCAAATTAAGAGGAATGACCCAAGATGATGGAAATTTCAGTGATTTCTATATTCACCTGTTTTAGTAACTGAAGAAATAATTGTTTATATTCTTGTAGAATTTATAACTCAATGAAGAACTGGCAAAACTGGTCAAAAGTCAACATCAGTATCAGTAGCATTCCACCAGACACGGTGTGCATCTCTGTGGATAACAGTTTATGAATCACTGTCACTTTTCTACAAGTTTCATCTTGAGCCTTGTCAAAGATGAAAAAAGTGGGAATAACCTAGAGCACAGGTGGCAAACACAAGGCCTGAGGGCTGAATCCGGCCCTCCAGATTGTTTTATCCGGCTCGGCATCTTGTTTCTACCCAGCAGCTGCCAAGCTTCTTGCCCCTCATTAAGGAGTAGTTACATTTATACAGTCCTAAATTTGCATTCAGCCCTTTGCAGGCAACCACGAGGCTGATGTGCCCCAATGAAAATGAGTTTGACACCCCTGAGCCCTAGATGGATGAGATAGCCAGGACACCCACAAAATTGCAATGTCTGACAATTTTCCTTTTCTTTCTCTACCCATCTGGCTAGCTCTCCAGATGCATTGTACAGAGAGGAAAAAGATGTAAGAGGAACTGTGTTCCACTTGACTGCTACTGTTTTTAGTTTATGGCACGTTCTTCAGCCCAGATGGGCATTTAAACACTCTGCTGAGAACACCTTTATGAATTTTCTGGAGCTCCCAAGTGTGAGACATGTCAGAGCACTTTCTGTCATGGAGTGAGGTATTGCTCTCTGGAGCATAGGTTTCTCTTTGCTCCATCTGTGGACATCAGGAGACAACCCCAGCTTCTCTCTGTTGAGATTCGTTCATGACTGTGTCTCTTGGAGAGGTCCTGAGGCAACTCCAGCATCTTTCATATGGCCCACATCTGATTTATGGGGAATAAATATGTCTCCTGCTTTAACATATTTTGGGATTGCATCCCTCCGAGCAAAACCACTTTAATTTCAGTGATTATATTAAAAGGGTAAAAGTCACTTTCTCACTGTTTATATTGCTCAGGTGAGATTCAGACATATATGCGTCCACAATGCATGGCCACATGCTGATATTATCAAATACTATTTAAGGTCTACTTGCTAGATTGGATCGAGTGGGTGAGAGGGAGTAAAACTGACAGAACACCAGCAATTCTTATGGGGGGAAAATGCCTATCAATCTTTCCTCTCCCTTTTCTTAACTTTTGTAATTTTCTTTACTAGCTGGAGGTGGGTGTCTTACTTGCCAGTGTACTCTGTGCTTTGAAAGTCCTGAATATTAGTGTAAGTTTCTGTAGTTTTAATGTTTTATAAAAACTGAAACTGGAAGAGTTCCATTTCCGCATCTTAGTTATGGAGAAAACTCATAACTTTAATCTCCGCATTTCCATATGGGACCCGTGATCAAATAAAAGAAATCTGGACTTAGGTGAGGAGAGACCTCACTTGAAAGTGTTTTTGTCATACTGTGAGGGGGCTATTGCGATGAGAATGTTCTGACCATAAAATCTGTGAGCCTCACAAGGGTCAGGCATAAAGAAATTCTTTCTTACCAATAGGAGTAAATAAGTCTAGCAAGAACTGGGTATGGGGGAGTGTGCCAAGAAGGTGGGATGACCTGACATGTGAACATGTGAATAGGAAGTTGTCCTCTGGAGAGAAGGGTCTGTTAAGCAAGGGTCATTCCAATTCAGATAATGCTGGGTAAGGCTGAGAGTGAATCAACGTTCAGGGGCCTGGGCCGGGCTGCGGAGGGTAAAGCGTAACTGAAATTTGGTGAAGCCAGGTTAGCAGGAATTTCATCCAGACTGGTCATGGGGTACAAAGAAGGGGAATCTGGTGGGGCTGCCTCTGGCCACATCATAGGTAAACAAGAGGACATCCATGAATTTTACCTGAGTTTTACAGGGAAGGAGCTGTTTGGGGATAACTAAAGGGTGGGGAGATTTTTTTTTTACCTTCACTGTTCTTCCAGGCACAGGACTGAGGAGATATTTGATATTATCAGTGCACATCATTTGTGTAGCCCGACTAACTTATATTTTATTAACTAAGTGTTCTTAGTTCAGTTTCTCCAGTTGCATCTTCCAGAAGAGAAACTGATGAGATTTTATTATTTTTTGGAGAGTAACACAGCAGGAAGGCAGGATGCAATTTTGCAAGGGATACTGGAAGAAAAATTGGCTTTGGCAGCTCTATTTCTGAAGAGACACAAAGCTTCAGGCCCATGAAACGAGGCCATGTAGCTGGATCCTTTATCATGTTTTTTTTTTTAATTTATTTATTTTTGGAGAGTGGGGAAGGGAGGGAGAAAGAGAGAGAAACATCCATGTGCGACAGAAATGTTGATGTGGTTGCCACTCACATGCCCCCAACCAGGAACCTGGCTGGCAACCCAGGCATGTGTCCTGAGCAGGAATTGAACTGGTGACCTTTTAGTTTGCAGTACGATCCCCAACCCACTGAGCCACACCAGTCAGGGCCTTTATCGCATAAGAATTCCCACATGAATAATTCTGGACAATTCTAAGCATAGTGAAGAATATATTTGCTTTAGAGAAAACTAGAATGCTCCTGTGTAAGAGGAAGCAAAGTCTGTCTAGTTAGTCCAAGAACCAGACTGGGAGAGAGCACTCCAGTATCTACTCACAGCTTCCACAGAGATTTGCTATAGTCCCCTGCCTCAGTCTTCTTGTTCCTGTAAGTTATTTTTTGCAGAAACATTTCACAAGCTCCTTAATAGTCATAGACACAGCAGCAATCTGTGCTGGACTTTGCTTGTGTGTGTGTGTGTGTGTGTATACATACAAATAAAAATCAATGTGAAAGAGTTGTAAAAATACTAAATATATGTTTATTGGAACTTGCATGATATAGAAGCATAGAATAAACTTTATTTGAGTGCTTACTATATTCTAGGCTTTCTTCTAAGAAGCTCTTCACATGTATTCCTTTATTTAACACTTGCAACAGCACTTCGAGGTTGATACCATTATTACTATGATTTTACACGTGAGGTAACTACAGGAAGGGGAAGTTAAGTAACTGGCCCAAGTTCACTATTGGGGATGTGTGGGTTTGTATCATGATGGGTTGACTCTGATAACTTCATGTTGGCAGGTAATCCAAATAAAGGGTCTAATGAAAGTAGAGTCTGAGTTAACTTTTTGTATCAACAACTGGTCCATTGGATAGGAAGTCTTTCGTGGATACAGTGTTTTAGTTATATCACTATCTGGACAAATGCTATAATATGCCATTTCTGTCCTAGACTTGAGGGAGCGTGCCTGCATATTGAGCATTAATAAGTGAATGCCATCTGTATTTAGAAAATTTCCAAAATAAGTCTGAATAGATGCACATCCTTATAATTGCTATTTCTGGTAATTAACATTATGGTGAAGAACATATTTTACAAGCTGTTCTTTGGAGGGTTAATGAGGAAAGTTTTAGCCTATAATTCAGCCTCAAGATAATTCTCGAGGTAATGGGGACACTATGTGTTAATAGATTCATTTGTCACAGCACTCTGAAGCCTGACAGACCGTGCAGGGCCCCATTCTGCTTACTTGTCATTGTTCAGCCCTAACGCCCAGGCAGAACTGGTGGCACTTGTGAGTTTATGAAATTATATTGAGAGGTTTATCAATGAAGTATTTCCTTTTCTGGTAATTTCTGCACACGACAGGTACACAATTAGGTAATTATCTGTCTTAGAATATAAAACAATTGACTTCCCTTTTGTGGAAAGCTCAAACAAAATTTGGAAGCTAAAATTTATCCGGATGATCACATGTTTCCTATTGTGCAAAATACAAGCTAAAATGGATCAGTGCCTGAAAAATGGAAAATGTGTCACTGGAGTTTATATCACCCTTTCAGTCAATATAGTGTATCATTCTTGAGTTCTTAGAGCTTTCATGATTTAGATACAGAAACTTCTAAAAGTTGCAAACAGTTATATTACCTCACAGCAGGCAGCAGCCTTTACATTCTGTAAGAACTGGGTGTCCCAAAGCAAGGTTTAGCCCTAACAGTGATCTAAGGGAGCACAGAAAGTGAAAATGAATTTCCTATGCTTGGCCCTATGCTCAGCTTTTCAGAATTCTCCTGGCAGCTCAGAGTCACCAGCATTGTTTGGCAAGTTTAGAACGCCCTGCTCTCTCAGAGAGGGGAAATGTGTGTGAGGCTGCACTGTGTTAACTGTTAATACACTTGACTTTTCTACGTCCTTTGTGATGGTCAGTTGTGTCAAGGTATCTTCTCTGTGTATAGTATTCAGTAAGTTTATTGACCAACAGGAAGAAAACCTAGAGTGATGTAGTTAATGGGGGTGGGGGAGCATGCAATTAGAATGCAGCACTGGGCAACATTTGTTCGTAACATAACACCAGAGTCAGGAAAAGATGTATTCATGCAGCTGCAGTTCTGCTAGAATCATTTAGAAATGAGCTGATTTACTGAAAGCTTCAGTAAACTAAAGAACTAAAAAGAAAAGAAAAATGAGCTTCTGATAGTTAGCACACTTCACATTTAATATCGGGTGGTGTTGAAGTACATTGTTCATGTCTACCACTTGCAATGACCTGTTTGCCAAGAAATACAGGGTGTGGTAGAAATAATGTCATTGAGTGTGGTTGGTAGGGTGTGTGAATGTCTCCCTCGAGATGGACAGCAATTTGAACATTTCACCTAAAGTGTCATATGGTGTGCTCAAGTGTGATATTGCTGTGTTACAGAATTACATGTTTATGATTTCATAGTAAAAGATTTGGTATAGATTACCAGCTCATAAAAAAAGAGGCGTTATTTGTGCCGGACCCTGTATGTTGTGGTCTCTATGGAAGTTGATGTATATACATATAAACTGTTATTACTATGAATACTAATATATTTACAGTTTTCCTGTTCTTCATTTGATAATTAAAATTTCCCAAAAAAGGTTCAGGCCCTGAACAGAGTGGCTTGGTTGGGTATCATTCTGCAAAGTGAAAGGTCTCCAGTTCGACTCCCAGTCAGGGCGCACGCCTGGGTTGCAGCTTTGGTTCCCAGCCCAGAAGCATAACTGATTACTGTTTCTCTCTCACATTGATGTTTTTCTCCCTCTCTTTTTCCCTCCCTTCCCCTCTCTAAAAAAATAATAATTTTAAAAAATTGTTCAGGCTAAAATTTAATTAATAAATGAATTAGACAATTGTACTCAGGATCAGCAGTTCTTAATAAGCACATCAAAGTCCAGTTGCTACCTGTTCCCAAATGTGTTTGGCACTTCTGAAGATCTTTTCTGTATTTATGTTCATTTCTATATGTTCAATTTCTACTCTTGTTTCTTTCAACATGTTATTATGGAACATAAGTGTAGTTTTCTATCATAATACTGGCAAGATTTAAATTGGATGGAGGCCATATGCTAATATTGCCTCATTTTCTTAGTAGTTTTCTTTGCTTTAAATTCCAAGAAAAACTCTAGGAATTCATTATCATTTCTGACACATATAGATTACAAAGAAGCTATCATTTGGGAGCCCAAGTTCTGTTCTTTTCCTTTACAGCCTAACGAAGCTACAGGCTTCTCACTGTCGCTAGTCTCTGGGGCTGAACACCTGGGCTGCCAGCACCCTCTGTGTGGAGGGTCTTCGTAAATTCTCCTGAACCTTCTCTGCCGGATTTTGTTTTGTGCCAGGACCTTGACTGGCTCAGGAAGGAAGACGGCAGACTTTTTCTGCTAGTTTATTTTCAGTATAAGAAGGGCCAGTTTAGATTTTCATAAGCCCCAGAACTTCAGTGTTTTCTTTTTGCATTTGGAAATATCATATCATTTTAGCCCATTTGGTTTTCAACACTCCCTTTCTTTAAATCTCTTAAATTATGTGGTCCCCCATTCTCAAATGGATTTGTCCCTTGACTCAACAGTCTTCATTTTTATGAATTTCTTTTTTAAATCACATTGATCTTTATTTATTTTTTAAGGATTTATTTATTTATTTATTTATTTATTGACAGAGAGGAAGGGAGGAAGAAAGAGAGGGAGAGAAATATCAATGTGTGGTTGCCTCTTGTGTGCCCCCTACTGGGGACCTGGCCCGCAACCCAGCACGTGTCCTGACTGAATCAAACCAGAGACCCTTTGGTTCTCAGGCCAGCACTCAGTCCACTGGGCCACACCAGCCAGAGCTACTTTTATGAATTTCTTTTAAAGACGTTCTCTTTCTGATACCCACACCATCAAGTACGGGTTTGATGTGCTAGGGAATGATCGTGAGATGGAGGGACTGGTACCGTTGCCCACCTTTTTGTCCCCTGCTTGTTCTCAGGGGACCAGTGGCCCCTTGCTGCAACGGTAGGGGAGGAGGACAACCCTGCAGGTTCAGTTCAGCATCCCCACTCCAGAAAGACTGAGATATCATGAGGGGGAAATATGTACACCCTTTCATGTTTCTGAGGAGTCCACTGGGCCTGTAGCCCAGGTCCAGGGTGCCCAGAGAGGGGATTTGCAGTAGCTGCCACTATGGTCCTGATACAGCAGAGGTTCTTGAGACCACTTCTCCACCCTTCTTTCTGCCCCAGACAGAGAAATGCTGGGAAAGTAAACAGCAACACAAATATTATGTAGGTGGCAACAGCATGGGTTTCCTCCATTGTAAGATAGATTCGTTTTCTCGCAGTTTCCCCCCAGTGTTTCTGCAGTGTACTACGTTTCAGGTCCAACATTCTAAGTGAATTTAGTGGCACAGAAGTCCCTCCCAAGATAGGACGGTGAATGCATTTTTCTCTCCAGCAGTTGGTCTCTGTGCAAAGAAATTTAATAATTAGAAGTTGTTTACTATTAGTGATTTATATATTGGGTTGGCCAAAAAGTTTGTTTAGTTTTTTCTGTACAATGACTCTAGTAGTGCCTAATTGTCTTTAACTTCATGCAAAACAATTTTGCTAGATTGTATTGTGACAGCTGTCATATCACCATGCATTAAAAAAAAATTGGTGAGCTTTTGTGCATCTATTTTAATATTGAAGATGGAAGAAAAATACACATTTTTGGCATATTATGCTTTATTATTTCAAGAAAGGTTTTACCTTTCTTGCAACTGAGATGCCAAAAAAAATTGTGTAGTGTATCAAATGTGTCAAAAGGTGGTTTGTGAAGTTTCTTGCTACTTTGACATTTTTGGCCAAATAATTCTCTGCTGTGGGGCTGTCTTATGTATTGGAAGGTGTTTAGCAGCACCCCTGTCCTCTACTCACTAGAAGCCAATAGGGGGAGATAGCCGACATACTCAAAACAGCCAAATCAATGACTTTATTGATGAAGATTAAAAAAGTGTATTTTATTTTACCGAAAAAACTAAATAGGCTTTTTGGCCAATCCAATAGTTCTATGCCCACTAATTAGGATAAAAATCATTGATATTAAGAAGGTATTGCCTGACTCAGAGAATTAAGCACACATATGTGTAGTTGCTGATGCTAGAAATGCTATAAATTAAATGTTATATAATGTGAAACTTCTAGTTTCCAAGTAGAGTGTTTATATATTAATGTGGCCTATAGAAGCTTTAATTTGGTGATGTTACAAGAAATTTATTATTAAATACTGTGATTTCCAAAAATTCATTATACTTTTAGCCTATAAGAATTATTAGTGTAATAATTTTAAATAAAACATTTACAATCACCAAAGCTATGGGTTTAAAACCGGAAGCTGGTGTGTTTAAATTGCTAATGTGGCAATGCAGTTCTACATAGCTACTAAAGCCATCCATGCAGATTTAAGTATATGTTTCATAAATTGAAAATATAATTTTAAGATATAATAAATTAGAAAACTATAAATCATTTGTTGCAGGTATTCCTGAGAACAGTTACAACATTCCTCAGAAAAATTTTCAAGCAGTCATTTTTCTATTCAAACATCCGAATTTGCCTAAATTTTCTTTCATTCTTTATAAAGGTATTTTGTTTCCAAGTGAAGCTTTAAGTATAAGCTATTTGTTTTTCTAACAAAATAATGAATACTCTGACTAATGCAAACTGATGATTTGAAAAAGACAAAACTCCATGGAATGAAATAAAAAGAAATAAACTGAATTTCCCTTTTATACTGCCTCAGTATGTTTTATTTTATAAAAGAAAATCACAAGACATAAGAATGCAGTAATTTCCATTCCTGAAACAATTTTAAAAATTAAATCTTAAGTCATATAACCAATGCAAATCAAATTGGCACAGGGAAGACAAATGAAAACATAAGTTAGAAAGCACAGAAAAATTATTCACAACAATATCAAATCAATGGAAAATTCTAGTTCCTTATATTTCTGAATGCAGGTTAGCACAAAACTCCCCAGGAAGAAATAATAGAGTAGTTCATTAGCCTAAACAAGATTGCTTTCCAAAATTTCAGAAAAAAAGTTTTATTTTGACATTTTCATACTCGATTTTCTTGTTACTCTAGATAGAATGGAAGTTTCTCATTGTCATATTTTTTAAATTACTTGATGCAATAAAAAAGGATTAAAAAAGGCTTTATAGGCAAGTTTTCCTTTGTTCACACCTGCACACACACTCATCAAGGCACATTTTGTAAGAGATTGTTGTTTTTTTTATGACTTCTTCTCTTTGAAAAGTAAGAGCTAAAACCCTAGTATCAAAAACTATTTTTTTATTTTTATTTTCTTGTTTTTTGAGATATAATTGACATTTATGCATAATCACTTGTTATAATGTACTGGGAAATTGTCACCACAGCAAGTCTAGGTGACATCCATTACCACACAGAGTCAGAAAAATCTTTTGTGATGCCAACTCTTCTGATCTACTCTCTTAGCAGCTTTCAACTATGTAATGCGAATCTATTAACTGTAGTCACCATGCTCTACATTACATCCCCAGGGCTTATTTCTAACTGGAACTTTGTACTTTGTGACCACCTTTGTGCATTTCACCCACCTCCCACTCCCACCTCTGGCAAAACCAGCCTGTTCCCTGTATCTATTGCATCCATGTGTTTTTATTGTTTTTTTTTTTATTCCATATATGGGTGAGATCACACGGTATTTTATTTTCTATGTTTCATTTCCTTTGGAAAATTACCCAAAAGCAAAATTGCTGGATCATATGGCAGCTCTATCTTTAATTGTTTGAGGAACCTCCATACTTCCCACAGCATCCGCACCAATTTACATTCCCAGCAACAGCAACCAGTGTCCTCTTTCCTTTGTACCCTTGCCAACACTGGTGGTTTCTTGTCTTTTTGGTACTAGTCATTCTGACAGGTTTGAGGTGATTTCTCACTGTGATTGTGACTTACATTGCCCTGGCGATTGGCGATGGTGAGCACTTTTTCATGTACCTGTTGGGCCTCTGTGTGTTATTTGCAAAATTTTATGTTTAAATCCTCTGCTCATTTTTAACTGGGTTTTTATTGTTTGCTTTTAAGGTGTATGGGTTCTTTGTTTATTTTATATATTAACTGCGTATCAGCGTTGATTTGCAAATAATTTCATCTGTTTCACCAGTTACCTTTTCATTTTGTTGATGGTTTCCTTTGTTGTGCAGAAGCTTTTTAGTTTGTAGTTCCACTTAGTTATTTTCACTTTTGTTACCTGTTTTTGGCACCAAAGCCAGAAAATCATTGCTAAGATTCATGTTAAGCTTATCACTTATGTTTTCTTCTAGCAATTTTATGACTTCTGGTCTTTTGTTAAATCTTTAATCCATTTTGTGTTGCGCGTGGGTCACCGGCCAGCAGTGACCATGGAACGCTGTGGATGGCTCGCCGAAAAACACGCGAGAAACAAACATACACAGAGACAACCAGGTCCTGTGGGGAAGTAGGGACGGAATGGCCACCCCCCCTAGTGGGGAGGGCCCTGATTTACCATCCATATATGCTTTTATTGGGCTCATTTTGCATAATAATTCAGGTAAAGTACAGTACTCATTAGGGGGAAGTAAGGAGCTATAGAAAACAAGGAACTCTGCTGGTCTATTGAGTCGGGGTCAAAGAGCTGTAAGACTTTGAGGAACCAACTTCCTCCTTCGACCCCTCTCATTCAACTGAGAGCATTCTTAAACAAAGAAGGTTTCACAGTAATTTACATATTCTTTCTTAGGCCTGATCACCCAGGGAATCCGCTCTTCTTCAGCACAGAGCTGCGCCACCCTGTCATTGTTTCAGGCTTAGCACGGGAACTAAGGCAATAAGGAGTTTTTCTCCCAGACGATGAGAACTCAGGCCATGTCAAAGCTGAGGAGCGAGGGTCCATCACCCCCTTTCGCTGCAGCCCCCCAAGTCCTTCTTTTGGGGGGGCCTCCCAAAGTGATTGTGCCTGCCTTAGGTTGTTCCCCGCGTGGGGAATCTTACCCGTCTGTGGCTAACCGACCAAGCTTTTTGGGGTTCAGCAGCAGGAGCAGCATTCCTGCCAGGGAGACAAGCCCTTGTCTCCTTGCTGGCTTACGGTTCCAAGGGCGTTCCCTTAGCCTTAGCCTAGGCAGGGGTTTCAGCTTCTGATACCAGTCAGGGCGGTTCCCAACAATTTTGAGTTGAATTTTGTGTAGAGTATACACAAAATAGTGATATACACACGATAGGGATCCAGTTTAATTCTTTTGCATGTGGCTGTCCAGTTTTCCCAGTACTAATTATAGAAGTATTTTCCTTTCCCAATTATATATTCTTGCCTTTTTATTATAAATTAATTGACTATATATGTGTGGGTTTATTTCTGGACTCTTCATTCTGTTCCATTGGCCTATGTGCCTATATCTTTTTTTAATACCAGTATTATCAAAACAGTGTTGTGTTCTGATTACTATAGAAACACAAAATATAGAAGCAAAATAGAAAAAGATTTTAAGATATAATCATGTGTTCACTGAGTATAGAAGTTAGCCCTCATTATAGAAACATATTTTATGTGCTTAAATGTATAGATTGCATAGAGAGTGAGATCCTTGTTCCCAAAGAGAAATGACTGAACCTCTCATGAGGTACCTAATGATTATTTTAATACCAATAATTATTGCTAGGAAGGTTTTCTTTTTCCACAGTAAACCTTCTTTCTGCTTGGAAAAGAGAGACAGACTGATGACAATATTGCCCTAAGAAATTCAGTCTGATAGATGGCTACCGAGGCCTTAACTATCCCTTCTCTTAAGCATGAGGAGGACAACAAGGGCAGATGGGGCAGGGTAGGGTGTTGTTAGCTGGTACAATTTTCTTTCTGTTTCCTTGTTCTTCTGCCAAGGCTTGAAAAGGGAATGGTGTAAAGATACTGATCTTTTACAGATTTCCCAAGTTAGTGTTTTTAAATCAGGAAAATTTGAGCTGGTAAAAATGAGTTACCTTAATTTTCTCAGATTACTTATCCCCTGAGTTTCGTATGAATTTGTATTGAAGTTATATAATTTTTTATCAATTTTCTAAACAAAAGTATATTTGTCATTTGTACTTATTGTGAAGTGGTACATCCTTATCAGAGAGAGATTTTAAGATATTTAGCTGATGCTCCCTCTTCAGTCGTGCACGTAGCAGGTATTCCATAAGTCATTTTGTAACAAATATGAAATGAGAAAAAATTAAAGTTCAGTAGAGCATTGACTTTGTCTATTTTTATGCTGGTATATCCATAATACTACCTGGGACTGCACCTAGGACAGAGTAAGCACTCAATAAGTACTTGTAGAAAGAGGGAAAGGAGGGAAGGAAGATAGGATGAGAGACAAGAAGAAGAAAGAAGAAAAAAAGGGAGGAATGACCGGAACTGAGGATCTCAACTTTTTGTCTATTTGTAATGAACTTGCTCTGAGATTAGTTATCGTATATTTCTGTACGGATATTAGAGTATGCTGCTTGTCTATGTACCCACATGTAAGAAGGGTCACATATAGATTATATAATGGGCAGTCTGGAGATAATGATTTGTAGCTGCAATAACGAGAGGTAATGTGCAATACGCCCAGCGTGAAGTCTGGTGACAGGAATTAAATTAACTCATGTCACCACTGTGAAGTGAGGTTAACTTGAACTGAACTGTATTTCATCCTGCATCCACTTCATGATGGCCCTGCCACAGGATGGTTAGGAAATCAATTAACTGAATTGTGATATAAGGCAAGCTTCTAATGATGCCAAAAATGTGACATAATTCATAGGATTCTAAGAGCTCTATCTTGAATCTAAGTAGAAAATAATTTTGAACTAAAGATTGTAGAAATTATGTTAGTTAAAGTACTTGGGGGATAAAACCTATCTTCTCTCCTGCTTCCTTGAGTCTTAATGGAAGTTGCACCACTTGGGCCTAAGATTTCTGTATAGCAAAATGTTGGCTGTTCCCAAATAATTAGCATTTGTATTTTTTGGAAAATATAATTCAGGAAAATGATAACTTATTTTAGATGAATTTTTCTTGTATGCTGTATCAGCTTGAATTTCTTTTGGAAAATATTTGATATCACTGTTAAATTTATTGTTGAAATTTTAAGAAGCATATTACTTTTTTAATCATGGTTAGGCCAAGAGGAAACCATTCCCTAGAACATAAAGCACAGAAGAATGTGCCATAGTTGTTTTTTTTTTTTTTTCTGACATTTTCTCCATTATCACCAGAAGATTGTCAGTTAAAATAAGTGTTCTATCACTTGGTCAACTTTACTTAGATAAACATACAGATTTAATAATGTGTTTTGAGATATAAGCATAGCACAGTCCTGGGAATGGGTACATTTTTGTTGCTGTCTTGTGTTTTGATGGCATCTCCTCAGCGTTCTGTAGAAAAATCCTTCTTACGTGGATTGGAGAACCTGGCACAGACATTGGACATTTATCATCTATTTGGTTATATGTAATTATCTATCACTTAGTCTGTTTCCTCTAATATATTGCGACCTTCAAGTGGGAGCATTATGGTAACTATTTCTCTGCCCAAACCACAGGCATTGAGATTTTTCCACAGAAGGCATCAATAGATATTTGGTGAGCGATTATACGAATAGGACATATCAATACCTCAGAAATTCCTTGGGCAGTAAATTACCTAATTTTTAGAAAGTGAATAATATGAAAAGATTGATTATTATGCCCCTGGATGACAAAATGCAATTACGATCAAACCTTGGTTATTGAATGACTCTCATCTCAACCTCAATTCTCAACCAAGTTTTTCAAGGAAAAATATCTGGTTGTCAAACAAAACCTTGGTTTGCCACCCCACATTCCTTTCATGCTGATACCTGTATGATCAGTCGTGTGTTTCTCAGGCAACAAAGGAGGTTTGGTCTTTGAAAAATCACTTCTCAACTAGCTTTCCAAAATGAATTATGCCAGAGAACTGAGGTTCCACTGAATTCAATGTCTAAACTGTAAGTGACAAGCTAAGGTCTTCTGGGCAGTGAGTACTAGGAAGGAATCTACCTCATTACTAACCGTAATTTATCAGATAATTGACTATGATGTATGCATCATGATTCCAGAAAGAGACCTAGGAATAGTTCCCTAAAAATAGTAGTTGCTGTACCCTAAAGACCAGAACAAACAGAAACTCTCATGTTGCTGTCACATAATTCACGGTGCAGCATCGGCTCTGCTGATCAGAGCTCTCATTGCTATAACAGAGCCAGGCTTAGTGGGGCTAGAGCAAACCAGATTGGTCATCTCATCTAAATCAAAACATAGTTTTTGTATGATTTTTCATTATTCAAAGTTAAATTATAGGCGAAGATAATAGCTGGAAATTGATAGGATCAAATTATATAACATTATAAAAAAAGTAGACTGAACACCCATGATTTTATTCAAAAACTGGGATAATAGAGGATCCCTGAAAGCTTGAAATACTCAGATTAAGAAATTAACAAATCAGATTAAGAGACTAATTAGATTAAGATCCCATTAAATTCCAAATAGAGTACAAACCAACAAACAGATAATTTCAAGATAGTTTTAGATTATTCCCTAAGACTGTAATTGTTAAATGAGGATACATTTATTTAATGACACTTTTTTTATTGTTTTTAGGAAGAGAGGTTCACCCAGCCTGCTCCCATAAAATCCTTTCTTACCACAGTATGAAACAGAACAATACATACGATAGACCCTAGCTTTATCAATATAGTGGGCCTTATATATTTAAGTGGCAGTGTCCTGAAAATAAAATACTTCATAAGTCATGGTTTACTTGAGCTTTGGATGGACCAGAAGTGAACAATGCTGCTTTCTGCTCAGCTCTGTGTGGGGGAGAATGTCGGTTTCAGTTTCAGGAATGTGCGCATCTGCAAACACAGTATCATCACACTCATCTTGCCGTTGAGAGTAATTTCTCATCTTCCGTAAACTAATGAACACCGACAGGTTAGGGGATCACAGGAGTGACAATGCACAGCCAATGTTCGTTTCAGAGACTGCTCCCTCCTTTAATTTAATGATGGGGCAGAAGACTCTCTAATTTACTACACAAGAGAAACATTTGTTCACTCTCATAGCACCCTGTGCCTCATAATATCCAATCTAAACTAGGGAAGCATTTATATTGCTATAAAAGCTATGGGAACAATGGGAAATAAAAGGGAACAAATCAACACTTTCAGAAAAGTAAATTCCAGTACTAATAAGAGAACATAATGCCATTGCTTCTCTGGAGAACATCTAGAGAACAAGGTATGAACAGGGATAAAGTAGTCATAATAACAAAAATATAGAGTCATAGCAGAAATGTACCACTCAAGAACCATATAAATGATCAAGTTAGTACAAAAAATAACAAGAGAGAAGTTGGAAGCTAAATTTGATACTATATTTTTTAGAAGCAAAAGAACAACTGAAAAGTAGTTTGGAATACAGATGAAAGAGTTAAGTTTCTTAAAGGAGAAATAGTTTCTGGACTGAAATACTACTGTTCTCAAAACTCAGTGCTTTCTGTGCATTTTTGCATGCTTGCAGTATGGTCACTAGACATACCTGGACAGCAGCTATTTTTATGTATAGTTCTAAGCAGAGGGTGCACTACAGCAACACTCTAGAATTACTACCCTGCTGTCTTAAAGAAGACAATGCTGCCCTCTAGAAACTTAAATATAAGGACATAATCAGGAATGAGGTCAATAAAAATTCACTATGTTTTGTTGTTTTACGTATTCACATGGAGAGCACATTGGCCTGTGAGCCTGGAGGACAGGTTACCCTTCAGGTAAGCTTATACCGTGGGCCATATCTTCTGTGCTTGCACAGTGCTCTGGGTGTTTTTTTTATAGTGTTTATCCCATTGTAATAGCCAAGTTTTAGTCCTTTCTAAGCCAAATACATCAAAATATTAACAAATGAAAGCACATATGCAAGGAAAAAGTGTTACACTTATTTATATTCATGTCTCTCTCACTGGATTAGGAGAACTGTGTTTCACTTATCTGTCAGCACCTGGCACAGCTGTTGGCACACATTTGGCACTTAATGAGCAATTACTGGAAAAGTACATAAATGTTTTGGGTTTGGGTTGATTTTCAAACCTTTGTAGAACCTATGAGTCATTATTGTTAGGAATTATAAGCAGATAACTAAGGTGGAGTTCATAAAGTTTCAGAGATATCAAAGATTTGATAAGTTTGTCCCTTCAAAACAATATATGAAGTGCTGTAGATTTATGCACGGATATAACATGCGTCCAATTTTGAGAGTGATATCCACCAAAAAACGACTTGACCTAATAAATGAATTTGGCACAAAAGTGGGATACAAAGTCAATACTCAGAAATCAAAGGCATTTTTGTACACCAACAATGAAATATCAGAAATAGAAATCAGGTAAAAAAATCCCATTTGATATAGCAACAAGAAAAATAAAATACCTAGGAATAAACCTAACCTATGAGGTAAAAGACCTATACTCAGGAAACTACACAACACTGAAGAAAGAAATTAAGGAAGACACAAACAAATGGAAACATATACCGTGTTCATGGATCGGAAAAATTAACACATCAAAATATCCATACTACCCAAAGCAATTTATAGATTCAATGCAATACCTATTAAAGTATCAGTGGCATATCCACAGATATAGAACAAACACTTCAAAAATTTATATGGAACCATAAATGACCCCAAATAGCTGCAGCAATTTTGAGAAAGAAGAACAAAGTAGGAGGAATCACAATACCTGATATAAAAATGTATTGCAAGGTCACTGCAATCAAAACAACCTGGTACTGGCATAAAAACAGGCACATGGACCAATGGAACAGAACAGAGAGCCCAGAAATAAACCAATCTCTATGATCAATTAATTTTTGACAAAGGGGGCAGCAGCATAAAGTAGAGCAAAGATTGCCTCTTCAGCAAATGGGAGAGCTGGACAACTACATACAAAAAAAAAATGAAACTCGAGCACCAACTTACACCATACACAAAAATAAATTTAAGGTGGATAAAAAATATGTCATGACACCATTAAAATCCTAGAGAAGAACATAGACAGGAAAGTATCAGATATTTCACACAACAGTATTTTCACTGATATGCCCTCTAGAGCAAGGGACATAAAGGAAAAAATAAACAAATGGGACCTCATCAAAAGGCTTCTGCATGGCTAAAGAAAGCAGCATTAAAATGAAAAGAGAACCAACAGTATGGGATAACATATTTGCTAATGATATCTCAGACAAATGTTTGATCTCCAAAGTATATAAAGAACTCACACAACTCTACTCTAGACAGAAAAGCAACCCAATTAAAAAATGGGCAAAGGACTTGAACAGACACTTCTCCAAGGATGACATACAGAGGGTCCAGGGACATATGAAAGGATACTCAGTATCACTAGCCACCAGAGAGATGCAAATTAAAACCACGATGAGATACTACTTCATACTGCTCAGAATGACCATCACAAACAAAGCAACAAACAACAAGTGCTGGTGAGGTTGTGGAGAAAATGGAACCCTAGTGCACTGTTGGTGGGACTGCAGACTGGTGCAACCACTATGGAAAACAATATGGAATTTCCTCAGAAAACTAAACATGGAACTTCCTTTTGACCTGACAGTTCCACTCCTAAGAATCCTGAAACACCAATCCAAAAGGTCCTATGCACCCCAATGTTCAGCAGCACAATTTACAATAGCCAAGTGCTGAAAGCAACCCAAGTGCCCATTAGTAAATGAATGGATCAAAAAACTATGGTACATTTACGCAATGGAATTCTATGCAGCAGAAAGAAAGGAGGAGCTCCTCCCTTTGTGACAGCATGGATGGAACTGGAGAGCATTATGCTAAGTGAAATAAGTCAGGTGGTGAAAGACAAATACCATACTATCTCACCTTTAACTGGAACATAATCACAAAATGAGCAAGCAAGCAGAGTATAGCTAAAGACATTGAAATTGAGCACAGGCTGACAGTGACCAGAGAGGAGAGGAGAGAGGGGAGGAGATAATGGAGGAAATGGGTGAAGGGTTTACAGGAACAATTATCAAGGACATATGGACAATAACAAGGGCAGGTGGAAATGGGGGAGGTAGGCAGGGAGGGCTGAGGTGGAGGGGAGGGGTGGGGGGAAAAGGCAGAGAGAGAGAAAAAATAAAATGTAACGAAGAAATTCAGTAAAAGAGCAAATAAACTGAATACAAATAGCAAAAAAAAATTGAGAGTGATAATTGAGGAAAATAAAAAATGAGAAAGAATTTATAGGAGGTAGAAATAAAAAATTAAGATGTGATGAACACTAAGAATTCATCACAGCATGCCAAGATTATAGTTAAGACAAGAAGTTACCCCATATATTCATATATTCACTCTATGATCTATCCATTCATTCATTCAGTGTCATGTCAAGTGTGGGGTGTGTTTTCTGGGATGGGAACAGCAGGGAACAAGAGAGAAAGAGCCTAAGGGCTTATGGGTAGGACAGGTTCAGTGAAGGGGCACCGGACCTTGAGTGAGATGATCATTGGAAAGTGTCCGAGGCAAAGAGAACAAGAGAATAATTAAAATGTGCTTAAGACCCAGAGGTAAGAGATCTCATATATTTTCAAAGAATTAAAAGGTGTTTTCATGCTCTTTTGCATAGACTATACATACTTATCTAGGAGAAATAATCTTTTTCAAAACTCTGTAGATATATCAAACTGCATAGTCAATTTCTTTTACTTTTAGTGAGGCTCCCTTTCTTTCCTCCCT
The DNA here is from genome assembly GCF_004126475.2 of Phyllostomus discolor. Taxonomy (NCBI): domain Eukaryota; kingdom Metazoa; phylum Chordata; class Mammalia; order Chiroptera; family Phyllostomidae; genus Phyllostomus; species Phyllostomus discolor. Next base: position 28,531,670 of record NC_040910.2, on the reverse strand, counting down.
TCTCCCACTGCCTCTCTCTCACAAGCAGTACCTGAGTTTTCTGACACCTTGAGCGAAGAAGGCTTAACAGAATACTACCTGGTTTGCATGACCTGTTTTATTACATATGTATTGCTAACTTCAAATGAAAAGATATATTTCTCACCTTGAACCCTGTCTTACATATACACCAAATAGTCTGATCTTTTTCTAAAGCTTGTGACAAAGTGCACTAACTGAGCTCAGCAGGGTAGGACACACAGCTAGGGTGACATTCCATGCTCTAGCTGGAGAATCAAGCGGTGATGAACCCTCAACAAGGTTTCCAGTGGAAGTGGTTGTATTTGATGCACAGTAACTCCAACAATGTTCTAACTCTGGAAATTTGTATTTTGTTTCTTAATATGTATTCTAACAATTATCCTTCTAGGAACATTCCCTAGAAGTACAGATATAAAACAAGCAGCCTATTAACTCCTTGAAATTTTATGCAAATTTTTATATGACTGTAACATGCACAATTCTCAACCAAGTGTGTCCATGGTTTTCATCAGATTCATCCAGGGGCCCATGGCCCACCAAATGGTTAACATTATTTTTAGGAATTAAACAATATGTCAAAATCAAATAGAAACTTTGAGGTGGTTTAGATTCAGACACCAATTTCATCCACTGCAGATGATCTGCAAGTGTGACAGTAAATAGCAGGTCAGTGCTTTGGGTAACAAGGCCTTTCTGGAGGACATTGTCTCCGCCTTGCACGTCATCTTCATCTTCTACTTTCATGGAGTAAGCAGTGAAAATGTCTCAGGACAGGCACTTGAAAGTTCCTCTCTGTAATTACATGTTTTTCTGGCAGTCTAAAGTACATAATATAGAACTGCCCAAATGACCAAATTACTACTGAGGGTACTGAGACTTAAAGCTCAGCATTCCTATACAGTTCTGTCTTTTAGAAATAGCAAAAAGAGCTCCTAGAAGTTTGTTACAGGACTCTGCCATGTACACAATCATGTTAAATATATGTATTTATACATATAAAATATATAATATTATATATTTAATTACATTATATATTTATACATAATATAAATATAATAAATAAATTTATAGATAATTATATATTTTTGTTATATATTTATATAATTATATTCATATATGATAGTGCATAAAAATAATATGTACAAGGTCTGTCCAGAATGTATCCAGCCACACCCTATGGAAAACATTGTACATAAGACAATGACACCTCAGTTCCCTTCAAATAAGGCTACTTGGGACCTCACATAGTTCTCCCAATTGCTATCATCTGCCCCTTGTATTTTCCTGAATCTCATTGACTGTCTGAAATCCCTTCCTTTTCCAAGGTGATTTGAATTTTGGGAAAAGCCAGAAGTCACATGGCACCAAATCTGGGCTGTACGGGTGCTGAGTTACCTCGGTGATTTGATGTTTTGCAAAAAAATCTTTGCATGAGACGTGATGCATGAGCAGGTGCATTGTTGTAATGAAACTGCCAATCACCAGTTGCCCATAGCCACAGCCCTCTAAATTATCTGAATAGTTTCTGGGAAGGCATGTTCACGCTTAACACAAAATTTGATGCAGGTTTGTTGCTCTACTAGGTCAGTCAATTTAAATGTGATGGCTACGTAGTACACATGCTCATTCTATGATGTCTACCACCCCCACTGACTAGAACAGTGAAGCCATCATAGTTCACACATGAGTGTTCCAGTCACTCTGCTTGGCTGCCAGCTTACATTCATGTCATGCAAACCATTCTTGTTACATTAACAGTGGCTGGACTTTTTCCAGAAAGACTATTTTATATGTATATATGTAGTGAAATATTAATGAAAATATATACTTTTATGTCTTTTTAGCTTAAAGTTTGCCTTCTTAAGGACAAATAATATATACAAATTTTTAATATATAAAACTGTCTCTCCAACATGAATTAATTTCTTTTCCTTGAAGAAAGTAGTTTGATAGGTGATTCCTGTTAAGGGTTCAGGTTTTGTGCCCCCGAAAGATATGTGGAAATCCTAACTCTTGGACTTAATGTAGAGGTGCATTGAAGGTAAACTGCAGAATGCAACCTGATTTGGAAAGAGGGTCATTGTAGACATAATTAGATAAGAGAGGTGGTATGGGAATAGAGTGTGGGCCCTAACCCGATGTGGCTAGTGGCCTTTAAGAAGAGAAGAGGTGCAAAGACACAAATGCGTGAGGGGACAGGCCATAGGGCAAGGGAAGGGACACCATGTTGAAGCGCTGCAGCCACAAGCCAAGGAGTGTCAAGAATTTCCCACCACCCCCAGAAACTAGGAAGAGGCATAGAAGGATTGTCCTTTGTAGGTTTCAGAGGGAATGTGGCCCTGCCCACACCTTGATTTCTAACTTCTAGTCTCTACAACCATGAAACAATACATTTCTGTGTTTTTTTAAGCAGGTTGTGGTACTTTGTTACAACATCCCTAGGAAACAAATACAACTCCTAAGAACTTCCAGCTCAGATATCCTATGATTCTTTAAAAATAACCACTTGTTGCTATTATTTACTGTGGTACAGAGCCATGCAAGCAGAACATAGGCCCACCCTATGTTCTTCACCATTACAACCATTACTGTTCACATTACAGCAGTACTATTGACAAAACAGTCTTGTAACTCACAGCTCTACAGTGACAAGAATATGCATACAGACAGTTGCATGGTACTCAGAAATAAAAGAGAACAAGGGAGCAAAATTCAAATGTCAGTTTGATTTGGGCATGGAAACATGAGTGAGAAATTCAATTATATTCTGTATTATACTAATTCTGACTTTTAAATGGTATTTAGCTTCTAATTACAAATATTTGCAGTAAACTTCAAATGTAGTGTAAAAATGTGCTACATTTTAAGCCATAAAACCTGTGATATGTAAAGGTGCATCCTAAATTTTGCAGAAAGTGTTAAGAAACTGAAAATCCAGTCCATAGTTCATATAATCCTCTCAGCTCTTTAAAGGGTTTGAATTATGTTCAAAATTTTTCATTAATTGAAAAATCTCAAAATGCAGAATCTTCAGAGCATGGAATGCACTGCCCTTCACTTGAACCATCTCTGAAAAAAAGACTAAAAGAACACTACAAACAGTAGTTTTAGAGTGTGCTCTTTCTTTTGCGACTGTCTTTAGTGGAGAAGAAATAATTGGGCCACATCCATCATACATCCGTGTTGTGCTCACCACTAAATGGGTCACAGACCTCGCAAACATTTTCTTTCTCTTTTCTACCTTAAGCAGTTAAGGATCAGGGTGATTACCACTAGTCAAACCCAGCCTCCTGCTATAAATATATTATTGATTCATCGTTTCCCACCAAGGTTTAAGGATCAAGAATGATGGAGGTCAAGGTGGCTTCTCTGCTCTCCGTGCCTCCCCTGTGACCATTACATGTGTGAAAAGGTCCTGACAGAGAGCTGTGGAGTCTCTGATGAAATACAGCCGTCACAGGAAGAACCATTTTTCATCTAATAAACACTTCTAAAGGCTTGTCGCCGCACACTGTATTTATGGGCACGGCTCATTTTCTTCAAGTTCTGCTTCCGTAAAACTCCCTTAATCAACTGGAATTGGATGTGACTCTTCGGCCATAAATCTTACAAAGGGGTCAGTTAAATGAGCCCCATTTCAGTGGGCATTTAGAGCATGTTTTATTGATATTGTAATGACAGATACTACTAGGTTTTCTAAGCTTGCTTTCCAAACTGGGGTACCGAAACATTCATTCACTGGGAAAACTGGGACTCAGTGTTTAAAGAATCTGGAATATTAAAAATAAGATGCTTTACTTCTTGACTGCCTTACTGAGCATTATATATTGACTATTATTCTAAGTCACTTACTCTCTGGTCAGTGTATTCACATTGTGTCTCCTCCGTGACATCCCTTTGGCCTCACGGGAGGCGTGCCTGTGAAGGTCCTCCTGGGTGTCTGTCTGGTAAGGAGAGCTGGGCAAAGTGCTGCTGCTCCCAAGGGATCCAGAAGTCAGAGAACCATTGGTCTTTCTGATGGCTTTATTAACACGTAAGTGTAGTGAAAGCTTCTCCAGCTTTTATTTCAGTAGTGAAACGGTACTTTAGAAGCTGTGGAATGTTTTTTCTTTTTACCAGAAGCAATGGTTTCCTAAAATGTCTTAATTCAGACTCTTTGCTTTAGGTACATTCTTAAAATTTTTTTTTAAATTTTATTTTTCCATTACAGTTTACTTTCAGTATTATTTTGTACTGGTTTCAGGTGTAGAGCGTAGTGATTAGACAATCATATACTTCACAAAGTGTTCCCTCCAATATGTCCTGTTCCCACCTGGCACCATACACAGTTGTTACAATATTATTGACTTTATTCTCTACACTCTACTTTACATCCCCATGACTGTTTTGTTAACTACCAATTTCTACTTCTTAATTCCTTTAGTTTTTTCACCCAGTCCCCTAACACCCTTCCCATCCTGCAATCATTAGTCTGTTCTCTGTATCTATGAGTCTGGTTCAGTTGTGTTTGTTTATTTTGTTGTTTAGATCACATGGAAGTGAAATCACATGGTATTTGTCTTTCTCTGACTGACCAGTTTCACTCAGCCCAGTACCCTCTAGATTTGTCCGTCACAGTAAATGTGGATTACCCCAGGAGTGAAGTGACTCCACAGAAAGTCCTTCCTGACCCCAGTGCGTGAAGCCAGCTTATTTTAGGCTGGGTCAGTGAATAAGATTGTGTGCAAGCTGTGGGGTCAGAGAGAGAGTAGTATTTTTCCAGAAGAAGAATGAGGAAACTTTGCCCCTCTGTATCTCTCTGTTCCATCATGCAAAATGTGAGTAATGTTTTCTCATCAGGACAATATAAAGCATATATTTAATGTATATAAAGCATATATAAAATGTATTTTATAACATGGAATATGACAACTACTTCACTTAAAACTATATATTTAGAAGTCAACACTTCCATATTATATGTTTGAAAGTTAAAAGAACAGATCCTAAGGGTTCTCATCACAAGGAAAAGGCATTTTTTTCTATTGTACCTATATAAGATGATGGATGTTAACTGAACTTACTGAGGTAATCATTTCACAATATATATAAGTCAAGCTTTAATGCTCTATGCCTTACACTTACACAGTACAGTGTGTCAGTTATATCTCAATAAAACTGAAAAATACCATTACGTACAATACTAACTTTGTGTGCAATGCTACTACTGTCATTAGTCTTAGTAGTGTTCACATTAATTTACAATGGCAACAAATATCAATTAAAGCAAACTGTCAAGTGAATTAAATGTGTCATGGATTTATTACTATTCATAAACATTTGTGAATATATAATATATATTTTAATGGCTCAATTTATTTTATTGTGTGTTCATTTGGTTAAAGAATTAAATCTCAATCTATATGTAAAAGTTATATTCTTACAGAACATAAAGAAGATATTTACCTTCCTACTTCACCATTGAAATAAAGCAGAAAAATCAAATGCCTTTCACAGTTTGTATAATAATCCATCATGTATGCTTGGTTACTTAATATACAAACCTGAGAAGTTTAAAAGAATTTTTGTATAAATATAGCTCCTAACGTGCTTAAAATTATAAATTGAAATGATTGCCTGTCTCTATCAGAAACAAAATGTTTTTATTAATCACAGACTTCAATTATAGTTCTGGATTTAAATTCATTTGGAAAATTTATGCATAATTGTTTTATGAAGATATTCAGATCCTACTAAATTTATTGTTATACCCCCCAGTGGCAGAAATTTTGCAAGATTTACTTTTTACAATAGTTACAATTTTAATTCACTCTAGAAAGTTTGTTGATTCATTATCCCATTTTTCTATCAAGATTACTGTCTTTTTAACAATTGGGATAATTGGCAAATAACACGTTATGAGTTTGAGATGTAAAACCTATTGATTTGATGCATTTATACATTGAACTATGATTACCACTATAGCTTTAGTTAACACCTCTGTCATTTCACATATTATAGTTTTTGTGTGGTGGGAACATTACATTTAGTTTCTTAGCAATTTTGAAGTATGTAATGCAGTATATTGATTGTAATCACTATCCTGTGCATTAGAGCTCAGAATTTATTAATCTTTTAATTGCAAGCTTGTATACTTTGACCAACATTTCCCAGTTCCCACACCTCCCAGCCCCTGAAAACCACTACTTTACTTTGTTTCTGTAATTTTGGCTGTTTTAGATTCCAAATAAAAATGATGTGATAGAATATTTTTGTTTCTCTGTCTGATTTCTCTCCCTTAGCATAATGCCCTCGTGGACTATTTACATTGTCACAGATGGCAGGATTTCCTTCTTTTCTCTGACTAAACAGTATTTATATATATAAATTATATATTATATATGTATATGAGATTATATATCTCACGTCTTTATTTGTGCATATTTTCTTCTTCCAGGAGTTTTAAAAAAGTATAGACTTATTTTTAAGTCTTTAATTCAAGCTAATTTTTGCAAGTGGTATAAAGTAAGCCTGGACTTTGACAAGAGTTCTGTCTTCTGTGGGTGTGTCTGTGTCAGCATCCTCCAGGCTCTCCCCAGTCTGCCAGGGGCTGGGCTGGTTTGCTAGCTCTTGCACGTTCCACAGCTGTCCTGACCTGCTCATTGCCAGTTACAGAGGCGAGCAGGACTCCTCTTGGGTCCTCTGGCTTATGCTGCCAGGTCCCATGACTTCCCCGGATTCACTTTGTGGATAGATGCTGAATTTTAGTAGTTAAAAAGGGGACACAAAAGAGGGACATCTTGTACCACCATGATGCTGATGTTGCTTCCAAGATTAGTACTTACTTAGAATCTGCATTTTTATTCCTTTAATATGCTCTGTTATTAGCCAACAGGGTAATTATACACATTTAAATGAGTTTTAGAAATTAAAAATGATTTAACAATGGTACCCTTTATTATTAAGAAGAGCTGGAGAATCTTCTGGGTCAATATTTTATTAAAGTTTCCTTTTGACTTTAGGCTTTGTAATGTTTATTAGACAGATGACATGAACCCCCTAGGAAAAAATAGTCATTAATATGATTTTTTAAATTGATGGAATATTGCTTTGTTGTACTGGTAACTATTAAGTTGTAGGGCTCCAGTCCTAGAAAATAAAATAGCACAGCATCCAATTACATTTATTCCCCTGTTTAGAAATCCTACTCATACTTGGATATGGAGAAAGGGATTTGATTAATGTTAGGCCACAGTGGGTTTCTGTAACAAAATATTTCACCATGAATTTTCAAAAGAGTTTTTTTTTTTTTACCCCAAAGTCCACTAAGGCCCATTGACTGTGACCATTTGGGAAATTTTCTGTAAACTTAAGTCTCTGCTAGTTAGAAGGCAGAAAATTGCCTTGTGTTCCCAGAATACGGTTGGTCTTTGTCCCTTTTAAATGTGACTTGTTCATAAGGCACTTGTATTTAGACACTGCATTTGTCTCCTTCATGGCATAGATTATTTGGTAACTGATTTCTCTCTTTTATGGTTCTCTTTATTATGAACGTGAAGAATAGTTTCTACTAGTGGCTGTAAATTGTTTGGGGAAGCTATAGCACAGCTGGAAATTAGATTCTACACAGCTTTTGTCTTGGAAAACCTGTTTTTCCATCTGCTTTGAGGTGAAGAGGTCATTGGGCTTTCAGGGTGTGTCTGGGACCACTCAGAGTCCTGCCACGAGCACGGAGAAACAGAGACTGGTGTGAACATATGTTCTCCAGGAACGTTCCTAATTTAAAACAAAGTACCCACTGCTTTTGTCAAAGCGATCTTTGGTCTTCAAACAGTAGGTAAGGATTCAGGAAAATCAAGTGTTTACTCATGAGTGCTTTCACTGTTTCTAGATTTTGGCTATTGTAAACAATATTGCTGTAAACATAGGAATGCATATATTCTTTCAAACTGGTATTTCAGGGTTCTTAGGGTATGTTTTCAGAAGTGGGATCACTGGGTCAAAAGGCAGTTCTATTTTTAATTTTTTGAGGAAACTCCATACTGTTTTCCACAGTGGCTATACCAGTCTGCATTCCCACCAACAGTGCACAAGGGTTCTCTTTTCTTTGTATCCTTGCCAGCACTTGTTGTTTGTTGATTTATTGATAGTAGCTATTTTGACAATGTGAGGTGACATCTCACAGTAGTTTTAAAGATTTCATTCATTCATTCTTTTTTTAGACAGAGGGGAAGGGATGGAGAAAGAGAGAGAGAAACATCAACGTGTGGTTGCCTCTTGCGTGCCCCCTACTGGGTACCTAGGCTGCAACCCAGGCATATGCTCTGAATGGGAATCAAATCTGTGACCCTTTGGTTCACAGGCCAGTGCTCAATCCACTGAGCTACACCAGCCATGTCTAACAGTGGTTTTAATTTGCATTTCTCTGATGATTAGTGATGTTGAGCATCTTTTCATATGTCGTGTAGCCATCTGTATATTGTTCTCTTTAGAGAAATGTCTATTCAAGTCTTTTGCCCATTTTTTAAATTGAATTCTTTATTTTCCTGGTGTTGAGTTGTGTATGTTCTTTATATATTTTGGAAATTAACCCTTCATCAGATGTATCATTGGCAAACGTGTTCTCCTATACAGTGGGTTGCTTTTCATTTTGTTGATGATTGTTTGGCTGTGCAGTTTTTAGTTTGGTGTACTCCCATTTGTTTATTTTTTATTTGTTTATTTTTTTTATTTTCCCCACCCTAGGAGACATACTGGCAAAAATACTGCTATGAGAAATGTCTGAAATTTCACTGCCTATGTTTTCTTCTAGGATTTTTTATGGTTTTGCAACTTACATTGAAGTCTTTTATCCATTTTGAGTCTGTGTCAGAGGGGCGGGAGGAGGGGGGAACTGGATGAAAGGTGAGGGGATTAGCCAAAGAATATATGTGAATAACTCATAGACACAGACAGCAGTGTGGGGACAGCCAGAGGGATGGTGGGATGGGTTGAGGTAGGCAAGAGGGAGGTGGCTATGCAACATCTGTATAGGGTCAACAACAATAATCATCGTAGTAATAAAAGCAAATGTCTACAGGAGCTGTGCACAGATAGAATTTGTCTTGTAAGCTGTCAGTTTCTGATCTTTGAAAGATCTTGTGTGAGTATGTTTATGAATCTATTCAACATGGATTAATAACTTCCTCATTTAAATATTCATAGTACTCATTCTGTCTCTTAACTATTTACAAAAGTGTGCATGGGGTTACTGGAACTAAAAGAGGGGCTTGAAATATATTTTATTTATTTATTTTTAGAGAGAGAGGAGGAAGGGAGAGAAGGAGAGAAACATGAATATGAGAGAGAAACATCAATCAGTTACCTCTCATGTGCGCCCCAACCAGGGACTGCCTGCCACCCAGAGACCTTTTGCTTTGTGGAACAAGGCTCAACCAACTGAGCCATGCTGGCTAGGGCAAAGGAGAGATAATGAAGCACCCAGGGGACAGCATCGTCAGGAAGCCTTTTCTACCCCTGGGCCTCAATAGACGAGGAGAAATGTGTTACCAGACCCTAGTGAGAGCTGCAACTTGGATTAAGGGCTATCAAAGAGGATATGTAATTAGAAGGAAGTAGAAGGAGGCAATCAATGATGGAACCACAGCAAAATTGGAGAGTTGGGGTGGAGGGAAAAAATATTGCACTTCTCAGTGCTACATCCTATGGAACAAATGAGACAAATGCAACTGCACACCACTGTTTTGAAGGAAGCTTGGCGAGGTCAGTTTGGCGAGCCTTCGCTCGGCATGAAGCAGGTCAGGGAAATGCAGAGACTGCATCTGAGAAGAATGGGAGAAGGTCAGAAGATAGCAACTATGGATGGTGAGCTCCAGCACATGAAGCTTGTATCCTATCTGCATTTGTGACTCATCTCCGCCTACATCTGAGCACTGAGCACTATGGCTAAAGCACTTAAATTTATAGAGGTTTTTCAGTTGGATCTGCTAAACAGGTTTCTTTACTAAAAACTGTATCTGCTTTTAGTCAATAGAGAAATCCAAGAAGGTGAGAAACAGTTGTTTCTTCTACTTCTACAATTTAAAAACATGTTTGTTTTCCTCATTCTTCCAAATGAAAGAAAAAATACAATACACAGCCACCGAGTAAATTACTTGCATTTAAATATTATTTTGCCTTTTGTTGGGTGTTTGGATTTCAATTGATCCTGTGTTTCTTGGCAGCGTGGGACTGAGGATGCAATATCTAGGTAAAAAAGGTGAAGGGATTAAGCACAAAAATAAGATATTTTTAAAAACTATATCATTTCCCTGTTTATTTTATGTTTCTTTTCTTATCATCAAGGAAATATTGCAGAAAGCACACAAAGTATTTTGTTTTGTTTTCTGTCTAGTCATCTTTGAAGGATATTTTCTATGTAATCCCGTCCAATTCTCCTTTCTCCCTGTTTCTTCCTCTCTCCATCTATCTCTAAAGATCATTAAAATTCTTAGATTGTGGGACTTAAGCTGAAAGTGAGAATGTGAGTGTACGTGTTTAGTGGTAAATGCTTGTTCTTTAAGGTTCTTGGCAAAGCTTAGGGTAAAATTAGTGTTAGATGAGGGAGCAGACAGTATAAAAATAACTCAGAAACTTGAGCATGACAGTGATGAATTTTATCTCACAGTATTTTGTGCCTATATTCATTAAAATCTGCACATCAGAACTGAGCCCTGCTATTAAGAAGCATATTCTCTTTCTCTACTAAAGAAGGAGGATGGAAATTTTCTAGTTTTAGTTCATAACTCAAATTTGCAATGTTCCACACACTTTCATTACAATTGGACTTAGAAATAAGCCTCTAACTTTGGTTGCATAGAGCCAAGCCTATCTTTCTTATGGTCGTACTTTTGCTATTTGTCCTAATTTATAAAAATTGGCTTCTTAGAGATTGTTCACTCTCATTTAGACATTTGCCACAGCCTCTAGACCTTGGGTGGTTTCCTTCTATTTCATATTGGAATGAAATTCTGCCACTATTAAAAACTATGTCCAAGAAAAGTCGTGGCAGAGCAGGAAGCCAACATCTCTCTATGTAATTTGCCTCTCCCAATGGTCCATGGCAGGTGAATGGAGATCCTAACTGGCACCATCTCTAGAATTCCATCAGCGGCTCTTTCGTGCAGTCCTGTCCCCATAAACTCAGGAATGTTGGTGAGTTTTCAAGGAAGCCTTTTACTAATAATTTAAAATCATTTACCATACTTATTGGAAAGGTAGTTTTGTCTCAACTTCCAATAGTATTTTTTATTTAATCCTAATCTATTTTAAATGCTTTCCGTAATATTTTAAGAAATTTAAAATTTGTGATGTAAATCTAATCCATATGTTTTTGAAGTTTTCTCTCTTACTTGCCATTTGTTTCATTTCAGTGACCAAACCCACCTTGATGCTACTAGGTTTAACTCAGGCAAGAATAAAAAAGGTGATAGGCAAAAATAATCATATACTCCATATTGAATCTCTCATAAAAATTCTCCATTTCTCGTAAAATAAAGCCCAGATGCATAATATGGCAAATGGGTGCCTGTTCACCTCTATGGTCTGATTACTCATTTTTCATCCCCAGGAGTGCATCCCCAGGAGTTAGGGCTGCAGCTGTATTGACAGAGTTGCAGTTCCGTGTATGCTGTAATTTCTCTCAGATGTCTTCCCTTTGAAGTCCACTTCCTTCTTGGCCTTGTGCCTTACTCCTAAGTATTTGTCAAGACTCAATTCAGTCACTGTGTCCTCCTGGCCCTTTTAATGTAACACCTTCCTCCTCAGACAAGTATGTACACACAGACAGACAGACAGGCACACCTGCACAAGTATCAAGCCAACAGTCTCCACGGCTGTCACTACATCTGTCATTACATCTGTAACTCTGAATTGATGTAGTCTGCTTACCCTCCTGTTTTTACTAATAAACTGTATGCTAACTGGCCTATCGTTTGACCCATAATGGAATATAGTTTTTCTCTGAATTAGTGAACTGATTCATTACTTATAAATCTATCAGAAATCATTGTATATGTCTGTATATTTTCAGCTCTTGTCAGTATTAAGAATACCTTGTTACTACTGTGACGTGAAGTAGCCTAATGTAGTTTATAGTTCATCTGAAATAACTCTCCACACACTCTTTTTGTTATTTCTGTTTGCAGCTCTCCAGGATTTAGAGAACAACATCATATTCACTTTTTCTCATGTCTTTTGAGATTTTATAAACTTTAATTATTTGATCTCTTTAAAATATGCTAATCAGTTTGCACTGTTCAGGATTGACTCTATATAGCAGTTCTCATCTATTTCACTTTTGTCTTTCTCTGGGTCTTGAACAGCTTTCATCAAGTTTCAGGTCTGTCTGCAACTCATAAAAGTTTATGAATAAAACATCCTAGTTTCTTACATGTATAGAAGATAAGAAAATAATTCTATCTATTTTCAGAAAATTTTATTTATCTACACTATTATTTTAATTTCTCTACAACAATAAATTGGGTTATTATTTTCCAAAAGTAATTTGCAGTGATTCCTAAATCTGTTTTTCCTAAGTTTTAGCTAAAAGTTCAGGGCCTGTTTTCTCGTAAATTTAGTTTAGGATATTTTTTGAAGGTTGTTTTCTTTTTTTAACCTCCATTGATGTTCACCTGCCATTTTCCAGGCCACAGTCAGTATGAAAAGATTCCCATGTAGTTTATTCTTATCAGCTTGGCATTTCACTAACGGGAAGAACATATGGCTGCTTTCAACTTTGCTGTTTCACTACTTTGTCCCTTGTCATTAAATTAAATTAAACTGTTTAACAAAAAGTTCAGATTGATTCTGTCACCAATTTAAGGAGACAAAATGAATCCATGGACTACAGTGTCAAAAATGTAGCCATGAAGAGCACAAGATTTTTTTTTTCTTAAATAGGTGACAGTGGTTAGCTTTTAGTAATCAGTAACTAAAGCAATAAATAAATAAGTACATCAGCTTTGCTGGTTTGTTCATAAACAGTTTGGTTTCTACCCAGTAATCTAGGTAGTTACTGGTACAGTGATATCACTGCCAGTTCTTGTGAAGTAAACGACAGTGCTGTCGTGGGCCCACAGGGCTTTCTCGAGCAGCAGGCACACTGGCGTGCTGCAAGAATTTTTTTAATCCTCACTCGAGGATATGTTTATTGATTTTTTCCTCAGAGATAAAAAGGGAGAGAGAGAAAGTGAGAGAGAAACATCGATGTGAAAGAGAAACACTGACGTGAGAGAGAAACTTCTATTTGGTTGCCTTCCTTACAGACACCGACAGGGATCAGACCTGCAACATTTTGGTGAACAGGATGATGCTCCAGCCAACTAAACCACCTGGCCAGGGCTGCCACGAGGACTTTTAAAATGCGCAATATCTGACTATTTACTTAGGAGCAGTGACCTCTTTTCCCTTAGATTGTCAAATTTAAAAAAAAATGACAACAACCAACATTATAGCTATCCAGTGTGAATAAATATAAATTATACCTATTTTTGTCAGAGTGGCAAAAAACCACATATTTTCTGGTGTGCCACAGAATTTTAATAACTGGTTTCTGTGTGCCATGGGATGAAAAAGGTTGAAAGTTACTGTTTCAGAGCCATGGAGGACTTTCAGCGAAAAGTGGATTTAATTCTGAGTCTTAATTATGGCTTTGATCCCAGAATTGTGTGAAGTACATTCTAAAAGACCCAGTCAAAAAATAAACCCTTTTGGGGTTGAGCCATAAAGAAGTACTGTTGCGTGTAGGTTAGAGAGTCATGTGTTTCTTGCATAACTGTAGGGATATTGTTTTACTTTTTTTGTAATTACTCACTTTCAGCTCAAAAATTTCTTTTCGAAATTCACCCTTAATTACTGGAAAGATTATTTATGATTCAGACAGTAAATGAGATTGGCATTTAAAAAAAATCCAACTAACAACCTAAATAATGTCTCATACCATGCACAATCTAAGCAATTCCTCCGAAGCCATGTTCACATGTCTGTCAAAAATGTGCTATTGTTTTTTTCTTAGACCCTGATTCTGCTGAACTTGTGTAATTGGATTGCCCAGTGAACATTCCGTAGGATGTGGTCTGCGTGCTAGTAACCTATCTGTTTGTTACCTTGCTAGTTGTAGCAACTTGACTTGATAAACATTAAACACTGTAACCTTAAAAAAATTCTCTAATTCCCTATTTCTGAACGTAGGGAATTAGGATGAAATTCGGGTCCCATATACTCAATCCACATGCAAAGTCTGAATTTAATATTTCTACTTGCTTCAAAAAAAACCCTTCCATAGTCTTGCTGTCTTACAGCCTTATGTTTAGGTTGTTCTTATAATATAGAGAGTAAGATTGTGTGATTCACTGAGGATCTGAGAAATGAAAATATTCAGAACTCTTTCATCCCAAGGTGTGAACTGAGCAATCAGCTCAGCAAAGTTGATTTATTTCCATTATCTCTTTCTCTAGCTTCCTCAGAAAAATGCAAATCTTGGTACCTCATCTTTTTAAAAAAATTTATGTATTTATTTTTAGAGTGAGGAGAAGAGAGAGAGGAAGAGGGGGAGAGAAGCATCAATGTGAGAAAGGAACATTGATTGGCTGCCCCTCAGACGTGCCCCAATAGGGGACTGAACCTGCAACCCGGGCACATGCCCTGACTGGAATCAAACTGCTGACCTTATAGTGTATGGGAACCAAGTGAGCCAGACTGGTCAGGGAGGTACCTCATGTTTTAAATACAACCCTCTACCATTTCTCATGCTTCCACCTACCCATTCTCCAGGTGTTACTGCAGCAAATGGCTCGTGCAGGTATAACCCAAAGTGCAAGGGTGTTTACAACCCTTGTGGTAATCCTTGGCCAGTGGAGGATGAGCACTAGGGAATACAGGCTCTGCTCTTTGGTTTCTTGAGCAAATAATGCTGACTTCATTGCACATGGCTCCTTAGAGGATCTCTCTGAGTTCAAGTCCCATCTCCCACAGTGGCGATGAGCTTAAACATCCACCTCATTTCGGCTTTCTCCTTTCCCTGCTTCACTCTTCTAAGTCCCTTGATTCCTCATGTAGGAAAACAGACCGTGGGTCCTCACCTCCTTGGGTCAAGTTCTACTCTCTAGGTGAGAAGAAGTCAGGATAAGAAATTTGGCTTTGTTATGTTTCTGAAACCCTAAAGATAAAGATAGTGGAGGATATAGTCATAAAGAAAGTTATCATTTCTTGCCCATCTCTATTATTCAATAAAAAACTTTCATATCTACATATGAAAGTGTACACATGCATAAATATAGATATTTATGTAGATAATTCATTTCATTCCAAGTACCCCCACAAGGAGGCAGCATAATTTGCAGACTATGTAGGTATCAGATCACCTTTCTAAAATGTGGAAAATGTAGAATTCCTAAAAAGGTTTGTTCACATGTATTTTGGATTAAGGGTTGTGCACTTGGATTCACTGAAAGGTGTTATTGAACATGTTAATGCATGTATTTTGGGACTGAGGTGGTCATAGAATCTTCATCCATTGTAGCGGGCAGTGCATCGGTAGAAAACACAGGGTCTGACCAAATACTATAGACCTCAGGATTACACATGCAAGGATTTTGAACTAAAAAGTAGGACAGGGCAATTCAAATTCTAGAAATCCAGCAGGGCAGATGTTAAAAAAGGACAAATCATTGCATTTGACAAGGTAGAAGGACTAGATTCAATGTCAAAAACTTGATGATAGTTTGTTCAAAAAACTACAGAACAGCTGAAGGATGGGCTGGATTCCTCCAAGGATGAATGCTGACATGTTTGTATTAGAATACGGAGCAACGGTATTCTTAGTGCCATCTGCCTGCAAAAGCCCCATTTTCTTTGGTATGTATTTTCTGAGCTTGATTCAGTTTTTATTATGTCTTTTTCTCATCTCAGAAATGTTCCTTACAAAATGAATTAACTACCCCTTAGTTATTTTAACTTATAAGACTTAAAAGCTTTATTGTGATAATTCCACACTCAAAAAAACTAAATAAAATGAACATTCTATTTTATGATCTACTCCAAGCAACCTTTTGGGATTACACACATTGGTTATCTAAAATAAAGTTGAATGCAGGTTTTAGATATTTTTCCTTTTTTAAGTTTTCCATTCACCTAAAGTCACCCTTACAAACAAAATTGAAAACTGGGATCTTTTGAGCAATTCTGGTTTTCTTTATTGCAAGAGTTCAGCAATAAATAAAATCACTTTCAGCTGTATTTTAAGAAGATACTAGTGTCAGCTAGGTGACTTGTCCTTTGATTCCAACGACTTAGAGCCTTCACGTCTGCAGTGACTGCAACGTTTGCGGGTCCGCCTAATTACTCTTCTTATGGAATGAATCCTACATATTGATTTACCTTGAGTCTTTTGAAATGTAAGGTGTTAAGTAAATAAACATTGATTTTATATGAACCTAGTAAATGGAAAATCAGGCTATAAAACCATAGTACATAAAAGAGGCCTAGAAAAGACCCACCTTAGACAACAGCAGTAAAAGTCATGGGCTTCACAACTTGTCTTGAAGGAGCAATTCAATTGTCCTTGAGCAAGCTACTTAAGCTTATCCATCTTCAAGGTGAGAATGTTAATGCACATCACCGATTGTGCAATAAAATTTGACATAATATTTACAAAATCACTTGATTTCCCTGGAAGAAAGTTTGTGTATGTGTATATATATATATATATATATATATATATACACACACACACACATTTAAGATTGATGAACAAATGGACAAAACCTTATTTATGTCTCTCTTTTCATGTAAACTAAAAAAAGTTGATTGAGTTTTAGCCATGTATTAATGCAGAGGGAGAGTCTGATGATGTGACCTAAAATGGTGGGAAGAAATTTTGGCTTTGCCATTTACAAGTTCTACAAGTTTACGTAAATGTATTTACCCCTGTAAAGCTCAGTTTTCTTGAGAGCAAAAATAAGGATAATAAATACTGTCTACTACACAGGATGATAACAATTAAATGAAATAATGTATATATGTAAAAGACTTTTGAGAAATTGTACCATTTTTGAGAAATTGTTTAAAACACAATTTTAAACAATTTTAAACAATTTCTCTGGATCTAGTGTAACAAGATCCAGAGAAATTTTTTGTTACATTTTTTTTTCAGTTGAGACTTTATGAAGTCCACAGATGTTTTAACTAGGACTAGCTGTATCCTTTGAAATAAAAACCCTTTAACTTTATAATTACTTTGAGAAAAATATATAAAACATGATAGTTCTGATACTTCATTAAAGAATTGTTTTCTAGAAATTATGGGTAGGGCTTCTATCCATTTTGGTTGTTTGTCTCCAATTTGTTTAGTTCTTTTTCTGGAGATCTTTCCTGATCTTTCATTTGGGACATCTTTCTTTGTCTCCTCAATTTGTTTACCTCCTTGTGTTCATTTCCAGGTATTAGGTAAATTTGCTTTGTCTCCCAGTCTTGACAGAATGACCTTGCATAATAGGGGTCAGTTGTGGGGTTCAGCGGCACAGCCTCCCTGCTCATCTGAGTTGGGTGCTCCAGGAGTATCCCTTGCATGAGTCGTGTGTACCTTCCTGTTGTAGTTGACCCTTGATTGTTGTTGGCATGTCTGTGGGTGGGACAGACCCTCAGGCTGACTGTCCGACAGGGCTGGCCATGACCACAGTGGATAAGCTATTGTGCGAGGCTGTTCCCACAGAGCAAGGGTTGTTTTAGCAGTGCTCTGGCCAATTGACTCTGCCCTTTGGGAGTGTCATTTGTAGAGCTGGTTGGGTGGTGCCCTTGCATGGTCTAAAGCTGGCCACTGAGTGTGTTATTTCTGGTGCCTCTTGGGAAGGGCTCTGGTGCAGGCCAAGCTCAGACACCATTTGTGCCTGGCTGAGGGCCACCCGCTGGGAGCTACTAAGTGATCTACAGTTGATTGCCTCTTGTGCCAGGCTGGGAGACACTTGGGAAAGGCTGTGTTGTGAACCATTCCTGGGCACCGTGTTGTGAGCTGAGGGCAGCAGCCACTTGTACCTGGCATGTGCTTGCTTAGTGGAAGCTGTGTTCCAAGTCAACACTGGCTGTGGCTCAAACCCAGTTAGGGGACACCTGATGGGGGTTACAATGCAAGTTGGGACCAGTTACTGCTTATGCCAAGCTTGGGGCCACTTGGAAAGAGGTACTGAGCACTCTGAGGCCTGCTGCTGCTTGTTTGGTGTTATGGACCTTTGGGAGATTTTAAGAAAGACTGCAGCATAAGCCAGGGCAGGCCACTTATGTGGAAAAGCTGCTGAAAGAGGCTCAGCTGTGCTTGGGAGTTGAGTGGGACAGGGTCTCAGAGAATCACCAGAGCAGGGCAAACTGTGTTAGCCAGTTTAATGGGTAGCTCACCTTTGACACCTACCTGTGCTGGGCCAGCTGGGTCCAGGGAGTGCTCAACAAAGAAATAGTGCACCTGCCAGTGCTTCTGTCCCCAGAGAAAGCTGCCCTAACCACTGTTCCTCCAGCCTTTTCCCTGGAGCTAGTCAGTTTAGTTTCTTTCTGTAGTCCCTGGCTTTTTCTCAGCTTCTTCCCCTGTGCTGGAGCCCAGAGCAAGTGAGTTTGTCTGTCTGCAAGTTTGTGCAGGCCCCTCAAGGGGAAGGCCTGAGACTCTAGCAGCCTTCTGTCTTATGCAGATGCAACACCCACTGGTTTCCAACAGCCAGATGTTGTGGAGAATCCTTTTCCCAACAAGGGTGCCCTGGGCTGGGAAGCTCAGTGTGGGCTGGGTCTCCAGCTCTTCAGAGGGAACCTCCACAGCCGAGATATCCCTCCTGGCTCTTAAGGACTCATCCCAGGTGTGGGACTTGCTATTCCGTGTCTCTGCCCCTCCTACCAGTCGTACTATGGTGGTTTCTTTCTATCCTTAGTTATAGGACTTATGTTCAGCTAGACTGCAGGTGGGTCTCAATCAGGGTTTTTATATAATTTAGTTGTAATTTTTATGTAGTTATGCAGGAGGCAAGCACAACATTTACTTACTCTGCCATCTTCACCAGAAGTCTGAAAGTTGAGTTATTTCATGGCCCCTTCCTTGCTGCCTCATCCAGATGGAAATATCAAATTTCAAATATGAATGGTATTGAACTAAATTTCCAATTTGCATCTACATTTTGGGCAAATTATGATTATTGTGGAAAATTACTACTTGATTTTCTGTCTCCAAATGCTAAATATGCCACCACAGAGATGTGTGCATAGGGAAGTATGTGTATATTGCATGTTATGTAGAATGGTGCTCTTGCAGAAGGAAGACAATTGCTTTTCAGATAAATCAGACAGCACATCTTCTTTCCTCTATCCATGGATGCATTTGGAATACACTGAACTTTTAAAAAGAAGCCAGAAGAGCAAAAACTAACAGGAAGCGTGCAGTTAAAGGTTGCGTTACAGGAGAAAAATAGAAAAGTGGATCTAAGTATTCTGAATTGGTGAAACCTACAAAACATTTATTATTTTGAACTACAAATCATTTTAAACAGCACTTAGCAGGGCCAATTCCATCTTGAATCATGCACTTGTCTTGCTCTTATAACAGTGGGGTCATCCCCAAACATATGTTTACACACCAGAAATAACTAACTACAACTACCCAAGAGTACACTGAACTTCACAAAATATAATTTAATTAATTAAAACAATGGAATGAAAACATGATGCACTGGTCAAATGTTTGTACTGGTCAATATACTTTCAAATGTTTTCATTAATATAAACCTTATTGGTTTCTGTTATGGTCAGTTCTGAATGAATGGCATTTTAAATTAGAAATGCCTGTCATAGGCATGCTTTTTCCTACAACAGAAAGTTCACTTCTAACCTATGACTTGCAGAGATTTTCATTTGTCGTTACCTGCACACTACACTTCAAGTCTAGGATTTCCGTACTTAGGAGAGGCATGTTTTTAAATGGAGCACTTGTTTGGGCAATGTGCTATTTCTGAGCCCTACAACAACACTGGCAACACATCTATTGTCTGATGGAATTGTAATTCTACACATCATCTCCTGAAACTTGCTCACTCATTAAATGCTAATTGACACAGGGCTTCCAGTGAATATTTTGAGAATTCTGCTGCTTGAGCAGATGCCTTTGTAACATAAATACTATTATAAACCAGAAGAATGTGACTACAACCACCCAGATCAATGAGAACTACCTTGATCCTATTGTAGGTAGAAAAGGTGATGCTTTGAAACACCTTGAAAATAAAACCCTTTTTTTTACTAAAGGACAGCTTGAAAGAATCTTTAAGATTGAAAGCAATGGGTTCTAGTAGTTCTTTCTGATTGTTTTACAGATTCTATACTTTTGAAAAATGTTTCCTTCAGCCATGAGCTGGAGACTTTTAATTAACACATTCATCCAAATCCAAGATATAATTAGCATTCTGAGCAGCGTGGTAACAGCAAGGGTCTTTATCACATTGTATGCTGTTTAAACCTGAGATATTTTCCAGTAATTATTCCCATTGAGGTGTGTTAATATTTCAGTTCTCACATTTTATTAGATCTTTATTACATCAAATACACTGTAAAATAGCAATATTGAAACAAAATGTATCAATTTAAACTTGTTTTCCTTTTAATCTCATGTACATTTACTGACTTGCTTCATTAATTTATTCATGGCTTTAGATGTTGAGAATACAGTGATAAAAGAGATAGACTAGTCTCCTACCTTTGTGGCTTGCCTGTTGGAGTTTTGGAATAGAGATAATAAACATTAAATACATAATAAGAAGTCTATCTGATGTTCATACATTATATGCAGGGTAGTAAAAACAGGTGATGCATTAGAGTGACTTAGTGGCGGCTTTAGATTCAGAGGTCATAGAATGTTTGCCCTCTTGTTTTAGGAGATAGCATTTAAATTGCTTTCTGAATAGTATGAAGGACTATACATGCCAAGGTAAGGACACAGAACATTCCAGAGAGGAAATGCCAGGAGGAAAGGCTTTAAGGCAGGAGCAAACTAGGTGCAGTGGAAGAACAGCAAGAAAACCAAGGTGACTGACATGTACTTGGTGTTCAGGGAGGAGGCACCAGATGAGGAATCCCCGGTTAGCATGGATCACTTGCGGCATTGTAATCTTAGGGAAGGCGGATGCATTTGAGTCCAAGTGTGGCAGAAAACCATTGGAGACCTTGAACAAGTGATGGTAAAGCTTCTCTGTAGTAAATAGATGACTAGATGATAGATGGCAAAGGCAGAGATAGAAGTTATGAAGCTGTTTTTCAGCAGAAGACTAACTCTTCCTAGGCTGGTAGTACTAAAGGAGAAGAGGACAGTTTCAGGATATACGTGGGATATATAGACAACGTGATCTAGTAATGGGTGGAATGTGGGAGGTAACAGAAACAAAAAAGACAAAATAAAACAAGATATTTTAGAACAAGCAACTCTATGTGCAGGCAATTTTGTGGTAAGTGACAATGACTCAGACATGAACCTACTGCACTTCACCCTAGCACCTTAATGCTGCTAGACTGCACACTTTGACCAATACTCAAAACTTAGACTTAATATCAACACCTACTTTCGAGACTCAAAGCTTGATTCAGTACACACTGACAATGAGAACTTATTTTATCTTGAAAATGTGTTTGAGAAGAATTAGAGCCTTCTACCGCTAAAATTAGTGTAGACAGTACCATAATGAGACACATTCAGGTTAATTGTAGTTATAAGGCTGAAACCCTGATAAAATATTTTTAATAATGATTTAAAGCCTAGTTGTTCAGAGAAACAGCCTCCACACCTATTTTTCCTTCATCAAAAAAAATATATTTCTACAACATTTAAATGTATCACAACGTACCTTTCACATGTTAAGAAAAGTGCTATCTGGCTTATTTCTAATTTAGAGAAAATATATAGCTAAACTTTTAAAAGGAAAAATAAATTTACAACCACATAATAAATCATACAGAGTATAATGCTGAAAGGCAAAATCTAAAGAAAATCCATTTTAAAATGACACAGAATGTTATCAAAATTGTGACATTTGGGCATTCTTCACCAGTATATAGCTTTTCTAAGTTGACATAAGAAAAAAATAATATAAACTACAATAAAAGAATGGAGTAAAAGACCATTTAAAAATAATGCATATTTCTGTAATAGCAGATTCAATAAAATATTTAGTTGAAATCACCTAAAATATAAAAATCAAATTGTATCAGGAAAACTTAGACAAAAAAGATATATGGCTCAATTTAGCTGTCATCATAAAGTCTAAAAAGGAAATTCTGTAACTTTTGTTTCAAATTCATGCCACCATGAACTTGTGATCTTGAACCTCAGCACGGCCCCTTCAGTACTGCCCAGGAATCATGCTCTTCTCCAGGGCCTGTTCTAATATCAATGATCTCGGCTTGGTTTGTCCACAGAAGCAGACCATAAGGCAAGGATTTGAGTTTAAGACATTTATTTGAGAAATTTAATGGGGAAGTTAACAAAGTCACAAAAGGGCATTATCACTCTAGTTACCCCCATGAACAATGGAAGCTTAATCTTCCTGGAAAATCTGAGGGATTATGTCAAACTTGCCTCACCATCTTTCTGAACCAGGGATGAGGACGTTCAGAGTCTATAGATATAACTCTGTGTGTCTATGTATACCGTCTTCTACTTGAAATTAGCTGCTCTTGGGAGCACTGAATTCCCTACTTCTTACCACCCTTCACGTGGGCCAACAGAAAGCCCTCAGATGGAGTCACATGTGCCTTGGGAAGGAGCCATTGTCATTAATAAGAGAATCAGTCTTTTGTTTCTTCTAATTATATAGGAATTAAAATCGACTACAAAACTATCAGAAAATTATGTCAGAGATTTTAAGGTCTGGAATATATACTAGATGTGAGCTGGCATTGGGCTTTGGCTCCAGGCTTTCAATCTTGGTACCTTTATGGAAAGGAATACATCATGCCTGCATTCTGTAGCATACATGATCTGAAACAACGCTTGTGTGCATCAACTAAATACAGGGTGAGGCAAAAGAAGGTTTATAGTCTGTATGGAAAGTGGTATAATATTTAACAAATGAGAATGCAAGAATGACCTCTGTATTTCACATACAACTATAAATCTACTTTTGTTCCACCTGTAATAGAATGGAAGTTTACTGAGATATTTAATAAGAAGTAATGTCACATCAGTACATTCAATAACAGTAAAAAATAAAATAAGATAGAAAAATGTTTCCATGCAATATAAATTAGTTAAATGCTAATAAAGCCATTCAAGTGTGATTTCCTTGAAGTTTGTTATTTGTCGTTATAGCCACAATGTCAGAGGCAATGGCTGTAACACAGGAGATAATCCATGTTTGCTAGATAAATAAAAATGAATGCTATCTATTCATGATATTTGAAATAAATTAGTCACAGTCACATGAATGCCGACTAGCAAATCCATCAGGAGGTTGCTTAGTCCCAGGGTTATGGAACAATATTACCATGGAGGCAAAGAAACATGTATATTGAGTGGGGGGGGCAGTGTGAAATTGGGTAAATTGTGGCAGTATCTTTAAGCCTTAAAAAGAAAAAAGAGAAGCTGTGGTTTGCGTAGATAGCGCTTACACCAAAAGAATATGCCTGAAGTAAGGAATTATTACAGAAATAGCAGAGGAAAAACAACACTTGCAAGGATAGTAGGACATCTTTGAGAGAACACACAAAAAAGAAGCCTTAAGATATTTATAAAAGATGAAATGGTATGAAGAATGCATTAAATTAGAAAATGCAAACCTGACTCTCAAGAATTTATTTGCTAACAATGATGATAAGTGACAGGTGAGTTTTTCCCAATGTTACGAGATATAGTTGACATATAGCTATTGTTGTGTGTTTTGTTTTTACTTGTTTAAAATTGTTGTTCAATTACAATTGTCCCTCCCCCCATTACTCTCCCCTGCCATTGAAAAATATTTACGTTTGAGTAGGTCATCCCTGCACTTGCTCAAAAATCAGAAGATACCAGAGAAAGTAGAGTGAAACGTTGTCTCTCTCCCACCCCATTCCTTGGCTGCTTAGTTACCTTCCCTAGGAGCCTCTCCTCCACAGCTAGTTTTGTCTGTATTTTTCTGAATGTGTTCCATTCAGTTCATTGCTATCGATAGGATTTAGGAAGCTTTGCTCCAAAGGGACCCTCACCTGTCATCGCTGTGACGTGACCGGTGCACAGGAACCCCTCCTGTAGTCACTCTTCCCTCCCAGGTCAGCCACTTGTTTTCCTCTACTTGAGAACTGAGCCCAAATAACATGCTCACTAATACTAATGAATAATGACTTAATTGCTTCTTTA
This sequence comes from Phyllostomus discolor, assembly GCF_004126475.2. Classification (NCBI taxonomy): domain Eukaryota; kingdom Metazoa; phylum Chordata; class Mammalia; order Chiroptera; family Phyllostomidae; genus Phyllostomus; species Phyllostomus discolor. The sequence goes on along the minus strand of NC_040910.2, from coordinate 28,507,288 downwards.
TTTGCATCTAATCACATAAAGGTCTTCAGCACATCCATTAATTTAAGATTGACATGTTTGAGGGATTAAAGTTTGTCCTTTTGAAGAAGTCAATCATAGTCATTCATTATTTTTGGAATTTTATCATTAGAAGAGAAAAAAGTATTCCTCAGGAATAATAATTAATAGTATCAGCATCTAGAGAAGTTAATTTTGAGTTAATACACATTTTTAATGTTTTTCCCAAATATTTATTAAATGGGTCTTATTTGCCAATCAATTTTATCAACCAGAAAAAGCTTAAGCAAGATATTTTATTAATGAATCTGTTATTTGAGTGACAAAAAAGGCAACAGCATTGACCTAAGCAAACAAAAATATATGTGTATATGTAGTATATAAAAATAAAGCCACATGTGTATTTTAATATAATGAAGCAGCCCAGAGGAAGGCCTGCCTTCAAGTGCAGCTCTGTCGGGAGAGTCACGGTGCTGTTCTCCAGGCTCTGCCCTCTCTGCAGTCAGCTTCGTTCCCAGGGCGGCTGCTCTTTCGGAGGCAATCCTGCCGGCCCCCGCCACATGTGCTCAGTCCCACCACTTAGAAAAGACAGCATCTCTGCCGGTCTTATTACAGGAGAAGAGGAAACACTTTCACAAAAGTCTCAGGCAAATACGTCATTGTGTGTCACTGGCCTGAGCTGGGCCATGCACCACATGTTCATCAGTTAATTAATATGATGGTGTGGGGCTGTGGGCAGTGGAATGTGATGACTGACAGGAAGCCTTCAGGGTCCGCCCCTGAGCTAATAATAACGGAGTCCATCCACCTGAAATACAAGGTTGGGAGTAGGAGAGGTGGGAGTTCCGAAGAAGCATGTAGTTGATTTTAGAAGGGGCAGGTGGAAATGGCGGGTGCAGGGGGAGCGCACGTCCACACCCAAACCACACAAAAAAATTGGTAGTTATTGTTGTTAAGGTAAAATTCATGGGTATATCTAACAAGCATCCTGAAAAGTGGTAAAAATATAGCCTTTCATTTTTAAAGCCAAGTATATTTTCTGTTGTATTTATTGGGAAAAAAAATGTTATTTTAATAACATGAGGCAGCCTGAGACCTCACCAGGGAACTTTTACAAATAGGTTCCTTTATTGACTTAGGAGAAATTTAGCAGTGAAATTCAAGTACATGAAAGGCTATTTAAAAGGCGGGTGGCCAGCTGTTCTCAACTCCTGCAGAGGATGCCGCCAGGGACGTGTGTTTAGGTTGGAGCACCAAGGGCCTGTAGATAATGTAAGTGCCAACAGTTCAGAAATAGCAAAAATAAAACCAATATATCACTGAAGTAGTGATTAGTAAAACTTTATTGTCCACACATGAAAAAGTCAGTTTTCAAACCGGCAACACTCAAAACATAGAATGAGTCTCATAGTATGAGACTCATACGCAGCTTCTCGGGAGAGGCCAGTGAGTGCTGATTCTTCACAGTGATTGGTTACAGGGTTAGAATTTCCAGTGATTACCTCCTATCAGCTTTGGGGAAAACAGTTCAAGTTTTGCTTATGATTTCCAGAGGGGTAGGCAAGAAAAGACCCAGGTTAGTCTTGCAAAATATAAGCTAAATTAAGCTTTATTTTTATGATTAAAGTAGATTTGGCTGCTCAGAGAATTTTCAAGACTGGTTTTTGTGTGTTTTTGATTTTAATGTCGGACTTTCGTGTTAGTGGAGTTATTAAATCCCAGAATGCATTGACGTTGACAAGGAAGGTTCTGGAATTAACTGTGGAAGCCCTATGAAATAAAATGATTTTTGTTTTTTGTTTGTTTTACTAATATTCAAATGAATTCCACTTAAAGGATAAACTGGGCTTTTTAATAAATAATAAACATTGATTTTTTTTAAGATTGATATTTTAAGCTGGAAAACATTAGCCAGAAATAGACTGAAATAAGACAAATCCCTTTTCAAATAGAATTAAATCTCCAGTTCCTCATTTGGAATACTAAATCAGCAAATGGCAGTGATTATATTTTAGAGATTCCAACAAATGGTTCTTAAAATACCAGCTTAAAACCTTATGTTTAAATTGCTACTTTTAAAATAAAATCTGTTCAGCCTGTAAACACTTTAGGTGCAAAATTGTTAGAACTTGAGAATAATTCATTCTGTGAAATTAAGACCAATAGTTTCCCAAATGGCATAAAATCAACCTTTTTTTTTTTTGTTCTGTGCAATTTAAATCAAACTGGCATACATTAGTCATAAACTAAAATTCAGTTCTACTAATCAGGGAACTGGCATCAGGTAATTATTGGATATGGCATTGCCATTACTGCACACAGCTATGCATGGTCCTTTAAGTAGCATACACTTCAGGAGGAAAATGGAAAGCAAAAAGACTGCCAGCTGGCAATCAAAAGTCCATTAGAACCAGTATTACATTTTTCCTTTTAGCTTCGTGATAAATAGTTCCACAATGTGCCTTTTGTATTCTGACATTGTAAACGGCACCCCACAGTCAACACTTGAATTCTTACCTCACAAGAGAGTGAGGACTCATAATGGCAGTGAAGTAAATAATGCTTTTTTAGAATGTTGGAAATTATAAGATACAGAAATAAAATCTTTGAATTACAAATATTTTTGCATGTAGAAGTTGAAGAATGAGCTTTTAAATTTCCATAGCTATTAAGAAATGTTGTTCATCTTATATGAATAATGAATTCAGTATCAGTATAATTCATCTCTATGATTAAGTTAATTACATTTTAAACAAAAAGTAATAAATACCTGCTTTTAAGTTTTGAGTCATGTAATTAGTGCAAGTTTTTGGCGGGGTGGGGTGGGGTCAGCATTAGAGCAAAATTCTATGAAAAGAAAGTGGTAGATTATCTTGCTAACTGAGACCTATCAAGAAATAGTTTCCTTGAAAATAAATGCATGCAAAATTATTTTGCATGATTAATTTAGGTAACAGGTGTCATACCTTTTAGATTCCCAAAGCATAATAACCTAGTTAGGATTTTAAAAGCCTGCCAGAACACTGAGAAGTGTAGCCTAAGTTAGCAGTTGTTTCTACTCAGAGAAAGTGGGACTGCATAGATTCAAGATTACTGAATTATCTTGTGACTTACAGGTGCACGGTTTTAAGAGACTGATACAAAATGATCAGAACAGTGAAAGTAACAGTATCTCATTTGTTCTCAAATGATTTTTTAAATTCATTTATGTAAACAAAATCCTATATTCTTTGTTTTCTCTTGCCTGTTCTGCTTAGGTTTTCATATATTTAATGCTTTTTTTCCACATAGTGAATGTAAATGTACAGATTCATCCATAAGACTGATATTATTTTGACTTTTTTAAATTGAAATGTGTGTATATATATATATATATATATATACATATTTAAAGATTTTATTACCTTTAGAGAGAAGGGAAAGGAGGAAGAAAGAGAGGGAGAAAAACAATGGTGTGTGAGAGATACATTGGGTGCATCTCACTCACCCTGATGAGGGACCTGGCCTATAACTCAGGCATGTGCCCTGACTGGGAATCAAACTGTCGACCTTTTGGTTTGCAGGCTACACCAGCCAGGGCATATTATTTTGACTTGTAACATGCCACGTGAACTTTAGAATCCTGTGCGTGGAAAATTTCTGCTGCACTCTTGCCTAGTCATGAACATTACCCAGGAAACTCTCTACATTTCTCTATTTGAATCTCGGTGTCCTGTACTCAACTGAGATGATCTGCTTTCAGAACTCTTACTGTGTCTGTCCGTGTGTGAATTCCCATGTCCTCAAGGAAGCTAATTTTCTGGAAGCATGCTGCCTCAGAGGTGCTCAGCAATATCACTACAGCAGTCCCGGACAATGGGCATTCCTCGCTGTAGGTGCAGTATGACTCTGGGAAGTCTTTTGTTGGTGGTCCTCATTCACAAATGCCGAGCTGCTGGCTCTGCTGCTCTGAAGAGCAGCACAGTTCACTCTGAGAAAGTCTGTCTGAGACTTATTTTTCTGGCCTGTTAAGAAATGTCACAGTAGGATTGTGAATCCTTATTTTGAAAAATGACCTAACAAAAGATGAAGATACATGTTTTACCTCCTTCATACAACCATTTGGGGAATATTGCATTTTAGAATAATATGTAGCAAAACAGAGCGAACTATGGCAAATGTGGAATAAAAATTATTATTTCCACAGGGCTCTGTCCTGATGCAGCTCTCTTTCCCAATCGTTCCTTACATCAAACATGAAGGTGAAGATATCTTAAGTTAATGTTTCCATTTCCTTTGGAGAAATACCCAGAAGTGGAAGTGCTGGATTATGTGGTGGTTTATTTTTAATATTTTGAAGAATCTCCATATTGCTTTCCATGGTGGTGGTACCAATTTACAGTCCCACCAACAGTGCACAAGGGATCCCTTTTCCCCACAGCCTCACTAAGACTGGTTATTTCTTGCCTATTTAATAGTCATTTAATAGATGTGAGTAAGAGGGTCTCTCATTGTGGTTTTCCTTTGCGTTTTTCTGATGATTAGTATCCTCTTTGGAAAATTGTCTATTCAGTTCTACCATTATTTCATCAAATTATGTTTTGTTTTTTTGTTTGTTTTGTGAACTGTCTGAGTTCTTTGCATATTTTGGAATATTAACCCCATATCAGCTAATGTGATGATTTGCAAACATTTTCTGCTTTTCAGTAGGTTTCCTTTTCATTTTGTTGATGGTTTCCTTTGCTGTGCAGAATGTGTCTTCTCGCAGTTGGCTGTCATACCACTTGTTGATTTTTTGCTTTTCTTTGCTTTTGCTGTCAAATGCAAGAAATCATTGCCAAGACTGATGTGAAGGATTGTTTTTCCCTTGTTTTCATCTGGGAGTTTTATGGTTTCAGATCTTCCCTTCATATTTTTAATCCATTCTTTTGTGCATGAAGTAAGACGATTCAGTTTGTGGCTGTCACATTTTCTCAACACGACTTAATTGAAGAGATTGTCCTTTCCCATTGTATATTCTTGGCTTCAAGAAGATATAATCCTTTACGTTACTTGACTTCAAGTAATGTAAATTAATTGACAATGTTAGTATGAGTTTATTTCTGGGCTCTTTAATCTGTTCCATTGGACAGTGTGTTTGTTTTGATGCCAATGCTATGTTGTTGTGATAGTCTGTTGTTGTGTAGAAATGTAACTGATTTTTTTTATATTGATTTTGTATCCACCAACTTTCCTGAATTCATTTATTAGATCTAACATTTTCTTGGTGGAGTCTTTTTATTTATAGGTAGTGTGTCATCTGCAAATAAAGACAGTTTTACTTTTTTTCCTTTTGGATGCTATTTACTTTCCTTTTATGCCTAATTGCTCTGGCTGGGACTTTCAGTATTATTTTTAACTAAATAAAGTGGTGGAAGTGGACATTATTTCTTGTTCTTGAACTTAGAGGAAAAGGCTTCAACTTCTTACCATTGATCATGAGGTTAGCTGTGGACTTGTCATACATGGCCTTTACTATGTCGAGGTACAGTCTCTCTATAACCACTGAGTTCATAGTTGTTTTTTTTTCAATCACAAATGGATATTGAAATTTATCAAATGTTTTTTATGCATCTAGAGATGATTTTATATTTTTTATCCTTCATTTTGTTAGTGTGGTACATCACATTTATTGTGTTTTGGACTATCCTAGCATCTCTAGAATTAATCCCACCTGATCATTGTGTATGATGCTTTTACTGTACTGTTGAGTTCAGTGCACTAATTTGGTTGAGAATTTTTGCATCAGTGGTTTATCAAGGATACTCTTTCCTTGTAGTGCCCTGTCTCCGATATCAGGGTAATGCTGGCCTCCTAACATAAGTTTGGAAGACTGCTTTTTTCCTCTGTATTTCAAAGAGTTTGAGAAGGATTAGTATTAATTATTTATATGTTTAAAAAATTTACCGGTGAATCTGTTTGGTTCTGAACATTTATTTGTTGGATAGTTTTTGATTATTGATTAAGTTTTTATACTGGTAATCTATTTGTATTTTCTATTTCTTCATAAGTCAGTCTTGGTAGGTTGTATGTTTTTAGGAATTTGTTAATTTCTTCTAGGTGATGTCCAATTTGTTGTCATGTAATTGCTCTTACAATCTCTTAAAGTCTTTATATTTTTTGGTATCAGTTATAACATCTCAGTTATAAAATCTCTAATTTATGATTTTATTTATTTGAATCTTCTTTTTTTCTTGGTGAATCTATTTAAGTTTGCTAATTTTGTCTATCTGTTTAGTCTCTATTTCATTTATTCTCACTCTGTTATTTTCTTCCTTCTACTAAGTTTAGGCTTTGTTTGGTCTCTTTTCTAATTCCTTGATGTGTAAAGTTATTTTGGATTTTTTTCTTATTTCTTGTGGTAGGCATTTATAACTATGATCTTTCCTCTTACAATGGCTTTTGATGCATTCCATAAATATTGGCATGCTATATTTCCATTTCATTTATTTTAATGTATTTTTATTTTACTTTTTTCTTTCTTTTTTCTCATTTCTTCACTGACCTATGGATTGTTCAGTAGCATGTTGTTTAATCTTCATATATTTGTGAATTTTTCAGTTTTCTTATGTAATTTATTTCTAATTCATACCATTGTGATTAGAAAGATGCTGGGTATAATTTTAGCTTTTTAAAAATAATTAAGACTTTTTTTTGTGGCCTACCATATGATCTGTCCTGCAGAATTGTTCCAAGTGCTGGAGAAGAATGTATATTCCCTTGTTTTTGAATGAAACATTTTGTGTATGTTGTTTTAAATCCACCTGTTACATGTGTAAGTCCAGTGTCTTATGGATTTTCTGTCTGGATAATCTAGCTGTCCATTGATTAGAGTAGGTAATTAAAGTCTCTTACTTTTAGTGAATCGTTGTGTGTTTTCTTCCTTTAGGTTTGTTAATATTTGCTTTATATGTTTAGGTGCTGCTTTGTTGGGTTCACAAATATTTGCCAATGTTCTAACTTTTTGTTGGACTGATCCCTTCATCACTTGTAATGACCTTCTTTCTCTCAATACAGTCTTTGTCTTAAAGTATATTTTGACTGATATAACATATTTTTCAGACTATAAGATGCACCCCCCTCTGCCCCCAATTTGGGAGGAAAATGCAGCGGCGACCCTGCTCCTGCCTCCTGTGACCCAACTCCACTGCCGCCCTCCCCACCCATCACAGTGAGCCAGGTAAGCTACATTGGACTGTAAGATGTACCCACCTTTTCTTTCCAAATTTCGGGGTGAAAGTGCATCTTATAGTCTGAAAAATACAGTAAGTATAACTACCCCAGTTTCACTGGCTTCCATTTGCATGGGGTACCTTTTTCCATCCCTTTGCTTTCAGTCTGTGAGTCTTTACGTCTGAAGTGAGTCTCTTGTTGGCAGCATATAGACTATTCTGGGGTGATTGTTTTTTATTCTTTTTTAAAAAATTCTTTTTCCTTTTGCTGCTCAGATTGGTCACATTCTTCTGCTTCATCTAGTCTGCTGTTGAACCCCTGATAGTATTTTTCAGTTCAGTTACTGTGTTTTTCAGTTCTGTATCTTCTGTTGGGTAGTTTCGTGTGTTTTCTATGTCTTTGCTGAATTTACCATTATGTTCATCTATTCTTTTGAATTCATTAAGCAGTTTAGCAACCATTATGTCAAACCCTTTATCTGGACATCACTGATCTAGGGGCTTTATCTGAGGTTTTATTCTTATTATTTCATTTGAAATATTTTCTTTTATTTCTTCACTTTCCTTGAATATCTGTTAGATTTACGCATTTGATAAAACAGCCACCTCTCCCAGTCTTAAAGGGGTGGCCTCACGTAGCAGATGAAGCATGTTGTTCAATTATGCCCTAGCTCTTGGTTGTCTCTCAAACCTTTGTGGTTTTCCAAGCAGCCTACTTTTTTCTTGGTGGCTCTCAGTGGCTGAGGGTGTCTCAAACCCTGCCGGGGTTGCAAAGGGCAGGGTCTCAGTCAGCACCTAATTTCAGGCTCTTTGGAATCAGACTCTAAGCAAGGAGCTCTGAAAGCATTCAGAAACACCTCTTTCAATGGAGACCTGGGGGATGGGTATTTCTGGATGCTCCCTTCACACTGAGCCCCAGGGTAATAGCCAGAAAAGAACCGATTCCTCCTACTGTCTTGAACTTATGGACAGAATCACTGCTGGTCACCAGAGCCAGGTTGCCATGGGATATGTCCTGAGGGCAGCAGCCGCAAAAGCTGATATGCCACCTTTGCACACAAGTTCCTTTCTTAGAAAGAGACAGCTCCTATGCTGGTCCTCAGTGGCTTTCCTGGTCTCTGGAGAAGATTGTATGTCTCAGCCCCTCACTGTGTGTTTGGTTAGAAACCACCCCACAGGCTACAGTGATGAAGATAAACTAATAGTCTGCTTTCATAGAAAGACTGGATGTTTCAGTCTGCTGCCTCTTCACTGTGCCCTGGGGTGTAATCACTTAAAAACTGTTTCTCCATTTGTTATAGTCCCAGGGGACCCATGATCATAAGCCCACTGGTCACCAGAGCCACACAATCAAGGGATGTCCCCTGGGGCAGCAGCCATACTCAGACTGCCAGATGGGTGCACAAGCTCCTTTCTGGGAGATACTCACAGGCTGAAGCACGGCAGAGGGAGAGCACAAGTATGACACCTGCCAGCCTCCTGCTGTCTGAGAATGTTTCCGGAGACCCCTAGAGGTGTGTTCAGTTAGATGCCCGCCCCTCAGGGAGAAAGAAGCTTTAAGATAAGCAAATTCTGCGAAATTCTCATTCACAGAAAGACTGCACTTTCCTGTCGACTGCCTCCCTTCTCTGCTAGTCCCTGGCATAGAGCCACGTGAGTCTGTAGGAGCTGTTTACCAGTTCACGGTGGCCTTTTGGATTTGGTGGACACAAAACCCACTGGCTTTAAAAGCCAGGTGTTTGGGGGGGCTTGTCTATCAGGTGCAGGTCCTAAAAGTTGAGATGCCACATGTGGGGATCAAATCCTTCACTCCTTAAGGGAAAAGCTGGAATTGGGAGTTCTCTCTGGATCATGGCTCGTCCCACTAGGGGTGGAGTTCATGGGAAAGTTGTGTCTCCGCCTCTCCTACACACTTCAGTGTGTTTTGTCTCATTTGCCTCTTGTGCAGGAGTCACTCAGCTAGGTTTTGGGTTTCTTTCAGAGGAAATTGGTCTATATGCAGGCATATATTCAATGTGTCTCTGTGCAGAGAGGAGCTCTGGATCTTTCTACTTAGCCATCTTGAAATAAGGACTTCTCTAATGTCTTTTATAACTTTCATTATACAATATCCCTTGAAATCCTTCATCTTTAAATGAAATTCTTCTAAGAAGAAATAAAAAGTAATTAATTTAGGACTGGGTGAGTGGTGAGTTTATTTTATTGTATATATGTGTGTTGCCTTTTCATAGGTTTAGAAACCCAGGTGTTCTTTGGAATTACATATGGGGGATATTAATTTTTGGCATAGTCAGATTTGCAAATGGGTCTGCATTCGAAAGTATGTGAGTGATAGAATTTGTAAGATAATGTTTAGAGACATTTCATATAAAGCGTAAAAGTGAGAAAAACACTGAGTTAATATCATCGCTCCCCAAGGAAGCATAAGTTATATGCTTAGAAACTTACATTTTGCTGGAAGAAACTAATATCCATATAAGATAGAAATGATTGTTTTTACTGTTTTAACCATTTTATTCCAGTTCTACATTCTTTTGTTGATTATTTACTGTGTGCCACTAAATTCTTTAAAATCTCTATTCAACACCAACTATGTATCAGGCAACAGGAAATTTGTTATAATGTCTCTGCTTTCATTTCTGATGTTATTTATCTAAATCTGACTAAAGTTTCTTGTTTTTCCATTTGTATTTTTTCACAGCACCAGCTCTCATTTTCATTGATATTTTCTGGTGTCTATTCTATTTATTTCTGTTCTCCTCTTGTTATTTCCTTCCAGCTGCCAACTTTGGGCTTAATTTTTTTTCCCTAGCTCTTTGAGGTGTAAAGTGAGATCGTTTCAGATCTTTCTAGTTTCTTAGATAGTCATTTAATATGACAGACTTCCCTCCTAGAACTGCTTTTGCAGTTCTCATGGCTTTTGATATGTGGTGCTTCTGTTTTCATAGGATTCAAGATATTTCTTGATTTCTCTTTTGAATCCTTCATTGAAACATTGGTTGTCCAGGGGCATGTTTGATCTCCACATTTTTATGAATGTGTCACAAAAAAAGCTATAGCAAGAGAAAAACAAGGCGATTATATAATGATACAGGGGTTCGTTTGTCAGGAGGAGAGAACACGTTGGAGCACTTAAACAGTTATTAATATAACATTTACTTTCTATATTGAATACGTTTCAGTGCTCCAATATTGGGTGAATTCTTGGCTTGAAGTCTGTTTTGCCTGATACAAGTATAGCTACCCCTGCCATCTTATGTGTTCCATCTCCTTGAAGTATCTTCTCCCAGTCCTCTACTTTCCACTTGTGCGTATCTTTACCGCTTAAGTGAGTCTCTTGTAGGCAGCATGTAGTTAGGGTCTGTTTTTATTATTCGCTCAGCCACTCTATGCATTTTAATTGGAGAATTTAAACCATTTACATTTAAAATAATTATTGACAGGTAAGGACTTAGTATCACCATTTTATTACTAGCTTTCTTATGTTTCTTAATTTTTTCCCTCTCTTGATGTCTCTCCTTGTTAGTTGATACATTTTTGTGTGGTAGAATTTGATTCTTTCCTCATTATTGTTTGTCTGTAATTACCATGAGGCTTTCATAATATTTCTTGCCATAAACATCTATTGTATTTTAAGCTGAAAATAACTACAATTGCATAAGAAGGTTCCTCCCTTTTACTTTCATCCTCCCAATTTACACTGATGTACTAGTTTACATCTTTTTAAATTGTGTCCTTTAACATAATGTTGTAGCCATAATTATTTGTAACACTTTGCAGTATTATGGCATTTTTAATTTGGCAACATATTTACCTCTGTCAGTGAATTTTTATACTTCTGGATGTTTTCATGTTACTAATTCACATCCTTCTTTTATCAGCTTAAGGAACTCCATTCACCATTTGTTGTAGGACACACCTGGTGGTGATAAATTTCCTTAGGGTTTGTTTGCCTGGAAATGTCTTCATTTCGTCTTTGCTGAATGACAGCTTTTTCAGGTAAAGCGTTCTTAACTGAGAGTTGTTTTCTTTGACCACTTTGAATATATCATTCCACTATGTCCTGGTCTGCAACACTTCTGCTCAGAAATGCTGACAGCCACATATTGATCCCCTCCTACAGTGATTCTTGTTTCTCTTTCTGCTTTCACAATTCTCTTTGAGGTTTAAGAGCTTGATTATGATATGTCTCAGTGAAGACCTTTTTTTCTTTTGGATCTATTGGGGATCTTTGCGCTTGTTGTACCTGGATGGTTTTACCTCTTTCCAGATTTGGGGTGTTTTCAGGTCCTTCCTTCCCTCCTTCCTTCTTTCCGTCATTCCTTCCTTCCTTCCTTCCTTCCATCCATCTATCCATCCATCCATGATTTGGGGCAGAGAGAGAAAGGCATTCATTTGTTGTTCTACTTATGCATCTATTGGTTGATTTTTGTATGCATCCTTATTGGGGATTGAACTTGCAACCTTGGCATGGTGGGATGACACTCGAACCACCTTTGCACGGCCAGGGCTTCAGCCCTTACTTGTTTATATAACGTTTCTGTCCCTTTCCCCCTCTCTTCTCCTTCTGGGCCGCCCACAGCAGTTGTTATTTTGATTGTGTCCCACAGGTCCCAATCTTTTTTTTTTTCTTTTTTCTTTCCATTCTATTTTCTTTATTGTCTTGTGACTAGGTAAGATCAAGAGATCTGCCCTCAAGCTCAGGTGCCTTCTTCTGCCTGGTCAAGGCTGCTGTTGAAGTTATTTATTGCATTTTTCATTTCATCCATTGTATGCTTCATTGTCAGAATTTTTAATTTATTGTTTTTTTTAATTTCTATTTCTTTTTTTGATCTTCTCTTGTTAATGTACTGTTTTCTTGAGTTCATTGATTTGTCTGTCTTTCATCTTACTGAGCTTCCTCAGGTAACTCAGAGACCTCCATTTCTTTTGGTCATTACTGGAATATTTTTGTGTTTGTGTGTGTGTGTGTGTGTGTGTGTGCGCGTGGTATCATATTTCCCTGCTTTTTGGTGTTTCCAGTGGATTTGTATTGGTGTCTCCATGTTTGAGGATAAGGTCACCTCTCCTAGTCTTTTTAGACGAGTTTCAGCGAGGAAAGACTGGAGGCGTATAAAGCTGCCGATTCAGTGGAATTCTGGGGTCTTGAGAAGGACAGTGGCGTAGTTCATCCCCCTCTTTCAGCTGAGGTTGACATTAGACAGCCTGTGGGATTCTTCTCTGGCCAAAACTACAAGAACCTGCAGATAGCCGTGGCAAGTAGGACTAGTGGGATCTCCTGAGGCCAGGGCTGCTGAGATTTTGTTTGTTTGTTTGTTTGTTTTTGTTTTTTTTCTGTAGGCATAAATTGAATCCTAGAGACTCTCAGCACCTGATACGGTTTGCTGGCTCTCAAAGCAGTGCTGGAGCCAGGGTTTAAGGGTCAGGCACATGCAGAACTTCCACAGCACGTGGGCCCTGTGGAACAGGTGCACTTGCTGTGACTGTGGCGCTGGTATCCAGTGTGTGGGTGTGTGCAGATATCTCGTAAAATCAGCACCTGGGCTCAGGGGCTCACCATAGAGACTCCAGTCGGCAGTGTGGGTGACTCAGCAGCAGTGCCGGCCCTGACATGACAAGCTGAAGGGGAGCCTGGGCCCAGGGACACAGTATTAGCCCAGCCTGTAAATAGTGGGTCCACCCTGGTCCCAGCGGGAAGTCACAGGATAACAGCAGCACAGCTCCACTGGTGGGCTGTTAAAGCCACATGTCGCTACCCAGGCAGCTGGCTGAGGGCAGTGGCAGCACAGTCCCCTCAATGACAATTCAGAGCCATGTCCAGGAACTGAGGAATAGACCCAGAAATGACTGGTCAGAGCCACCACCTGAGAAGCTGGGAGCAGGGTTCAGGGTAGCAGTGCCATGATCTTGACAATGAAGTGTCAGAGACATGGCTTGGTTTGCCCAGGCAGGACTTGTGCAGCAGTGCTACCACCACCCGCCCGCCCTCAAAGCAGTGGCACACCCTGGCCACGGCTACTCAGGGCTGTGACCTACAGACCCTTGGGGGGGACCCGGGGCAGCAGGCCCCCAGCAATGTTCCACAGTTGGGACCTGGACCCTGGTCAGCGGGGCTCAGTGTGGTGGCAGGACACCCCTGAGAATGTTGGTCAAAGCTGACTTGGGAACCAGGGAGTGGCTCTTAGGGCAGCAGCAGTGCGCTCAGCAGTGACAGTTCAGCACAGGAACCTAGAATGCAGAGCAGCAACCACACAGCCTGACGATGGCAGCCAGGGCCTGACTTGGGACTCTGGGGACAGGGCTCTGGGCAGGAGAGGATGTCTCAGTACTGGGGGAACAAAGCTTGTCCTGGGGCGAGGAGTGGGCAAGGAGCAGTAGCAGCTCTAGTCTCACAAACGATGAAGCGGTGTGCTGCCTGATCCTGGAGGGCAAGCCCGCAGCACTATGGTCCCTAAGGACCAGCGTGGCCTCAGCAGCAGCTCTGGTCTCTGAGGGTACCAGCAGAGGGGAGTGCCCCAGCTGCTATTGCAGCTGAGGGCATCCTGAGAGCAGAGTGTGGGAGTTCTCTGAAGCAAAGGCTAAGGTGTCCTCAATGATGAGGTTTGCCAGGGTCCTGCTCTCCTTTGCACTGTGTGGTGAACTTACTCCAAGGGCACCCCTCCCAGTGCCCGAGGGCTCCTGACTGAAGGGTGGGGGGACACAGGCAAAGTGTTTCCTGTAAGCTTCTATTTGGCCATCCTCGATTTTTGAGCTGTGCAAGGTTCTTATTGCTTTTTCTTTGTAATCCTCAGGTTTCTCTGAGCTACTTTTATTTTTCAGTTTGTAATTATTTACTATTTTTGTTGTGTTTTAGGGGGAGAGAGGAGAGCGGGGACCTCCCAGCCCTGTGGCTTGCCGATGACCCTGATATAACACAATTTTAAAAATCCATTCTCCTTTGGTTGTATCTTTGGCTTGTCTGGTTTGGGACTGTTAAGAATAAAGCTGCTGAAACCATTTTTTTACAAATCTTTTTGTGCCCATGTTTTCATTTCTCTTGGTTAAAAATTAAAGACACTCTGGGTCATTGCTGTATATTTAACTTGATAAGAAAATGCCAAATTGTTTCCTGAAGCAGTTGTGCCATTTTACACACCCAGTATCAGTGGGAGTGCGTCTTGCCTCCCACCGTCAGCAGCAGGTCTGCTTGTCGTTCCAGCCACATGTTTTCCTTTCCGACCTTGGAAATGCATGGTCGTTAGGATCATAATATGCATTGTGCTGGTGACTAAAGATGTTGAGCAATTTTTGTTTTTGCTTATTGGCTCTTCGTATGTGTGCTTTTGAAATAGGTCTAAGTTTTTGTCCATTCTAATTGGCATCCTCCTTTTATTACTTATTTGTGTGAGTGCTTTCTGTGTCCCGGAGAAGCAAACTGTGTCATGCAGAGGAATTGCAAATCTTTCCTTCCATTCTGTGGCTGGCCCGTTCATGCTTTTCATGATATGTATTTTATGAGCCAGAGCTTATATTTTTGATAAGGTTAATTTTGTGAATATTTTGTCTTTTATGATGAGTTGTTTTTGTGTTATAGCTAAGAAATCCTTGTCTATGCCAGCACATAAATGTATGCTCTTAATATTTCTTTCTAGAAATGTTAGTTTTAGCTTTTACATTTAAGCTTATCATCTTCCTCAAACAAATTTTTGTGTGTTGTGTAAAATATTTTTTCTTGTTCTGTTTTTATGTTTCCAGTTATCGAAGGAACTTTTGTTGACTTACTTGCCTCTCAATTGCCTTGGCGGCTCTGTTGAAATTCAGTTGATCTCATATGTGTGGATTATTTCTGAACTCTATTCTGTCCTATTGATCTGTTTGTCCTTTCATCAATACTACACTGTTAATCACTGTAGATTTATAGTAAATCTCGAAAGTAGGTATGAAAATCCTCAAACATCATTTTTCTTTCTTAAGATTGCCTCTTTTAGGTTCTTTGTATACCCTTACAGGTTTTACAGGTGGTCTTTCACTTTTTACAAAGGGAATTTTTGCTAGAATTTTGATGAGGATTCCATTAAATCTGTAGATTAGTACAAAGAGATTGACAGCTGACCAATAATTCAGTTCTAGTCTATAATTATCACATGCCTCTCCATGTGTCATGGTTTCTGTTATTTCTTTCAACAATGTGCTATTATTTGCCATGTAGAAGTGACCTTGCACATCTTTTGATAAATGTATCATTAATTATTTTATGTCACTGGTACTGTTACCAAGCAAACCAGGGCTCAGCCACCTGGCACCTTTACATACGACTCAACAATGTTGGAGGAGACAGGTTTTTATTCACAGGTGTCCAGCCTTGGGAGGGTTTGAGAGCACTCCTGCTCAGAGCCCTCCTCTCCCTCGAGACCCATAACTTCCCTTGCTCCCTGAAAGGCTACAAGCCAAAACCATGCCCAGAAGCTCCCCATATTCTTATCTGTCCATCAGCCAGTCATGCAAACAGGTCTGCACCCTCCCTGGAATGTGCACTTGTGGGTCCAGAGTCGCCATCCTCTCGCAGCAGCTTCATTCAGGATCTGGGGTATGCTGTTCTCAGCTTCCATGTAGTAGTTCAGGAGAACACGTGCCTGGTACATTGGATCATGGGGGAGTCCAGGGAGGCATGCGTCCCAGGAGAGTGACTTCTCTGTATGTCGTTCAGAGAAGCAGAAGTTTGCAACTTACTGTTCCTGGTCATGATTCAGTTCCACTCATCCCTCACATCCAGGTGGCTAGGCAGGTCCCTGCAGCTCCATCAACTTGGCCACCGTCTTCTCCAGTCAGACCTTCTCTCACTGCTGGCCTCATGGCTCTCTCTCCTCTCTTTTAGCCCACCTTAATTTAAATGCTTGGTCTAGAACTTCCTGCATGACCTCATACCCAGTCCTCCCTGGGGTATGCTAGTGTTGGCTATTTTCACCAGTTCCCCAGTGTCTTTTACCCTCTTTTGGCTGCCATCTTTAGTCAGGGCAGGAGTTCCCAGTCATGACACAGCCCAGTGGGCATCTGCCCCTGCCCCTGGGCTATGTCGTGAGCCACAGAACATTTTCACAGTCACTACACAATTTGTTCTAGGGCACTATTAACTTCCTATTGTTATACAATGTATTTTAAATGCCATATCATCCACTCTTCCCTTCCCACAATCAAGGACTGTGGCGTTATGCTCTGCATCCCATTACTATAACACATGACTTAGTTTTATTTTATAATTTTTGTTACTATTAAGTAGAATTATAATTTACTTTTTATACTGACTTTATATCCTACAACCTTGCTAAAATCACATTACTTCAAACAGGTAGTTCTAGGTTCTTTGTGATTTTCTATATAAGCAATCTTGTTATCTGTGACTAAACAAAGATTTTACTGCTTCCTTTCTAGCTTTTAAGATTTTTTTTACCCCCAAAGCAACAATGATGAAGGGTTTGTGGGCCAAACTTGGAAATGACACCCATAAATTTTGCCGACATTTCACAGTTCACAGATTCCTCGCTCATATTGTACTCCACCTCCAGAGGCGAGAAAAATAAATTCTGCCTATAGACAGCACCTTCGGTCTGTGGCTGTGGAGTTGGGTCCTGCTCCTGATGTTCCCTTTCTGGCCACTTGTCTTTTGGATTTGGGACTAGCTTAGTTATCCCTGGCAATTATGTAAGTCGAGTCCTTGTAATCAAATAATATATAATCTTTAATAGAATTACAGGCTCCTACTGATTCTGCTTCTCAGGTTCAGCCCTGACTGCCATAGATAGGTTTTGCATATTTTTTCTGTAAGTTGCTTTATGATTTATGAAATAAATTGTCCTAATATATTGCTATTGCTTCAGACAGCTCTAAAACAAAATTCAATATATGTGTTTAAAATGTTTTATTGCCCGCTACTTAATTTTATTTAAATCAAAATGTCTACACAGACTCTTGGAAATATTCTGTCAACTCTTAATGGTGACATCAACATCTATCCACATTGTTTTCTTCTTTATAATGTATACATTGAGCTCCATAAATCTCTCTGACCCATGCATGCTAGCATTTGAATATCATGTTAATACAAGTTCTACACTTTATGGGAAATCTCTCTAGAAGTCCCCAAGTATAATATAGATGAATATCTATATACAGATCATTAAAAGTTTATAAAATATTTTAAATTGACATTTGCCTTTTCTTCTATATTAAAACCGATAATTTTGGCCTTAACATATAAAGATTTGAATGACATTCCCATTTTATTTTGCACACAATATTTTTCTCTTGCTGACTTTTTATGTTATCTGTTATTAATTTTTTTTCTGATTCATTGTGATATAGCTATTCATTTAATATCTGTAATCTTTGATATTCACCATCTACCTTTATGGGTATTCTCTGGCTCTCTTGCTTTGTGAAAGTAAGAGAAACTTTCTGGGTGAAAATAATTACATCTTTGGAAGCCTAAACATTGAATTTTACCTTTTCATGCATTCCAACAATAGTTAACAGCTAAAGTGAGAAGGTAAAGTTACTAAAGAACTGCTAATGATCATTTGCTCTGTGTGTGGCCTCTTCGTATGTATACAGGCTGTGGTAGTTTGAAAGTGAACTATATAAGCAGAAGAAATAGTAAGAAAGGGGCAATGGAACCTCAAATTCACTTTCAATATGCCTTTTTAGTAAGCACATACAGCATAAAATAATATTTATGCCTCTGTGCATCTCTCTGCTTCTTCCAATGGCAATTCCAGGAAAAGATGATAATTTTACAGTATTTCTGGTTTTATATATATTGCTTTAATTTAATTTTGTTCTCTTTCAGTTTTGTTGACAGAGCTGACATACAGCACGGTATAAGATTATGCCATATAGCATAGTAACTTACATATATTGTGAAATGATTACCACAATAGATTTAGTTAACATTCATACCTTAAGCAAAACAACAAAAAAGATTTTTTCTGATGAGAATTCTTAGCAACATTCAAATATACCATACAGCAGTGTTAACTATAGTTATCATGTTTTATAGTACATCCCCAGTACTTATTTATCTTATAACTAGAAGTTTGTACCTTAACCACCTTCACCCAGTTCCCCCACCCCTCACCCCCTCCCTCTGATAAACACAAATCTGATCTATTTTTCTAGGAGTTCAGTTCCTTTGTTTTTGTTTTGTTTTAGAGTTCAGGTATAAGTATTTGTTTTTTACTAGCATTTCCTTTAGCATAATGTCCTCAAGGTCCATCCATGGGGCTGCAGATAGTAGGATTTCCTTCTTTTTATGACTGAATAACGTTCTATGAATTTATCCATTGTCTTGGCTATTGTAAGTAGTGCTGCAGTGACCGTGGAGAACAGATATCTCTTTGGCGTAGTGATTTCATTTCCTTGGGACATATATCCAGACGTTGGGTCATATGGTAGTTCTATTTTTAATTTTTGAGAAATCTCTACACTTTTTCACAGTAGCTGCACCGATTTGAAACGCCACCAGCTATGCACAGGATTGCCTTTTCTCTCCTTCTCATCAGAATTTCTCTCTTGACTTTTGAAGACAGCCATTTTGACAGGCTTGGAGTGACGTCTTATTATGGTTTTGATTCAAATTTCCCTAATGATGCTGATGTTCAGCACATAATTATTTATCTGCTGACCACTTGGATGTCTTCTTTGGGAAAATATCTACTCCAATAGCTTGTTTGTTTGTTTTTTTCCACTGGGTTTAATTTTTTCTCTTGAATTTTATGAATCCTTTATATATTTTGGGTAGTAACTCCTTATCAGAAGTATGATTGGCAAATATATTTTCCAATTCTGTATGTTGTCTTTTCATTTTGTTGATTTTTTTTTTATGCACAGAGCTTTTTTGTTGGATGTAATCCCACTGGTTTCTTATTTTGCTCCTTATGCTTTGTTGTCATAGCCAAAACATCATTGCCACGCCTCATGTCAAAGGGCTTTTCTCCTTGGTTTTCTTCTAGGAGTTTCATGGTTAAACATCTGACATTGAAGTCCACAATTCATTTCAAGTTAATTTTTGTGTGTGGTGTAAAGAGGGATCGAATTTTCATCTTTTACATGTTAATACCCAAATTTCCCAGCACCATTTATTAAACAGACTTTCTTTCATTAAGTATTCTTGGTTTCCTTGTCAAGAATTAGTGGACTATAACCCTTGGGTTTCTCTCAGTTATGTTCCATTGATCAATGTGTGTTTTTCTATTAATACCATCCTGTTTTGATATTGATAGCTTTTTAATATAGCTAGAAATCAAGAAGTATGACTTCTCCCACTTGTTCTTGCTTCTCAGGATTGCTTTGGCTATTTGGGGTCCTTTGTGGTTCCATAAAAATTTTGGGATTGAAGCCCTGGCTGGCGTAGCTCAGTGGATTGAGCTTGGGCTGGGAACCAAAGTGTCCCAGGTTCAATTCCCAGCCAGGGTACATTCCTGGGTTGCAGCCCATAACCCCCAGCAACCGCACATTGATGTTTCTCTCTCTCCCTCCTCCCTCCCCTCCCTAAAAATAAATAAATAAAATCTTAAAAAAATTTTGGGATTGTTTTTGTTACTTCTCTAAAAAATGCTGTTGGAATCTTTATAGAGATTGCTTTAGAGAATAGCAATCTCTAGAGATTAGAGATAGAGAATCTACAGGTGGCTTTTTTGGTAGTATGGGTATTTAAACAATATAAATCTTCTGATCCATGACAAGGGATCCTTTCATTTATTTGTGTCTTCTTCACTTTCTTTTTTTCGCTGCCTTGGTTAAATTTATTTCTAAGTACTTTATTGTTTTAGAGGTATGGGATCATTAAAAAAATCTGTCATATTTGCTTTTAGTGTACACAAGCTCTACTCATTTTGTATGTTACTTTTGTGTCTTGCAACTTTACTGACATTGTTAACCAGATCTAACACGTTTTTTGGTGGCAGTTAGGATTTTTTCCATATAAAATCATGTAATCTGAAAATAGATACAATTTGTTCTCTTCCTTTCCAATTCTGGCACCTTTTATTTTTTTTTTCCTTGCTTGATTGTTCTGGCTTGGAATTCCATTATTATACTGAATAGGTGTGTTGTCAGTGGGAATCTTTATCTTGTTCCAGATCTCAGACACAAATATTTCAACTTTTCACCATAGGGTGTTATGTTGGCTCTGGGTTTGTCATATATGGCTTTTATTCCTTCCATACACAATTTATTGAGAGTTTTTATCATGAGTGGATATTGAATTTTGTCAAATGCTTCTTCTGCACTTATTCAGATCATATAATTTTTTTCATTCCTTGTGATATATCATATTCATTGATTCATGTATGTTAAACCATTCTTGCATTTCAAGAATAAATCCCACTTAATCATAGAGAATAATGCCTTTAATGTGTTGCTAAATTCTGTTTGGTAGTATTTTTCAGAATTTTTTGCATTTATACTCATCACTGGTTGTAATCACTCCTCTTTCATTTATGATTTTATTTGTGTTCTATATTCTTTTTTTTTTTTTTTTTTTTGCTTGATGAGTCCTTCTGGAGGCTTGTAAATTTATCTTTTCAAAGATCCAACTCTTAGTTGGATTAATCTTTTCCATTACTTCTGTTTTCTTTATTTCTTCTCTGATCTCTATTTCCTTCTTTTGTTTATTCAGGGTTTTGTGTTACTGTTTTTCTTGTTTCTTTAGGTGTAAATTTATTGTTTATTTGGGATTTTTGCTGCTTTGGAGGTAAGCTTGTATAGCTAGGAACTTTCCTCTTAACTGATCTTGCTGCATCCCATAAATTAAGGTTGTGTTTTCATTTTCATTTGTCTCAAGGTAGTTTTTGGCTTCCTGTTTGATTTCTACTTTGATCCATTGGTTGTTTAGAAGCCTGCTGTTTAATCTCCACATATTTGTGGGGTTTGTTTCTTCAGTTTCTTCCCGTAGAAGGTTTCTAGTTTAATGCCATTGTGGTTCGAAAATATGCTTGACATATTTTCAATACTCTTGAATTTATTGAAGCTTGTTTTGTGGCCTAGTATGGGAAGTATTCTGGAAAACATTCCAGGTGCATTTGAGAAAAATGTGTAATCTTCAGTTTTTGGAAGAAATGCTCTATAAATTCAAATTGGTCTAATAGGTCATTAAGGCTATTATTTCTTACTAATTTTCTGTCTAGATGATCTATACATTGATGTGTGTGCAGTATTAAAGTCCCTAATTATTATAGTATTACTTTTAATTTCTGCCTTTATGTTGACTAATATTTGCTTTGAATACTTGGGTGTTCCTCTGTTGCGTGTGTAGATAGTCACAATTGTTATATTCTGTTCTTAGACTGAGCTCTTTAAAATCATCTATGTTCTTCTTTGTCTTTATATTTTTTGTGTTAAAGCCTACTTTGTATAGCTACCCCAGCTTTCTTTTCATTCTTTTGCATGGAATATCAAATTCATCCTTTTACATTCAGCCTTTCATTGTAAAGTGAGTCTCTTTTAAGCCACGTATAGATAGGTCCTGTTTCATATTTTTTTAAATCCGTTCTGTTTCTCTATGCCTTTTGATTGAAGCATTTAGTCCATTTACATTTAGAGTAATTATTGATAGGTATATGCTTGTTATCATTTTGTTAATTATATTTTGGTGGTGGTTCTGTTACTTTTTTCTTGATCTCTTTTAATAGTTCCGGGTCTTTTCTTCTTCCCCAAAGCACTGTTATCCTGGAATACTCCCATAGGCGCCTTTGGGGAAAGAGGCTGTTCCCAGGCATGTACTTCCTTCTGCAGGTGCTATAGGATCTTTCCTCAGAGGCATGGGGCTCATCCTTGAATCAACTCTCACATGTAAATGGTATGGGATATGAAAAGTGAGTGAGAGAGCTCTTTACTCTCCTTTGTGGTGACTCATGGCATGATTTTGGTCATCGACACCAAAGTATTTTCTGTTATATAGACTAATTTAGTAATTAGCTCACAAATTTTATTAACATGATCAATTAGCCACAGATGCCTTTAAACCCAATCATTCTCATTTCTACTTTCTCTACTAGTCAAATATACAATTTAATTATATAAAATTACAGTATGATTATAAATATGAAATACACAAATATGTAAGCCATGCCAGCTATTTTCAGATAAGACAAAGCATGCTTGGGCTGGATTAGGAGCCCTGAAAAGTTAAAAGCCAGGTATGTTGTTATCGTGTTAACACACTTAACTAGGAAAGAATATGTGGTCGTATGAAATGGGGTGATGGTTTCTGAGGCATTTCCTTACCTGGGAGACTCTAATACTAGAAAACAGTCGTAGAAGTACTGCAGTTCATGTAAAGGAGCTATACTCCAAGTCTGTCAGTCTTTCTCTCTCTCACATAGTCACACTACAAGGAATTATTTTACTTTTTGCTTAAATCCAGTACTTCTATTGGCCTTTATTCCTGGCCCTGAGAATGCAACTGTTTCCTATGCAGAATCAACTGAATAAGGAAGAACACAAAGTTAGAACAAGCAGTTACCCAAAGGTGTAATTTTAGGGGGTTTATAACAAAAATAATTCAGGCTATAAAGTTGAACCAATTTTAGGAAGAAATGATGCTCAAATTACTAAAAACATGAAAATGAAGTGTGCTCGTCACTATGTGAGCCTTTCAGATACATGAAAGGGGACTGCCTGTTATTCTGAGCACCTTCTTACCATGCATCCTCTGGATGATGGACATGGCCCGTTAGAGATGTCAGAAAGAGCCTTGTAGACAAATGCAAACTGTCTTACTGTTTAATTTCCCAGAAGGCAAAAATGTGTTACAGCAAACTATCACAGTTTAAAATTACATTTAGCTTAATGTTATAAATATTTAGTGTCTATTGAAAATAAACTTTCTTCAGGAAAACAGATGCAGACATTTATATTTGGTAGCTCCTTTTCATCTAGTATGTTTCATGACACTAAGCTTAATATAAATATGGCAAATCATGTAATTATAACTGCTAAACAAATAGTTGCATTTTTCCTGTGTTCCGTATGCTTCTAAAGATGAAGCGGTCGAGACAGCAGGAGTAGCTCATGCTGGTCATACGTCATCTTTGGATCTCAGCTTATTTTTCCTGTGAAGTGAGGGGGTGTGCTAGCAATTTATCCTTAACATATTTTGTCCTGTCAGTGTTGGCAAATCATTAAACTCTTCCCATTTTACATCTCATGTAAAATGGAGAGACAATTTGAGGAAACAGTCCAGTACATTTTATAAATTTAGTTGTTTTCTTCCAGATTCTAGAGAATGTTTTAAATACTCAAATGGCCAATAACACTTTCTTCTCTACAAAACTCCAATGAAATTTTTAAAAAATCCTGGTATTAAGTAAATAGATCCAAAGTAACAAATGGCTGTATCTCTGATGTACCAGTTTTAACCACTGGAAACCAGGCAGTTTAATTACAGATTATATTAGTGATGACAATTGTAAAAATCATAAATAAGTTTTGATCATTGGGTACTTAGGTATATCTAATTAATGAAAGAAATAAGACCATATTTAATCATGGGTAAAACAGTGACTGCCAATTATTACTTATGATTCAGAAAATTCTCCCTCTATATTTATGAGTTGAAAGATAAAAATGCTTTATATGAGACTCAAATTTATAACTTTGGGACAGTGTAGTAAAATAATTATCCCTGATCTGAATGAAAATTATTGGAAAGGATATATTATTACCACTCATTAGTTTTCAAATTAGCAGATTACCAAATTTCAAAGTTTGAAATATAGGTTGAGTATTAGAAGATCTATGAAATTATACTAGAAAGGTTTTGGATACAATTATATGGAAGAGTAGATTAAAAAGACGTAGGTACTAGAGGAAGAAGAAACAGGAAATAGGATTAATAATAAGAATTTAAATATACTAGAGATCAGACCACCACCCAAAAATATTTCTTGACAAAACAAATGAAGTCTAGATATGACTAAGTTATGGTGATGTGTTATCATAAAATCATAGAAAAAGTCTTGGGAACAAAAATTGGCAGAACACAATGGTATGGTTACCCATCCCATGTATCTATTTTATATACAAAGAATAAAAATGTATAATGCCACGACTTGGAGGCCTGAAGAATAAGACAAGAACCAAGATTCAAGCTCTGGTTTTTAGATTCCAGATACAGCACCTGGGACAAATTGATGGGTTTCCCCCAAATACTAGCTAGAACAAGAAGAGAATTCCCAAATCACTTCTCTAATCATGACCAGTTCTTGAGACTGGTGTGGCAGAAGTCTAGGAATCCAGATTATAAGTTAGGAAAAGGCCAACTACATACAAATAAATTACAGATCAAGGTGTGAAATTCAGTTGTTATGCCTTGGCAAATGGTATGACTAACTAAAGAATTAAGCAAATAGGATAATATAGTAAACCAGACTATTTTATTAAAGACATATTATATGGACATAAAGAGCAGAGCAATACCAGTTCACAAAGCAATCAAAACTTTTGTGCAAAAGTAATATTGTGTGCAAATTCAATAGTACTTAGCTACTGCATAGCAATAATAAAGTCAATGGATAAGCAAACTAAAATTTATAACCTAGTTGTAGGACATTCAAATTGGGCCAAAGGAAAGAAGTAAGCAAATGGTGGTTGCAATGCTAAAGAAAATTGTCATATATACTTAGATGTGATATCAGGAGTAGAAATGTTATTTGCCCACCCAATGACTCCAATAAATATTAACCTGGTGTTGAGTTATTTTTATTGGATGATAGAAATGAAACACTCTTCTAGTAGTAATTGGATTACCCCTGGCTGATTTCATTGCCACCACAGATATGGATTCTTGGATAGTGAATAATTTACCTTTGTCTGAAAGACAGCACCTTAAAATTTGTGAAGATAATAATTGAGGAATTTGATATTTTAGATGACTAATACAACAGGCCAGGCTGGTATAATCTAGACATATATAAAACTAAAATATAAGGAAGAAATCAGGTTTCACACAAGTTCTATTTTCCAATGATAAGACCATTTATTTTTTTCAAAGGAAGAACTAGAGAAAATAGCTCCTCATCTTGCTCAACCTTTCATATACAAAGTGACAGATAAACTTTATCACCCTCTGTTGATCAAATGGAGAAATGACAGAAGTAGTGATTAATACTGTACAGGAAGATGTAATGATGGCAAAATATTTGACAGAGATTCCAACAAATGTACTGTTTGGAGTTATGCTGCCTCTCACTTTGGAGAAGTAAATGGAAAGGGAAGCCTTGGTAATGTAGGGGAGATTGGACTCATTGGACTCATTTTGCTACTACTGAGTAAATCAAAAAAATATTATAAGATCTGATAGTATATTTAATAATAGCAATAGAGCATTATGCTAAGCAAAATAAGCCAGGCTGTGAAAGACAAATACCATAACATATACCATATGATCTCACCTTTAACAGGAGCCTAAACAACAAAATGAACAAACAAGCAAAATATAACCAAAGACACTGAAATAGAGAACAGGTTGACAGTGACCAGAGGGGAGAGGGGAGGGAATTTCAGGGGAAAGGGAGAAGGGTTTACAGGAACAAGTATAAAGGACATATGGACAAAAACTAGGGTGGGGGGTGGAAATGGGAGGGAGGTGGGAAGGGCTGGGGGGTGGGCTGGGATGGGAGTAAAAGACAGAAAGCTGTACTTGAACAACAATTTAAAAATATATCAAAAAACAAACAAACAAATAATAGCAATAGATACCAAATAAGACCTCAAGAGATTTAGGTCTAAATAAAATAAAGAGATTTAAGGATGAAACATCCTGGGGATAGATTGTGATATAGAAACCAGGACAATCTAAATTTTAACAGAATTTAATTAAAAATTCTTTGTACTGTACATATAAGTATCAGCCTTTCTCATCTAAAATTATAGGTGATAAATGTACTCATCTACTGCATTCAGAGGGGCGGCAGGGAGTTCCAGACACCCCGTCCAGGGCTTGTCCAAAGGTAGCAAAACTCCAGTGCTGTGATGCTCACCCCACCACTCGAAAACCACCAGTAAGAAGAGTAAGCTAAACATCGGAGAGCTGGAGGGAGTCCTGCCAGGGGAGGGAAGTGTTGTGGCCTTCCCACCATGAGTTGGTGCCTCCAGAAGGGGAGTCAGCCTCCTTCTTGGCAGCTGTGTGGTTGGTGCCGGCACCACCGTGTATGCCCTAATGGTGTGGCCAGTGATATGAAAGTGGTGATCATGAATTTTGGGAGAACGTAAAAAATTTCAGGTTTGGGGTCCAACTCAAAAATCAACACAAAAAGAAAATCTCATTCAATATCTATTTATACATGGATATTTATTTTGATTCAACAATTGCATAAAATGAAAATACCTGCTTATAATGTTAGATAGTCAATGGTATGG
This sequence comes from Phyllostomus discolor, assembly GCF_004126475.2. Taxonomy (NCBI): domain Eukaryota; kingdom Metazoa; phylum Chordata; class Mammalia; order Chiroptera; family Phyllostomidae; genus Phyllostomus; species Phyllostomus discolor. The sequence continues at coordinate 28,480,709 of NC_040910.2, read as the reverse complement.
CAAAAAAAAAAGAATAAATCCAAAATAAAAATTACCCAAATTTGCAAAATTGGGGTATAACATACTAAGTGGTGATTTAACACAGTAAACTATTGCACTGCTATTAAAGTGATGTAGGTCAGATCTATGGAGCTGAAGGAGTTATTATAATACATCTGAAAAAACAAAAGGAAAATGTGGAGAGCCATTTGGACCATAATTCCACTTTTAAAAATTAACATAAACAAGAAGCAAACCCCCCTTTGTGTTCATTCAGGATTGCATAAACATGGAGAATAGTGTGGAAAGATGCATGCCATGCTTTTAGCTTATTTTACAGGAAAAGGTGGCAGCAAGGAGACAAAAAACATATCTTCCAAAAGAGAAAACAAAAAATATGCATGGTATTCACAGAAAATACAGGTTTCTATGTAGAACACTACTATAAATATATGAAAACTAAGTACAAAGACAAAGACCAGAAGGTAAAAAGACAAACGAAAACATTAATTTGATTTTGATTTGGTGTCCTGACCAATTTTAATTGCCGCTTTGTTAATTTTAATCTAGCTTCTTCAGTGAATCAATTGGAGAAAAAAGGCCTGGGGTTTGTTTTGAATAGTTCTCAGGCTTTCTTTCAACAGCAATTTCTCCATAAAAATCTTCCTTTAGCACTTCACAGTGAATTACTTTATTCCCCCTCTAATATATTACAGCAATTATGTCCTGCATAATGTAACAATTAAAACAATTAATCACCTACTGTACCCTGTGTCATCACTTTTTTTCTTTTTTGACCTACATACGTTTTAAGTTCTTATTGAATTTAAATATTTGTCATATTACTCAGTTAGATTTTTAATTCCTTGAGGTTAGAGAGGTTCTCTAATAAATTTGGGGTTTTCTCCAATCATTCAGTGCTTTGCTTTGCAAGTTCAGATGCCCTCAATACAAGTTAATTTAAGAGTGAGGCTTTGGACCTAAGGGGGCCATTGATTTAATATGCCACCCTCTTCCCTCACTCAACAAATATTTACTCAATGGGCACTTGAGTAAAAGCTGCTCTTGTGGGCACTAGCATTATTGGGTAGAGATCAGATTGCTGGCAATAAACAAAAATATGATATAATAGCAAACACCAATATGAGAATAAAGCACAAATAAGACAGATGAGGGTGGAGAGAAGGTACAGAGAAAGGATTTCTGTTTAACAAGGTACCCCTGAGCAGAGACCTAAATCCTGTGAAGAAAGAAACAGTATGGAGAACAGAGATGATTACTTCAGACAGAAGGAGTGATGCTGGCTGTGGTCCAGGAAAGAAAGGAAATCCCCGTGGCTAGAGAACCGTGAGCAGGAAGAAGAGGGGAGGGGAAAGAAGCTGGGCAGTGGGCAAACGGCCAGATCATGCAGATGCTTCTAGGGTGTAGCATTTTATTCCAGAGTTTTAAGAAGCCATTAGATCATCGGATTGTTTGACCAAAGATGTGAGGGATCCTTTCCTAACTCATTCTTTAAGGCCACCATTATTCTGATACCTAAGGCAGACAAAGCTATTGCAAGAAAAGAAAACTACAGACCAATATTCTTCATGAACATAGATGCTAAAATGCTCAACAAAATATGACCAAATTGAATCACAATTTAAAATAATAATGAGATACCCACCACACACCTGTTAGAATGGCCAAATCCAAAGCTCTGATGACACCAATTCTGGAGAGGTTCCGGAGCAATGGGGATTCTCATTCATTGGTTGTTAGAGTGCAAAATGGTGTAGCTGCATTGGAAGACAGTGTGACAGTTTTTAGTAAAACTACATATACTCTTACCAAACAATCCAGCATCCACACTCCTTACTGTTTACCCTAAGAAGTTGAAAACTTGTGTTGACACAAAAACCTGCACATGGATGTTTTTTAGCAAAACTTGGAAACAACAAAGATTTCTTTCAGCATGCTAACAGATAAACTGTGGTAAATCTAGAGAATGGAATAATACTCAGCTTGATAGATCTGAGTAATATTAGCTTGATAGATTTACCAAAGGGAATTACTAAAAAGAAATGATCTATCAAGCCATGAAATAAAACAAGGAGAAAACTTAAATGCATATTATTTAGGGAGAGGACTAGTTTGTAAAGGACACACACACTCTATGGTTTCAACCATAAGACCTTCTGGAATAGGTGAAAGTATGGAGACAGTAAAAAAGACCAGTTTGTTGCCAGGGGGAGAAGGTGGGGATGCATGAATAGGCAAAGCAGAGAGGAAACTATTACACTATAATGGTTGATAGGTATTATTATATATTTTTCAAATCCATGTCATGTACAACACCTAAATCAAACCCTCAAGTGAACTGTGGACTGGGGTGATAACATTGTATCAATGTAGTTTTATCTATTATAACAAATGTACCACTGATGTGAGATGTCCATTGTGGGAAAGGTTCTGTGTATGTTGCATGTTGTGTGCAGGTGGTATATGAAAACTCTGGTTACCTTCCAGTCCATTTTGCTGTGAATCTAAAATGCTCTAAGAATAAAATATATTAATTAATTAAATAAAATGAAACTATATTATAATCTTCCAAGAAAATCCCAACAAAAGTGTTATCTGCGTTACATGCTGTACTTTTCCATGTATGGGAGCTATGGTCCATTGCTTCAAAGGGAATTAGTAAGTTGCAAACCCTGCTGAGGCTAATAAATATTTCCGGCCAAAGAGTTGATACTGTTGGAATTCACATCTCAAATTGTGTCCCTTGGCAGTTCATAAGCAAATGTGTCTCAGCAGACCTGCAAACAGGAGGGTTTGTACATAGGCACATTGGGAGAAAACCCAGTGTTAGTATTGACACAAGCACCTCAACTCAGAGCATCTTCTTTTTGACCGACGCAAAGTTCCCCACTTCCTGAGGCAGCTGCTTGGATCTGAATATATTTTTCCCATTAATGTAGATTTCCAAGGTACTTTCAAAATCACTTATAAAGCTAATTGACTTTGCAAGTAATAGTCTCTAACCCAGAGCTATAACATGCTTATGAATCAGCTGAAGATCTTGTTAAAACACATTTTCTTAGATGAGGCCGGAGATATCTAAATGCCCAACAAGCTCCCAGGCCGCGCAAGTGTTGCCACTAGGTGGACTGTACTTTTACAACAAACCTTGACAGCTTTTTTAAAGTGTAGTCTAAGAATAAACCTGAATGACAATCACCGCTGGTAGTCATGACAATTTAGATTTGGGGTCCAGGAACTACCAAATTATACAGAAATCTGCCTTTTAAATGAGTGCCCACATGATTGTCTTGTATATCAATATCTGAAAGCCAGAGCATATCTAAGTAAGTTAGGTCTGTACAGGTCTGCAAAGTAATCCTTTTCCTTAGAGTTTTATGTGAGGCTGACACTTTTGAATAAGTGTAGCAAATCAGCAGTTATGACATCACTTACCCTTTAAAGACTTACAAAGTCAGGGTGTGAGTTTAAACTGTTTATATATCCTAGTTTATGGTGCCATTTAATTGATAGTGCCATAGAATTTTCCTGTCATTTCCTGAATTTTAAATGCAAAGAGAGGGAATTGCTCTGCTCTTGCTGCAGGCACTATTTTGATTTGCAAGCCTGCTGTCTCAGTCCTGATGAGAACTATTGTCTGTCTTTATGGTGGCTTGTCTCTTATTTTAGGAAAATTTGGGAGGGATGAAACGCAAACTTTTTCATAATATCCCCCTTGTTGGAGACGCTGCCTCCAGGCAGACTCTACCATTCAGGACTCAGACAAAAAAGCTAGAAAATGCAAAAGCAGGATTTCAGATGAGGAAGTGGCAGCCCTGAACTGCCCCCGCTCGCCTGCATAAATACCTATTTGTTTTGCTTTTAGGGCCTGGTTTCCCAATTCAGTGAAGTCCATATTTCCTTTTCCTGCCTTACAGAAATTTCATAATAGCTTCAGGGAACAAACCATACACCCTTGAGGACCATTAGAGGAAGGACAAACACCAAATGGGAGTAGAAGTAAAAACTAACAATTCCAAGTAAAAGAAAGTACAGTTGTAAGGTTTCAAGTATTTTTTAAAATTTAAATTTAGTTTCCTACATTTAAGAATAAGTGAATATTTATGTTTGGATCGATTTTTATGGAAAATTACTTAATGACATATTAGACCATAATTATGTTTCACCTGTCTGAAAATTTTATTCTAATATAACCCTATTCGATTCTGATAGCACAAAGTAAAATATTTATATACCATTCTAAAACAACTCTGGAGTTTGAGCAGTCTTAAATGTGCTTATTCTTTCTCTTATAATTAGACATTAAAAAAATATTCTCAGAATTTGGTCAGAGGTTCACATATTTCCTTGGTCATCTTTAGTTCCAGAACTCGCAAATGAAAGTCAAGTGAACCAATGTTTTTGTAATCACAGAAGCTCCATTTTGCTAAATAGAGAGGCCTGAGGATAACTCAAAACATCACAAACCTAAAGCGGATCCAGTTAATCAAGCGTGACAGGTAGGAAAAGAACAAAATCACAACACTCAGCAGAGTAAGACGGTCCATTTAAAACGGTGATACACGCAATTGTCATCCTATTTCACCCCTGACATCCCCTGGCATTGGTTCATATCAGTTACTTAGTGCAGTTTGTCAGATGAATATCAAACAATCATGACAAGCAAATAAATATGAAAGTCTGAGAATATATGTACACTCCCACAGGAGCCACAGCTGAGCAGGAGGGGCAGGCACCCAATGATACTGGGGATTGAATTCCATTTCGACTAGAAGGATAAGCATCCTTCCTCTCACCTCTCTGTGGTTAGGCATACCGTGATGTCCTCATGTTAAATGCACACACACAAAAGCAGCCTTTACTCAGAAAACCCAGAGAATTGATTTGTTCACATTCTGTCAATTGAAACCATTTTGAAAATCAATAAGGTCATGACAATAGATGTTAACTTTCTAACAAATCCCTATGCATTATTTTTGGGGAAAACATCAATTTAAATGGATCATACTTAGATGTGCAGCACCTAAAAATCTCCCTGGTGTCTATTAAGACTCAATAATGAAAGTCTAATTCATCTAACTAGCCCTTGGGATGCTGATTGCCCCACACACTCAGTGTCTGCCCTCTGCATAACACATAGTCAGTGTTTTCTCACCATTAGGTCAATAGAAGCAACCACTCAGTTGAGTTGGGGGAAAAAATCTTTTCCAGCACTGGAGAAGGAAACCTGTCCAAGTTCGCCCTGCATATTTTTTTATGTGAATAAATTTTTTAAAAAGCATTTTCCTAGAATTTATAGAAACACTAAATTCAACCAAAGGGTAAAATAATTAGGCATGCTTAATATGTAAATAATTTCCTACTACATTGCAGCTTAATGTTTCTATATATTTAAAGGTTACAAAGTCCTTATGACTCTCTTGAAAATAGATCACAGAATAGTATTTTCAATGCATCTATATTCTTTTTAGCTAGGAAATAGTATTTGAAGAAATAATTAACATTGCTCAAGAGGACTCTTATCCAAAATATACAAATAACTCTTAAAATTGGACAATAAGAAAACAACCTGATTCAAAACTGGGTCAGTGACCTTAACATAAACCTCACCTTGCAGAAAATACACAGAGGGTAAACAAACCTATGAAAAGCTGTTCCACCTCATGTCAGAAAAATGCAAACGGAAGCAATGAGACACCATTAGACCCGCGTTACAATGGTCAAACTCTGGGACACTGCACAGGAACTCTCACTTACTGCTCTTGGGAATGTGAGATAGTACAGCCACTTCGGAAATCAGGTTGGTGGTTTGTTACAAAATTACACGTAATTTATCATACAATCTATTGCTCTGCTCCTTGGTATTTACCAAAGGAATTAAAAGCTTATGTCCACACAAAAATGTGTACATGGGTGTTTATGGCTGCTTTTTTCATAATTACTAAAATTTGGAAGCCACTAAGGTGTCTTTAAGTATGTGAATGGATAAACTGTGATATATCCAGACAATGGAATAGTACTCCACACTGGAAAGACATGAACCATCATACCATGGAAAGGCATGGAAGAAACTTAACTGTATATTACGGAGTGACAAAAGCCAATCTGAAAAGGCTAAATACTGTAGGATTTCAACTATATCACATTCTGTCAAAACCAAAACTATGGAGACAGTAAAAAAGTCAGTGGTTGCCAGGAGTTGGAAGGTAGGGAAGAGTGGACAGGCAGAGCGCAGAGAATTTCCAGGGCAGTGAAACTGCTCTGTGTTGTACTGCAGTAATAGATACATGTCACTCTATGTTTGTCTAAGCCTGCAGAGTGTACAACGCTGAGGGTGGATTTTAATGTGAACTGTGGAACTTGGGTGATAACTGTGTGTTGGTGTGGGTTCACTGATTTAAAACTGCGCTACTCTGAGGGGGTGCTGGTGACGGCCGGCTGTGCGTGAGTGGGGGTGGGGCTGTATAGGCAGTCACTACACTTCCCATCGGGTTGTACTGCGGAGGGAGCCATCAGGAAAATTAGGACTATTGAAAAGGAAGAAAGATAAGCAACTTACACTCATTAAGTACAAAGTCTGTGAAACTGTTCCAGATTAAGTAAAATAATTGTGGCTTATATACAGGGTGAGGCAAAAGTAGGTTTACAGTTGTTCACATAGAAAATAATACAATCCTTAATACAAGAATAACTTGTATTAACAAATAACTTGTGTTAATAATAATACAATAACTGTGTTTTGTGTACCAATAACTGTAAACCTACTTTTGCCCCATCCTGCATTTCCTGTTGTATTTATGTGTGGTTTTAGATTTTGATATTTACTTCCATCATTTATTTTTTTGCCTAAATTAAGCTATAATTGTTAAAATACATTTCTTATACTCTGTCTTCAGTGCATGAAAAGCAAGCACTAACAACAAAGACTATTTTTAGCAGGACTTTAAAATTTTTTATAGGTATTAAAGGTAGAAAAACAGTTCACAGTTTGTTTTGTGTTCTTTAAAGGATAAAAGTACACTACGTAAATTCTGTTTTATAATTTTTATGATAGAACATTAAAAAGAAAGTGTATACTTAGCAAATAAACTCATAAACATAGATTTTGCCTAGTGTAACCAAAAACTGCTTGGAGGAAATTTGTGTCTTTGAGATAGAGAAGCCAATTTCGCCAGTGTTGTGTGAAGATGCACCCAGCAGGCACCATAAGTTTTTATCTACTAATAATGTTAAGAAGGCTTATGAATGCATATTACCTAATACATGGATTTTCTACTGAGACCACCATTAGAAGAAAAGATTGTTATAGTTGGGTAGACTATATCTGGGCCACAGAAAGGAGTGACAAAAGGCACATGACTATGTAACTATTTAAGTTTTTTAAGTGGTGTTTAAAATAAAAATGAAAGATAAAAATCAAATATATTTTCAAGAAAATTTTTTGAAGAGGCAACTCTAGGAGGTAGGAGAGGAATATATTTTGAATAGAAGCAGCTACTGTTAATACCCCAGGAAAGAAACTAATTTGGCACATTCACGACCCAGAACATGGACCAGTCAAAGACCCAAATCACCTGTAACATACAGCCCAGCAGTTCTGCTTCTGGGTATTTATCCAAAGAAAACAAGAACACTAATTTGAAAAGACATATGCACCCCTATGTTTATTACAGCATTATAAATAAGTAATTAAGGAAGCAACTTAGGTGTCCATTGATGAATAGATAAAGAAGATGGAATATATGTGTGTGTGTGCATACGTACGTGTGTGTGTGTGTGTGTGTGTATTCACACAATAGAATGTTACACAGATTACAAAGAATGAAACCTGGCCATTTGAGACAATGTGGGTGAATCTACAAGGTATTATACTGAGTGAAATCAATCAGGCAGAGAAAGAAAAATAGCCCATGGTTTCACTTAGTGTGGAACCTATAAAACAAAGCAAAACAAACAAAACAAAAACAGACTCATAGAAGGAGACCAAAGGGATGGGTACCAGAAGGGAGGGCATAGGAGAATGGGTGAAAAGGGGAGGGGCAATATAGTCACAATATTGTGATAAGTTTACAAGGTGACAGATGATTAAGAGAATTAGTGGGGTGATCACAAATACCAACACCATGGATTACCATATGATATTTGTATTAAAATGTTGATCACTATGTTGTACACCTGAAACTAATATAATCACTATAAGATTATATACCAACTATACTCAAATAAATAAAAAAAGATCACAAACATCTCTCTGCAGAAGAAAGGTGGCTAGGTATGTGAATGATTTACGACAGAAAAAGTAAAAATTGATGACTGACTAAAGTTAGCGATTGAGAAAGGGATAGAGTTAAGCTCAGGTTTGAGTGACTGTGTAGATGATTTTAGCAATAATTAGATAAGAAGTACACAGGGCAGAAGTGGTTTGCGGAAATATTATAAATATTGAGGGACAAGTAAGTAAAGGAGACCACTAAGTCGTTAGATATACGGTCTGGAGCTCACATGGGTCAGAGAACTTAGATATAGGACTTCCCATTTGGGAGACATCAGTGTTTATATTACTGTATAATTGAAGGTGCAGAAAAACACAAAGCTGACTAGGAGGGGGGTTCTAAGGAAGAACCCTAAAAGATTTCGGCATTTAAAGGGCAGGCAAGAAAAAAGTTGCGAAAGAGACTGAGCAGTCTCCGGTCTGAGAATTGGGAAGAAACCTAAGGAGTGTACTCTCATCTGAGCCAGGAAAAGTTTCAGGAGTGAACATGTTACAGTACAAAAGGGGGTTCCTCCCCACCTATCTGGGTTCGTTTTGCCCGCCACCTGAGGAAAGATGTCTGTTAATACCAGAAATCAGTGAAAAGGAAAGGAATGTATTATTCATTTGAAATAACACAAACTAAAGTTCCCCACAAATGCACACAGTCCTCCCAGCACCCTCCATGTGGCAAAAGGGAGCACCTCCAAAGCCTCGTGGTCCTCTCACCCAAGCCTCATAGTCCTAACCAAGACACCAAAGCCACGTGGTCCTAAACAGACGCGTGGTCCCAAAAAGAGAGAGGCCCAATGGCTGCTGTGTCTCCGTTTAAATCCCAGCGCTAATCTTCCTCTGCAGCCCCATTTCCAGCTCCTCTCACAATTGGCCACAGCTGCCTGCATTCTGGGCAGGTGTGGCCCTGTGGTGTGGAGCCAATTATCTCCAAGCTCTTCTGAACCCTAGTATAAACCCCTATTTGGAGCTCCCCTCTTGGCTGTACCATGTTACAAGCACTCAGAGGAGCAAATGCTGAAAGTTTAAGATGAAAAATGTACTCTGTAGTTAGCGAAGAGGTGTGTTCATTGCAATCAGTGTCAGTGGAATAGTACATGGAAAAACCAGACTGCAGTGAGGAGTGGGAAGGCTGGGAGGTTAAGAAAAGTAACAGTAAGCAAAGGAATTCAGATGTGAAAATAAGCTTGAAAGGGATAAACTTAAATAAAGGGTCAAAGAAGGTTTTCAGCTTTGGTGATAAGATGAAGTGGGGTGAGTTATATTAAGATAAAATTAGATAAAATCTCCTATACTTACATGTATATTTCCAGTAGTATGAACGGTGGCTGTCAAGTGTGAAATAAAAGAAGAAAGGATGTAATTTATGAGTTAATGGACCACAAGAATGAGAAAATGGAATCCTAAGACCGAGTTGGAGGGGTTAACCAAAGGCCACAGGAGGAATGCCTCAGTGGCTTAGAACCTGGAATCCAACTTGTGAAACTTACTGGCCATGTGATCTGGGTTAAATAATTTAACCTGTCTGTATCCTTTTGTTTGCTGAAAAATGAGAACACTGATATTGATCTCATAGGGTTGTTACAAGGATCAAGTGGGACAGTACTTGTAATGCACTCAAAACCATTTCTGTTATACAGCAAACTTTCCAAAGTATTTTATTGTTGTTATTAATATTATCATAATAACAGCATGATGGATAGTTGGGACTATAATCAAGGTCACAGGTTTATACAAATGGGCAGTAAGTACAGGAAGCAAGACGTTCAAGTCATTGGGGAAGTGAAAATCAAAACCACCATGAGACTCTGCCCCACACCCATTTTGAGGACTATTGTTAAAAAGATGAAAAGTCAGAAGTATAGGAGAGGTTGCAGGGAAGTTCGAATGCTGGCGCTCAGTTGCTGGGAATTTAAAGTGTTACAGGTCTAGTGGAAAACAGTATGGAAGTCCCCTCAAAAAATTAAAAACAGAATAAGCCTTTAATCTCCCAATTCCACTGCTGGGCACACACCCAGAATAATTGAAAACAAAGCCTTGAAGAGATATTTGTATGCCCACACGAATAGAAGCATCATTTACAGTAGCCAGAAGGTGGAAGCAACCCAAGTATTCATCAACGGATGAATAAAGAAATGTAGTACATACGTACAAAAGAATATTATTTAGCCTTAAAAAGGAAGGGAACTCTGACCTCTGCTACACCATGGATGAACATTGAGGATCTTGTGCTAAATGAAATAAGCCAGTCTCAGAAGGGCAAATATTGTATTATTTCACTTATATGAGATACCTAGAATTGACGAGAGCCATACAGACACAAAACAGAATTGTAGTTGCCAGAAGCTGGAGTAGGAAAAATTGGGTGATGCTGTTTAACGGGTAGAGTTTGCTGTGCAGGATGAAGAAAGATTTGGAGAAGGATGTTTGCTCAATAGTGCAAATGTACTAATCCCACTGAACTATGCACTCAAAAAAATGGCTAACATGGTAAAAATATTGTTGCATGTAGTTTACAACACTTTTTAAAAGTTTTAAAAAGATTGTAGGTTTGTGCTCAGCAACAAATTGTGGAGGTTCTAATCTCAAGGATTCTCTGACCTCTGAATTTAAAAGGAATCATGTGTTATGCATGAGAGAGGAAGTGTTAGGAGCTGAGGGTTGGGGAACAGAAGAGTAAGGGTTATTTTCATCGTATGGTATACTTGTTAATATGTATAATTGCTAATAGTTTCTCTCTAAAACCTGATTATAGACCCTTCTATTGCATGAATGCATATTTTAGCTATTATATATCCTTATCTGTGCATGAGAAATAAATAAGAGGGGGGAATAGCAATATAACAGTTATTTCTTGCTATATACTTCGGTCTGTTGTGAACATTTGCACACCATTTCAACAACTTCCTTCCAATCAAATTAACCACTGTTAATCATCTTTTACCCTGTTTCCTGATCATCAATTGCAGACCTTTAAAGAATTGTTGTTCTAGGTAATTTTATTAGGAAACCTCTCTTGCTAATTCCAAAAATCAAGAGCCTGAAACTTCGATCCATTTCTAGCTACAGGAAGATCTAGTTTCAGCCACTGTGTGTTAACTATACCCTGGATGCTAATCTCCACACCACAGGGATTTACAGTCAGCAAAAGACATGGTCCACGCACTTAAAGCTGCTAAAATTGAAAATGAGGATTTTTGGCCTAAATCATTTAAACTCCTTAAATTATACACCAATAACTTGAAATGAGACTGTTTTATACTTCTGTAAATCGATTCTACTTAAATGTAGGCAGTAGCTTTTCCAACAGCATTTACCAGGTACTTTTTGCTTCTAGGACTCAGGTGTCTAAATGCCCAGTGGTTCGAATGTGTTTTCCACATACCAGGCATTGTCCACCCATGTTCAATTTTCACCCTCACAAATGTGCAGCCCTGGCAGGACTCAGTGGTGACTGATTGGACTGGGTGTCACAAGATTTCTTTGGCTCATAAAATGCAGCATCCAGGGACCCTGTGGTGAACGCCGCGTATAGAAAGGCATTTTGTATTTACTGGCAGGCGTCCAGGTCCTGTGGTAGTTAGACAAACTATACCCAGTCACTCCCTAAAGCATAACTGTTCTTTTCTTCTTTAGCAGAAATAATGAAAATATGTGCTGTGAAAAACAATATGTGTTCTTAAATAATCAGGTGGAATGAATATGTGTGCTCTCAAATAATTAGGAGAAATTATATGTGTTCTCAAAAATTAGGTGAAATTATATGATTCCCCGTGATCATAGAAATAGCTGAGGAAACCTAAGTAACAGTTAAGCCAGGCCAGATTTTCCATAAACATCTAACTATGCATTATGTAAATTATTTTTTAAAAATTGCATTTTAAGTATACTTTGTATTTCAGTTCACAGCCAATTATTTCTACACATAATTTATCTAGTTTTTTCTAAGTTCTACAAGCTTAGTAACAATACAGCATTTTCTTGGTAGTAGTTGCTGTAATATGCACTCACAGGAAATTTAGTTTTCTCCCAATTCCTCAATAAAGACTATGAATATTTGGTACGAAAAGCCCATGTGTTTTTGTCAACTTCACTGATACTAGATTCTTGACTGTTGGTATCTCCTGGGATTTGAACTGGTGACAACTTCTGTTTACTTGTATCTACTCTGTTTCTACTGCAGCAGAGTTTCACTTGAACTTCGATAGCTGTCTTTTATACTTTGTTAGAAGGATCTTTTCTTTGATCCCTCTGCAACTCACAGTGATGTGAGACATTCTTTGTCATCATTATAGGTGTCATAAATGACACTTTTATCATCTGTCTGTTCCTTTGCAAATGGTCATTCCATGCAAACACGTGTGTTCTCCTTAAGGGACCCTCATCCACTAACCGGTGAGGGAATGAGACAATCCTGAACTGCAGTGAATGAGCGTTCAGATCTGCAGTCTACCTCCAGTACCTCTAGGCTCACTTCCCAGCTCTTTGATTAACTAGGTAGATAGCCAGGTTCTGGCCATGGTAATCTTATAAACTCCTGAATTTTCTCCTCTGCCTGCTGAAGTGATGCTATCTCAGACTGTCCTTGGCTCCTGAAATTTATCTTCATGTCCCGAAAACTGCTTTCACTCTCCTTAGCTCCATGTGTGACCACCAGAGGGCAGACTGCACTTGCTCCCCATCCAATCTAGAAGTGGCCTCCTCCAGGGTGGAGTCTTTGATGCCCCACCTGCTCCTCCAAAGGGAATTGAGGCAATTATCTCTCTATGTAAACATCTCTACTGAAAGTCCTCAGGCAAACTTAGAGTAGTTCAACCAACAAAGAGCATGAGTCTTGGGGGGTTGGGGAGGGAGGCTGCAGCACACGGGATGGGTCATGGAGGCAGGAGAGCCACATCCAGGCCAAAGAAAAGTCACACAGTTGAACTACCTGAGTGGACTCTGGAAACGGAAGTGGAATGAACTTCACATTCTGGGAACGCCAAAGTGCCTACTTCAGATAGGTGTCTTACTTTTGCATTATTAATTAGCACATGATATTTCAGAAACCACTATGAAAAATAAACATTCACAAAAAAGAACCAGAGTGTAGACATTAGCAAAAAGTATCACAGATGAATGAGGTTATCTGGGAACTTTGGGGGTATGTATATTTGCTTTAATAGTTAAAATTAGAAATAGTTTTCAAAAAACATTAAAAGAAGCAAGTTATAATTCTGTAATCAATGAAAAATAATTCATCATTTTGCATAAATTATTTAGATATGAGAAATATAAAGACAATACATTGCTTAGAGTACATATTAAGTTCCAAGCATTGCTACACACTTGAAATAGTATCTTAGTTCATTTAATCTGCACTCTGGAGAAAACAGATTCAGATACACAAAGAATTAGTCCAATTCCATCTAATAAGTGAAAAAGACAGTTTTTAACTCAGACCAAATTCTAATTTTGTTTACTTCCAAGGTATAATTTTCTGTCCTTTCCTTTTGACCTTGGTAGGTGTGGTGAGGAGTGGGACTCTGTGTTTTGGGAAGCACAAAACAAGCATTTTTTTCCTTCAAAACTTCACCTGAGATTTAGAAGAGAAGAAAAGATGAATAGCATCCAGGATATCAGGGAGAGGAGAAACAGATTCATTGTGGCAGAGAGTGACACTAAAACGGTGAAATCCAATGGCTATCAGACGAAATAGGCAAAAACTATCCTCGAAAGGCGACCTGAAAAGAAAGCCCGATAGTGGACTCAGGGTTTGGCTACAGCATGCTCTATACCGTGGTTTGTTTGCAAGTGCCTGAAGCCTCATTAAACTAGCCTCAACTAAGTGGTAGATTTATTGATGGAGGCATGGGATAGCTACAAACAAACAAACAAGAATAAAACAGAGTAGCGCTGCTAAGATGCTAAATCTTGGGAAGGCAGAAACCACGAAATCTCATCTCCCTTTCTCCCCCAACCCTCAAATTACTTCTAATTATGAACATTTATTATGACCTTTCAGAATACTTTTCTCTAAGATACTGGATTAGCTTAAAATTCAGCTTTCCACCAGCACACTTGAAAAATAGAGTGGCTTGAAATCCACCTGGCCTGACTTGATTTTCTGACCACCTGAGATTAGCCATGAAAATTTGGGTGTGGGTTTCTTAGCATGGGTTTCCTAGAAAGCCAAGTCTGGAACAGAAGTTGTAGAGGGATTACCAACCCAGAAAAGTAAGACTAAAGAAGAAGGCAGGAAGCAAATATAGGAAGGTAAATGAGCAAGTGGGCCAAAGCTTCATTAGAAATCACGGCTGATTCCTTGTCGTGCTGCACGACTCAAGAGAAGCCATATAGAACACTGGACGTCTGAATAGTTCCTAGAGGTGGGAGAGAATTCCCTCCCCAGCCTTTCCATATTCCATCCTTCATTAGTCAGAGTTTGTCCAATGGACATGAACTACCCCCACTTTTCTACATTCTGTTACCTGGCCCCTCCCATAGCTGCCACTAAAACCAGATCAGCCCAAAGTAGCAGCAGCTTGCACTGCATGTGGCCCCGACTGCAGAAGGAGCAGGTCAGCAAAAAGCAACTGGCCAATGTCCTAGTTGCCTGCTAACCACAAGCCTAAAATCCCACTGATCTGGCCAGGTGGACAATACGGGGGCGCTGAGTAGGCCCTGAGTAACTGAACCTCAGAGGGAAGAGCGAAGCCATGGGTAGATGACGTAAGTGAGGTATGCTGCGGGAGGCGTGAGGTTTTAAGCACTGAGCAACATGGAGCACTATTTACTGCATCAGCAGAGCTAGAGAAAAGGTGGAGTGATGAAGTGATACAGTTTATGCCATGACAGTGCTGATGGAATACCATAAATCTCCAATGAAGATCAAAGCCATCATTCTATGGCCTTCACGATTATGACTGATGCCATAGGGAGATCTTTCTGGAATGCTGGTCAGCCACACTGGGCCGGAGTCTATGGCCAAGTGCGTATGTGCATATGCAGACCTTAGGTGCTGTACACTGAGGTGCTTACTCATTACATAGTGCTTGACTCAAATGACCATTTCTTTGTTACTTAATGCAACTAAGGGTATTAGTCATTTAAAAAAGAAGGTCATTTGTGTACACACACAGGAGAACATAGAAGTTGACAGCATGACAGAAGCTAGGAGGAAGGAGGATGGGAAATAAGTACATGAATCAGAGTATACAAGATCCAAAATGCTGTACTTAATGACTTGAACAAATAAAGAGAAGGGGTAGGAAAGAAGAGACAGAAACGGAGGCGGATACACACACAGGGGCAGAGAAAGGAACAGAGACAGAGGCAGTGTGATTGAAAGAACAGGAAGGGAGCAGAAGGAGATAGATAAAAAAAGATCAAGAGAAAAATGGAGTTGGTGCACTGACCACTGTTCAGATCATCACATGTGCCTTTAGTTGGTTTTTGAAAGTTGAAGTGTTCATGCATTGCTAGACTATTAGCAGGTCATTAATGACATGGCTGGTTTGGTGAATTCGACCATGCCGTTAATCTTAAGAATGCTCTACCTTGTATTTTCTTTCTCACTTCAGTTTATGTAATAACAAACCTCTGCAGCCCTCTTCGTTATGATCACAAAGAGCTTTCCTAACTCAATACTGAATTGGATGGATTTGCTTGGACACTCAAGTGAGGCAGCATCTAAATACTCAAGATGGAAAGAACCACAAGTTGTATCACATGGTTACACTGTAGAACTGGGGGATGATGTAAATGAAATGACTTCGGAAGCAATATGATTAAGTTCTCAAATATGTCTATGTATTTATATCTATATAAGATGCACATATTATACTACATTTTTATGTCCATATTTATATAAATATGTACATACTTATATAGCGAATCCTATTGATGTATGTGAAGAGTTTCTGATATCCAGTCCAGTGTCTTCATCGCCTCACTCCTTTGCTGGGTGAGCACACTCATCTCTGCTCTGATTACATGTTATTTTCTTGTTTGCCTGTTTATTATCTGTCATCTCTCCTCGAGACTGCCAGCTCAGGAAAGCAACGATTTCTCTGTCCTGTTCACTGTTACACCAACACCCAGAACATCGCCTTGCACAGAGTCATCGTTTAATGCCGAAACACCAAACCTGTTTTGTTCCCTGACAGTCTCTCTGAAGGAGTTCTCTTCAGTTCACTGTCACCACAAATTTATCTCTAGTTACTTCTTTTTGATTTTATATTTTGCTAAGTGCGATGATATGACTGAGCACTTCTGTATGAGTCACAGATCTTTTTTGTTCGCTGTACTACCAAGTTTTCACACACACACACACACACACACACACACTAGTCAATAGAAGTGGCAATAGTCACTGCAGTCCCTCCTCTGTTGTCAGGGCACTGTCCTGACTGTAATCATTACTAAGCAGTCGTTTTAACTCTTTTCTTTCAATAATAATTGATGTTGCAAACACTGGTCCTAAGTGCCAATTCAGAAGCCAAAGTTAATTTTTCCACTGTATTTTGTAGTGATTATTTTTTTCTATTCTGTTATTTTCCCAATTATTTTAAAGCTTATTGCTTATCCTCCCTCTCTGAACAGACCATACATTTCTCCTTGTGTCTCTTAAATAGATATTTAATTATTTAGAATATTAGAGCTTTTGGCAAAATGGTAAAATGGAGGGTGAATGCTTCGATATCTCCCATTAATGTATCAGGAAGGCAGGACAAAATACATACCTATTTGCCACTGCTGGTGTGATATCCCCAGGTGTAAGGGCCTATAAGGTAGCCTTAGATTACGTTCACTTTTTTTTGAAAGATCATTTTTTTAAGATTTTATTTATTTATTTTAGAGAGGGAAGGGAGGGGGAGGGAGAGAGAGAGAGAGAGAGAGAGAAACATCAATGTGCAGTTGCTGGGGGTCATGGCCTGCAACCCAGGCATGTACCCTGACTGGGAATCGAACCTGCGACACTTTGGTTCACAGCCCGTGCTCAATCCACTGAGCTATGCCAGCCAAGAGATTACGTTCACTCCTTACGCTGGACATGCCACTGTCCAATGATTAAACATTGCTACTCTGGGAAACAATAACTTTTCATTATAATGTTAGAATATGGAATGAAGTTTCTAAAGAGATAGATATTAACATGGCTTATTGTTTTAGCATTCATATCATGTACTTCATATGACTCCTCATAATGTAACCAATATTTCATTCCACATTATCAGTTAATAACAAGCTTTGCTTAGTCCGGAAGGTGAATATGGTCTGTAGGTGTTATTTCTGTCCTGGAAACTAGAACAAGGCCCAAGACCTCCATTGTTTTTCCTTTCTAAATGTCACATTCACTGAATTTCAGACATTTATCATTTGGTGAATTCTTAACACGAAAGACAGCTTGCTGTTGATAATATGGATAAAGCATCCAAGCATACTTTAACTTAGAAGTTGCTTCTTTTGCTAGATTAACTGAATTTTTTTCTCCTATTAAATATAACAGAGTATGTTCTGTGTATACTTGTCCAACCTCTAAGGTAAAAAAAAAAGTATTTATTTTTCTTCCTCTCTGCTATAGTATTGGATATGAAGTTGTGAAAAAAAATTATTGCATGTGATTAAATTAAAATATTGGCACATTATTCTTGGGCTGAGAGTGAGGTAACCATTCCGCATAAGCTCAAACGCATAGTGTAGTTACATGACAAATACATTAAAAAGGGAAAGCTAGTCAATTTATACCTGCTTTCTAAAAAACATGCTTGTGCAAGTCTAACGTATTGGCTTCAGAAAGACTTTATTTCAAGCATATGCAGAGCACATTATGAAGTCAATGATTTTAAATAATGCAATAAGAGCTGGAGAATATTCACATATGTATTCTAAATAGCCTCCCCTGCCTAAGCCAAAATTTATATCCCATTTGGGAAGTGTTATTAAGATGTTATATGACATGAACTAGAATTTATTCATAAATGTAATTCCTATATAATAATCATAGATGTGAAGAAAGTTTGAATCCAGAGGTAGTCTGCAAATTTTATTTTTTATGTTTATCTGTCATTTCAAACCCTTGCTAATCTTCTAAAATATAAGAATTAAAAGAAGCCAGATTGACTGATTGCCCCTCTCTCAAAGCAAATATTGGTTAATCTAAGGAGAATAAAAAGGAAATAACTGAATTAGTATTTACAAACTGAATCAAAGTTTTCATTTAGCATCATTTAGACTAAAATCGATGCATAAGCTCAAATTCAGACTACTCACAATTATTACTCAGTATACTCAATAATAATCATGACATTTAAAAGACTATCAACGTTAGCAAAGATTTGAAAGGAACTAAAACTGTCCACTTTGCAGTAAGTATGCTAATTGCTTCAATTACTTTTTAATCATTTTGGATTACCTACTAAAGGTAAGCATATTCCTATGTCAGGTCAGTTTCATTGAAAAATGTGTGTTTACACAAAAACATCTGCATAAAAATACCCATAGCAGTTCTGTTAATAATAGACCCAAATTATATACTATTGAAACATTGATCAACTATAGAATGTACCAATAAATTATAGAATATTTATACAGCAGAATACTATTAACAATGAAAAGGAATGGACTTCTACTATCTGAAATGACATATATAAGTGTCATAAACAGTGTTCTAATAGAACTAATAGAAGCCATACACCAAAGAATAAATGCTATATACAGATATCCTGCTTCCACTGAGGATAAAAAAAAAAGAAAAAGTTAGCTCTCAATCTAACAGTGAAAGAATTTGGGTATAGTACAAATTATTAACTTTAGTTAAACCCATTAGGGTGCTGGATTTGCAAAGCAGCTGAGCTGCCTAAATTCTAAAGCAGGGCTAGGCACCTCCAAGGAGAGATGAAACGTCAAGTCTTCATTCAGAGAACTCCAAAAGGGAGAAATGCAACAACATTCCAGGCGTATCTTCTTTAAACTGCTGAAAATCAAGGATGAAGAGAAAAAATTGAAGGCCACCAGAAAAAAGACATATCACATATATAAAAACAATGATAAGAATTAAAGCAGAGTTCATGTCAAAATTATGCAAGTCAGAAAATTATGCTGTGACAACTTAAAGTGCTGAAAGGCAAACAATAGCTGTCAACAAGAATTCTACACCCAGGGAAAATCTCATATAAAATGGAGACAAGACAAAGACATTTGCACATAGGAAAAATCTGAGAGAATTTGTGTGCTCAGGTCAATATAAAAAATTTCAAAGGAACTTCTGCAGACAGAAAAAATATATTAGACAAAAACTTGGCTCATGTAAGTAAACAAGTCTGGATATGGTAGAAATGAAGATAAATAGAAAAGACCTTTTTTTCTTATTTGTAATCACTCTTTAAAAACATGTACTATCTAAAGCAAAAGGTAATAATGTATTATGAGACTTATTATATAGTAATAAAATATATAATGATATCACAGTGGATATCTGAGAGGAATTAAACGTATATAATTAAATGTTCTTAGAGTAGACATGAAGTAATATAATACTATTTACGTTTAATAGTAGTATAATACTAGTTATGTTATAATACGTTTTAAAATAGATTATAATAAATTACAGATATATTGAGCAACTATTAGAAATTATAATGAAACTGATGTAACTAACAAATGAAGAAAAATGCTCAATTACAATAAAAGCAGACTATGAAGGAAATAGGGAAAAACAAATAAAATAGGGATAACCAGTATGGTGGCAAATACAAATATAGTGATATCAATAATTAATTATAAATGGCCACTCCCCAAGTGCAAACAGTCTAAAATACAGAAATTATCTAATTCAATTTAAAACCAAGCTCTAACTATATGCTATCTTCATGGAATCTACTTTATATGTCAAGGTATGACTAGAATAAGAGTAAAAAGTAATGTAAAAGATACCATGCAAACACTAATAAAAATATATGTAGAATGGGTATATTGTCAAAGTGAACTGGGAAGATTGCCAGGGATAAGCAGGAACATTACATAGTGATAAAGGGCTGAATTCATCAAGAATACTTCATTTCAGTATCTATATAGCTAACAACAGAGCATTAAAATACATGAAGCACAAAACAGGGCACCTAAAAATTAAATAGACAAAACTACAGTTGAAAAGTCTTATTTTTTACTCAATCAATAGAATAAGTAGTATATATCAGGTATTAGATATTAATACTAAACAGAAATTGTTTTTAAGAATGATGTAATACTTATTAATATAATACATATTCTCTGGTCATAAAATAAACCCTGACAAATGTAAAAGATTGCAAATCATGCAAGGCATATTTTTCTGATGTTCATCAAATTAAATTTTGAATAACAGAATAAATATGTGCAATATCCCCAATATTTGGAAGTTAAAAAATAAAATTTTAAATTACCAATGAGTCAAAGAGAAAGCTACAAGGGTATTGAGAAAACTATTTGAATTACAAATTCAAATAAAACTAAAGGCACACATATAAAAATATGGAGAAAGTATGTAAATGTGCTAGTATTTAAAAAATTAAATAAATGGAGTGTTATATGGTGTTCATGGGATAAAAGACACAATGTTGTCAAAAATCAGGGGAAGGGTTTACAGGAATAGGTATAAAGGACACATGGACAATAACAAGGGGGTTGGAAACAGGAAGGAGGTGGGGAGGGCTTGGGGTGGGCTGGGATGGGGGTAAAAGGCAGAAAACTGTACTTGAACAATAATTTAGAAAGATCAGCCCTGGCTAGCATAGCTCAGTGGATTGAGCACGGGCTGTGAACCAAAGTGTACCTGTCAAGGTACATGCCTAGGTTGCAGACCATGACCCCCAGCAACCGCATATTGATGTTTCTCTCTCTCTCTTTCTCCCTTCCTTCCCCCTCTAAAAATAAATAAGTAAAATCTTAAAAAAAAAGAGAAAGATCAGTGCCCTTCGAATTGATCTGTCAATTCAATGCAATCCCATCCCTGACCCCAGTGAGACTGTGTGTGTGTGTGTGTGTGTGCACGCACTTGTGCATGTAAAGTGAAAGCTCACTTGGCAAATCAAAGGAAATGAATGGTCAATTTAATTTTTAAAAATTTAAAAATTTTTAGGCCTCTCACTTTTGATTTTACATTAATGTGAAGCATTTAATTTTGTGTTTAATAAAGAAAGTGTGGTTTCGGCAAAAGACAGACACATTGACCAATAACCCAGAGTAGGGAGTCAAAAATAAATCCATACATGTTTGGTTAATTGCTTTCCAACAAATTTCACCCTACAGAAGTGTTTCAACCCTGTTTATCCTCAACCCCCACACCTCCTCTCAATGTATGATATCATCATAATTTCATTCATATTATTATGTGATTAATATGACAACTGTCATGCACAAATAGTTTCATGGTTATGAAATACAATAGGCAGTGCATATTTCTAAGGTAATTTAAACATACAGTGAAAGGCCAATGCACTGATATTTGCTCATGGTCAATTTATACTCGCTGAGGGCCAAATAATGTTGGAGACATGTTAGAAGTATCTCTAAATGTGTAATTGCTATTACAAACTTTACATTTATAATTCTCTTTTAAGCCTTTAGAATTTACACAGCCATTGCTCTCTAAAAATTCCATATGCTCAAAATCTAGCTGTGGAAATTTAAATGGCATTGCAAAGTGAACAACCTTTTTAAAAAGCATCTTAGATTCAATTTAAGGCTAAAATGAAAGGAAAGTTTGAGATAATAATCCATCTCACGAAATAGCTATTACTTTGATAAAAATGTGCTTTAATAGAAAATTATATCAGCTTTTTAAATATTTACTTGATTAGAGTTAGAACATCATCATCCACAAAAAAGGTACACCCATTTTAAGAATTCCAATTCAATTATTTTGACATTTATCTTTTTAGAAACCTGACTGTGTGTGCGTGTGATGTGTTTAGCTTAAACTTAACCTTCATTTACCTTAAAATTTGAATCAATTTACAGCCTATTTTCCAAGGCTGTTTATTTTCTAAAGTGCATATCAGCCAAATGCAAAAATATTTCGCTCTTTGGTCCATATTTGAAAATACCAATAAATAATTGCATTTCTATCTATTTGAGAGTTTAACTTGCTCAGGACTCATACAATCATAATTGAACTTTTAATTATGTAGGAATGCTTCTATAAATATACTTGAAGTCATTTTGATGTTCCACAACCTATTATAATCAAAACACATTAAATGTCAACATAATTGCTGCTGCATATTTTGTTTGGCTGCTTCAATCAGGGATTCCAAAAATGGCCTAAGTCATGAGTAACAGTCAAGCTTTATGAGATCAAAATCAAACTACAGACACCAAAACCCATCTCTGAGCCAAGCCCTGCTGATGTTTCATGTGTTTTTTTTTTTTTTTGCTGCAAATCTTTAATAATGCATCATTTTCTGTTTGGCATGGCTATGTGTTTTGTTGAAGCCCTCAATGAACCTTAAAAATAATTATACTTACACAGTGGTTTGCGTTGCTAACGTGTTTCCACATGTAGGCAGCATCCTCCTGAATGTCACTGGATTTAATCAAAGTCTACATGCTCCACATAAATATTCATGTTATGGAATCAGTGGTTAGTATGATATTCTCTGATGTGGAGAGATGTTGTTGAACTCATGCCTTAGTATTCTTACCATACAGTGAGCCATGTCAAAATTCTTCATAGCGTCTACATTTTAGAACTCATTTTCATCCCTTGAATTGCCACAGTTCTATCAAAACCACTCAGATCACATGGAAAACTTCAGTAAGATGGGAGAAACGATGGTGGGAATGAAAAGAAAAAAACCTGATTGCTGACTTTTTTCATGGTCCTTAAGATACCCCTGAATAATGAATTATAAGCTTAGAAAAATTGTTTTAGTTCTTTCCAGGGTATAAATATCCCAGAGGAACATTATCACTGTTGTGACGGAACATGGTTGACTTACTGACTTACTGAATTACTGGCTTGAAAACTCTGACTTGCCCACCCGTGTGAGAATTTCAGGTGGACCAGTAATGACTTTCTTTGATCTGATGCCTGATTCCTGACCTTCAAGTCCTCATCTTCAGTCACCTCCCAGAAGGATAATACAATCTTTTCTCTTTTCTTCTTTAAAATACATCTTTTCTCTGTGATGTTTACCGTCATCCTACTTCCCCAACTGAACTCTGCCTGATGAAGAAATTAGTACTTAGAAATCAGATGCTGTCATATCATAAACATTGTTTTAAAAGCCTAACTAGTCATCTAATATATTTCACATATATTCATACATGTATATTTTATAGTGTATTTAGAAACATCCTTTTTTTTCCAAAAAAATTACAAATTCCATGATAGAGGGACCCCTGACTGCATCTGTTCTCAGGGATAGTATGTACTTGTGTATGCTGAAAAAGGGGGAGAGAGAGTGAGAAGTGGGTTATGCATTTTTCTTTAATAAATTGCAATGTCTGCACTGTGATCCTAAGTCTAGTAGTTCTATAAATTTCTATAATGGTACCTTTACTTTCTCAACTGGAGATAATGCCCAGCTGCTCACACTAGCTGAGAACTGACCCAGTTAAATTCTGTATTCAGTAATAACACTTAGCACTGCAATTATTATATCTCATGATCCATATACACTCATTAAATTTCAGTTTATATGATAATCTTGGTGTTACTGGGAGATGCTTCAGTCAATTTAACTTTTCTCTCCATATTGAGAAAGATACTAGCACCAAGCTGTATTCTGATTATTCACAGTGATTAAAATACAATTAATTTTGACAGAGAATAGACAGTCCCCCAACCGTGACACATTTTCCAAAACTCCAGGGGCCTTTGGTTTAATTTATAATGTGGCAGAAAAAGCAAGGACTGAAGCCTAACCTGAGGCATACACCCTTTGGTATGCCTCAGATGATACACCCTTTGGTGTCGTGTCATCTGGGGCCCATAGGCCAAACACCGTTCACATGTGTGATGTGTTCATTTGTTTAAGCCAAGCGACCTACTAGTTTGTCACATAGACTTTTGCTTGAAGTGAATATGGAATAAAACAAATAATTTTTAATTAAGCAAAAATGAATACTTATATTAAGAATGATTATATTGTATGTAATTCCACTATACTACCATGGCTAACACAGTCCTTTAGCACTGCCTTTAGGGTCCAGCCTGTCACATGTGGGAGCTGGGGGCATGGCCTCAAGGGTCGACTGGGCACATCTCTCCCCAACTCTGTTTTCTGATACTCCATATTGGCAGCTTAAAATTGGCATTTTGTGGGGATATTTATACCACAGACGTTGCCAAAGGCTTCAAGTCAAGGTCCTCTCATCTGTGGAGAGGCCATTGTTAAATATTCACCACCATCTCATATGACTAAGTCAACTCAATTTTTTTTACTTCACTCTGTGTACCTAGGTTATATATATATTTTTCTTTTTTATTGAGTTTATACATCTTTTCCTATGTTATTTTTGATTTCCTGACTTTCCAAGTTTATTTTTTTATTATTTCCGTTCTATTTCAAGAACTTTCTTTAGCTATTCATTTAAGTTATGTGAACTGGTGACAAATATCCTTAATTTTTATTTATCTGGGATATCTTGGTTTCTTCTTCATTCTTAAAGGCTGTCTTTTCTAGACATAGAATTCTGGATTTACAGATCTCTTTTTTTTCAGCCCTTGCAAAATATCAAGTCAATTCCTTCTGATCTGCATGGTTTCTGCTGAAACATCTGATAGCATTTGAATTGTTTTTTCCCCTTCTTGGCAAATTACTATTTCTCTCTTACTGTTTTCATGAATTTTCCTTTGTCATTAGTTTCCAGGAGTTTAGTTGTGATAAACCACAATGTGATTTTCATTGGATTCATTCTGTTTAAGTTTGATCAGCTTCTCGAACTTGTATGTTTATGTCTGTTGGCAAATTTAGGATATTTTTCAGTCCCACCCTTTTCCTCCTCTCCTTCTGTGATGCAGATATTAGCTATTTTTAGATAATCCCCTGGGTCCTGGGGTGCTGTTTATTCTTTTTTGAAGTCTGTTTCCTCTGTGTTGTTCAGGTTGAGTAATTTCTGATGTTCTGTCTTCAAGTTCACTGATTTTCTTCTCCATTCTCTTGATTCTGCTGCTGAGCCTATTCATTGACAATTTTACTGGTCACTATATTACTCAGTTCTAAAATGGCCACCTACTTTTTCTTTCTATCTTCTATTTTGTTTCTGAGACTTTATTTCTTGGCAAAAACTTTCCACTTTTTTTAAGTTAGTTTAAACATGCTCATAAAAGCAGTTTTTTATGACAGTTGTTTTTAAGTCAACATCAGATGATTCAGATCTGTGTTATCTCAATGTTGACATCTGTTGATTCTATTTTCTCACTGAAATAAAGGCTTTTCTGGTGTGTGGTTTGATGAGTAGTTTTCGATTATATTCTGGACATTCGCCCACTGATGTTACTGTGACTAAGAGGAGGAGGAATAGGTCATTATTGTTCCACATGTGGCTTTCACTGACATGATAAGGGACAGGCTCATTACACTGTGTGGTTGTGAAAGTCATGAAGCCCCTCTGACACCTTCAATTGGGAGAAGGAGGGATACTTTGTTGGATGGAGTAAAGCCTAGGTTCCCGCATGTTCTCCAGTAACACAAGAGGGGAGAGGCTCATTGCCTCATTACCATCCAGCAGGAATAAAAGTCCTGGGTTTCCAGTGCCATTTAGCCTTCTCTGTCACCAGTTCACCAGAGGTAGGCAGTTAGGAGTTTCTGGTCACAGCCAGGCAAGCATAGAAGTCTAGGTTCCCACTCAGCCTTTGCTGCTGGGGTGGGAATGGCACTAGAATATTTTTCTGTTGTATTTTCTGGGGCTGGAGTGGCCATTGTCTAAAAGCTTTGTGCCTCCCTTGGCTGTTGTTTTCCTAGTATTTGAGCTAGAGAGCGTTTGCTCTTAATCTGCCTTCTGGCGTTAGCCAGTTGGCATAAATAAGGCAAAAAAAGGCAACTCAGGAAAGTCACTGCTGTGTCATTCCTTGGTTTCCAAGTCCCTAAGAGCATGCCTCCTCTCCCCATCTCAGAATCCTCTTATATCTGCTCTATACATAATTTCCACAATTTTTGCTGTACTAATTAGAAAAATAGGGAAAAGTGAATCTAACTTAATGTATCTGGAACAGTTATCATCTCACATTTAATACTCTAGATGTTGCCAAATCCAGGTCATTTGCAGGCCACTGTGTATTTGTGTGTGTGTGTAAATATGTTCTTAATATTTAAGTCTGATATATAGACACAGAGAAGAAAAGTGGGAAACTGTCTATGATACAGTCCCAAATATGGAGTTCCCAAAATGTTTCATGATATGACAATGTTACTTGGATAAAAGTACATCATTTCCTAATTTATTTTTTTAGAATTTCAACCTTCAATTAGGTGTTCAGATTGTGTATGTTAAAAATTGTTGGCCCTGATCAGGTGGCTCAGGTGGAGCCTCATCCCGTACACCAGAGGAAAATGTTTCAGGTTTGATTCCCAGTCAGGGCACATATGTAGGTTGTGGGTTTGGTCCCCAGCTGGGGCATGAATGGGAAGCAACCAGTTGGGGGTTCTCTCTCTCTCTCCCTCAAATCAATAATATGTCCCTAGGTGAGGATTAAAAATTGTTATTTATGAGCCCTGGCTGGTGTAGCTCAGTGGATTGAGCATGGACTGCGAACCAAAGCATTGCAGGTTCGATTCCCAGTCAGGGCACATGCCTGGGTTGCAGGCCACAGCCCCCAGCAACCGCACATTGATGTTTCTCTCTCTCTCTCTCTTTCTCCCTTCCTTCCCTCTCTAAACATAAATAAACAAAATCTTTTAAAAAATTGTTAATTATTACTTACCTCTAAAAAATAATACTATTTTGCATTTGTGAGTTTTATAGAGGCTACATTTGTTTCTGCTCTTATTTTGTACTCTGCATATGGTATTTATTATATATTTTTGTTCAAGAAATGGCATTTGGTTTGGGAAACCATAAAAACCTGAGGGGAAAAAAATCAGGTACTGAGTTATAAAAATCTAATTTACATAATGATTCTGCCATTAAAATGAGATAGAAGGAATAAATGCCAAGAGGAATATTTAAAAGGTTGAAACAGGGTTTTTTAGAAGTTGATACTGATTTTTAAGTGGCCTAGTCCAACATGTTGGTTTTAGAAACAGGGAATCTACCACTGGTTGTGGTTCTCCTGGTCTTTGTCTTCTTAGTAAATTTTATTTTTCCGATTGTTCGGCTTTGCTAGTTTAATTCAGGATTTCTCCTTTGCCCTGACGAAGCCTATACTGCACAACAAGACATGATTACACGGAACGGGATCGAGAAGAACTAATTAGGTCCAAAACTAACTACTTGGGAAAAATAAGGTTTATCATATGCCTTCAACTACCTGTTCCCAGGTAATAGTGGCAACAAAAAGATAAGTTAGAGGTTTGACCTGGAAGTCCAGGTGATGCTGGCCTGGATAAGGGTGATGCACATGATGTGGAAAGAGGGGATGGATCTGAGGTGTGACCTTGAGCTCGAAGGGACAGAGCTGCTGACAGGACTGGATGAAAGGGCTCTTCTAGCAGCCGGCATAAGCACTGGTCCCACTTACTGAGACAGGCAGACTGCGAGTGGGATAGGTTTGGAAAAGGAAAGAGTTCAGTTTTAGTCATAATAATTTCAGAAGTATTTGTGGTACAAAAATGGAAAGGTCACTTCAGTACTTGCATATATTGCCCTGGAGCACAGACGGGTAGCTTTATCTAGATCATCTATTTGAGTCTCAAAGTTTTAAATATATGATCCAAAGAGGATAAATATGGACAATCAGAAGAGAAAATGTACGGATTGTTTCCTGATTGCTAAATATTAATACTATTAAAATATTAATACTATTAATGAATATCACAGTAATTAGGTTATTTTATTATATATCAATGTTATAATAGCAATTAATACTGAATATTTTATGTTTATAAAATTATGGTATTAGCATTATCAATGTTGAATGATATTAATATTTAATATTAAAAGCACAATTTTTATATAGATGGTGGAAATTCAAGGCTCTAAGAATAAAGAGAAAATTCTTAATTGGATCCACAGGGTAGAAAATATAGGTCAACAAAAAGCCTCAGGAGACAATAACCTTATAATGAACATCTATTGCAAAGGAATATGTATAAACTACAATAAAATGAAATTGTATCCATAAAGAGGAAAACTCTAGAGCTCGGTAGCCTCAGGTATATACAAATTTCAGAGTAGAAAAACATCAAATTTTTATTGACTAGTTATATTTTTGTTATCCATCTAAAAATAATAGCCAATGCATTCCCTTATTTCATAGTTCTCAATTGTTTAGCAGAAAAAAAATAGAAATTAAAGGATAAATTAACATGTACAAAACTGGAGTGGAGGATTTCAACTCCATCTCTGTGATTAAGTGCTATGTTGAGACATGAAATTGCCAATATTTGATTATATTCATCTACGAGAGAATAGCAAATTGCCATTTAGACTAATAGATTCAAAACAAACATTCTAAAGAGCTTGAAGAACACATTTAAAATTTGTTCATTATGTTAAAAGCAAAAAGACAAAATCCCTGCTCTCGGTAAGCTTAGATTCTAGAGCAACAAGAGATGATAAGCTTGATTTAATGGATATTAAAACAGATTAGCAAGAGCAAAAATAAAACTTCCTGGATTCTCAGTGGTTCTTCAGAAGCTCTGGCCTCCAGAAATGTATGTGACATAAAGATAGGACATATTTAGTTTTATTTACCCCAGAATACTGTACTTATCACACATCATTAGGATTAAATGGGTAGCCATTTGTCTAGTTTATTGCTTTTATCCAAAGGGATAGTAAACCTTCTCTTATCTCCCAGAGAAAGCCTCGTGGTTCCTGCTCTCATTCGGCCTTTAGGCTGAACCCTAGAGTGCCAGAGAGACTGAAACATTATCTTTCTAGATATTTACAGAGCTCTAGGTAGGAAACATCTCTAGGTAGGAGACATCTAGATGTTCTAGGAAATCTCTAGGTAGGAAAAAGTGAGGTACAGAGACTATCTAGCTCCTGGATAAATTTTATTTAACCAAATGATTATAATGTAAGATTCAGTCCCTTACATTTCCAAAGAAACCCTTTCAGAAAGGGAGAGAGAGGAACAGCTGCTTCCTCCCCCATTATGAACAAAGAATAATAATTTTTCTTCATCCTTCTCCTACGGGGTATCCAAGAAACAGTAAAACAGTTGCTTTGGCACTTACAACAATGCCCTAGAAGTAAAAACTAGGGCCAGTAGAGGGTGAACATGCTTATTATTTATAATCGGGTATTTAACAAGCAATCTGTTTTTGACCCAGAATACCTCATATGATTATTGAAAGCCCAACATCTAGATATCCAACTCTTTATCCACAAAAATATATATGTGAGTATATCATTTAAAAACATCTTCAGACCATTAAAATGTATAAATCAACAACTTTCAAAACAGGTATTATACAGTTGTTTTTCCCTCTGACTGGAGTACAAAATAGTATCAGTAGGAGACTGGTTGAATAAATTATGAAATAGCACGATGGGGTATGAACTGTATTTTTAAGAAAATTTTTATATTTCTGAATATTTTATTCTATAGAATTTTGATAGATAATGTTATAGAAAACTTTTATAGACACAAAAGTATAAAGAATCTTCCTGTATTTATTTTCTAGCTCCCAAATCATTAACTCTTGGCTAATCTTGCCCCACCCTTCACCAATGTACTTTTTATCACCAATAAGGGATAACAGTAGCAACTGCCTCTGAGAACTGCTATTTAGTCTAAGACTTGAGGTTGCTGTGGCTGGTAATGCACCCACCCCAAAGAGAGAATTCCAGATACTAACTTGCCCTTCTCGCCCTGGCACTCCCAGAGCTGAGCCGCATTTCACCAGAAGACATTATCTGCAAGGTACCCTAAGACACACTCCTTCGGATGAGAAGCTATTCTTTTCTAGATCCATCAGTAAGAAGTAAAGAGAGCTGACAATTATTCTCATTTCAGTCATCTCCTTTTTATCTGTATAACCAGTGCAAGATTTTTCTTCTGCTTTTTTTTAGGTGCCTGGTGTTAAAAAATCCTTAATCTAGTTGATATATGACAGTGAGCTAGAGAATTTGAAAAAGACTATAAATTATTGAGACTTGCCCACAAAAGTCATTCTGCAGTAATGCAAGGTCATTAGATGCATTCAAGACACCATTAACCTAAGAGGCCCCAAAATGATAAAAATCCCCTTTTTTATTTTGGAATAAATCCTCATAGTATAATAATTTTACTCTCAACTTTAAAACCTGGGTGGCTTATATAAGGCATAAAACTGGTAATAAATATTATTTGTGATTTTCATATACATGATAAAATTCTCTTGTGTTTTTATTTACTATTAAATAAAGTGTGTAAAGAAAGCCATAAAATGATTCTTTTAGCCACAAATTGTATTATTTGTCTACCTTATTCTTGCATAAATATATTTAGTTATACTGATCATACATATATAAGGGTGGTTTGTTCCATTTAGATTAGCGCTTAAAATTCATGATAGAATAAACTACATTATATTGTTCAAGTCACAAAATAATGTAGGCCTAAAATTCTATTACTTACAATAATCAATAACTAAGAAATTGGCTTAAATTTTTTGAAAGAAAACAAATAAATGTCAAGCACAGCAACAAAGGAATGAGGTAAATAATCATTTAAATCAAATCTATGATCTGGCTTTTGCAGAAGATTAAGTTTGTCACAATTTTAAATTAATGGTAATTTATTATTGTGAAAAACAAAGCTGCATTATAGAAACCACTAATAAGTTTTCTAATGCTCAGAACATCAATCTCAAGAATTAAAATCCCAAGTCACAAGAACCAACACATTCATTTAAGTGAATTTGTCTGCATGCTTCATGAACTTTCTAACCAAACACAATCAATTCAGCAAAGTAGTCAAACTGAGGTACTTTCAGTATTAAAAATGGGTTGACCATAACAACTAATAGTTCTCTATGATTTAAAAAAAATTAAATGGGTCTTTACCTGTAATAACTGTAAAGTTAATAATAATCTATAAGCCAACATCTTTTTAGAGAAAATGTTTGATTTGCCTATCAATTATGGCTATTAAACCATTACATCTCCCTCCCATACCAAGACAAATAGATGGGGCCAACTACTCTAGCAACCTCTAATGCTGTATGTAGAGATCTTCCTATGGTTTATCTTTCAAGGTTGTCATGCTTTTTCATTTTTCCTGGTTTCATCTTTTTTAAGATTGGGGTAGGCATAAAGAACAAGGACAAAGGGATTAGAAATAGCCCTGCATGTCACTGGCTTAGAGATGGCTCAGGGGGGCAATTAATGATCCTGCTGTTTCCTCCCATTGCTCACCTTTGTCAGCCTTTTTCAAATGACATTTTGAATATACTGTTACTATGCAAAGGTTTGTGAGAGAAGGGAATACAAAATTAAATTCGCTATTAACTCTGTGATAAGGAAGTAATTAGAAATTATGATTCTGAGCTACAGTCTTAAGTCAACCTGTTTATTTAATAAATCTAAAATCAATTGATTGGCTAGTCCTCTTATTTAAAAAAATAACACAGAAATTTAAATAAAAATGAATCTCACTATTTCATATTGTCCCCTGACCAGTACCAAACTTACAAATTCCTATAGAAGAATGACAGGTGGCTGGCTATGTGACAGACTGGTCTACAATATCACCATTACAGAAAATTGTCAATCTTTTGAAATACCCATGACTGGCAAGCTCTGGAAATAATGTGATTACAGTAATAGAATGAAACGGTTGTGCTCTTAAAGCAATAGGTGGCTTTGCCTAGTGCGGATGAATTTACTGCCAAGGAACACATTGGCCATGCACAAAAGCAGCGGTGGTTTCTTCCTCAGTGTGGTTAAACTACGCTCTGAATCAGTGGTGCTCAAAATTGGTCCAAAGTCCCATCAAATACAGCGGCAATAAGGAGACGTATTTTACTCAGCTTGAAATTTGCAAGCTGAAGTTAAAAGACTGCTTTTCAAAAAGGATTATTTTAAGAATTTTGTTTCCTGATAAATATTTAAAGTAGAGTTGAGTTTTTCATGTTTACGAAGTGCCATAAGAGTAAATTGTTTGCCACTCCATCATTAGTACCTAAATTGAGCACTATTTATTCGTTATTTCAAAAATATATGTAACAAATGCCTAGCAGGCACTAGGCAATTTTCTGCTCACTGTGAACAAGGAGGCCCAAGTCCTGTCCTCAAGAGGCTTAAATTTGTTTTGGGAGGGAAATAGACAATGCAACGAATCATTAATAGAAAGATGGTATGATTTAGTTGGAATTAAAGCACTGCATGAAAACAAAACAGATAAACAATTAAGAGTGACATGAGTACAAAAAGATTCCTGAGGAAGAGAAATTTGTGTGGAGACTTAAGGGAAAAAGGGACGAATATTAGGAGGGAGAACATACCTCGGTTTGCTAGTACAAAGTCCGGTTGTAGAATGAGCTTGGCATGTTCAAGGACAATGTGATGCAGCAGGATGTGTGGGGACAGAGGTTAGGAAATGGAATTGAGGGGAGAGAGCTAGGAATCACTCTGTGGGGCCTTGCAGTCCATCACGGTCTAGTGAAGGGTTTCAACCCAATGCACTAAAAATACTTGACCTTTAAAAGAATGGCCAAGAAGGGAAGCTACCAGGATTATCTTTTCCAGCAATTTAGAAAAGAGATAAAAGTTGTGAGGAATAAATGGGCAGCAGTGAAGGTGGAAAGTGTTTGATTAGGATTTATTTTGAATGTAGCTGCACTAGGTTTCGTCAATGTGCAGTGTGCAGTAGGTGAGTCAAAGAAGACACTGGGATGTGAGGCCTTGGTACCTCGTGATGAGGGATCCTCAACAGGGGCAGTTCTGCGATGGGGGAATGCATCCTACAAAGGATGGATAGTGGCTTTATAAACACAGAGAAATACAGACAGTGATATTCCTGAGTTTGAGAAAAGGCACAAAGCAGTGCATAAGATGTTTCAAGTGATCTACATTGCAGTTCTGACAAGGTATTTAAGTAAGAGATCAAATAAAAGTTAAAAAAGAAGTTACATTTTGAAATATCCAAATGCATTTATAACAATCTCATGATAAAAATCTCAAGTAGATTTTTCTTCAGATGTAAACTCTAACTTTGAAAGTAAAATATCAAGCCCTGGCTGGCGTAGCTCAGTGGATTGAGCGCGGGCTGGGAACCAAAGTGTCCCAGGTTCGATTCCCAGCCAGGGTACATTCCTGGGTTGCAGGCCATAACCCCCAGCAACCGCACATTGATGTCTCTGTCTGCTCTCTCTCTCTCTCCCCTCCCTCCCTTCCCTCCCTAAAAATAAATAAATAAATATTAAAAAAAAAAAAAAAAAGAAAGTAAAATATCAAAACTCGAGGTACCAACTAAAGGAGCATTTGGGAACATGTGGTGTTGGCTGGGTCTTAGACTCACTGGGCTGACAGCGTTGTAAGTCACACAAATGTCTAATCGCTATGTCACTGTGCTGTACACCCTGAACTAATACAATATTGGATGCCAACTGTCGTTGAAAACTAAATTATTTTTAAAAATAAATATATAAAGTAGTATTTGAGAGACCAAACTTAGTTCCACTCCAGTGCACAAACATCATCCTTGATTCCTCTCTTGCTTATTACACATTGGCAAATGCTTTTATTTAAAAAAAATGGTGGGGAAAGTTAAATCAATGAACTAAACAACCAAATTAAGAGATAATTTTGCTCCTTAATTTATACCAGTATTCAGTGCTACGTATTGGAAGGGGGTAGAAATTTAAGTGTGTGAAATGGTATCTCAGTATTTTACATTGCATTCTTCTGATCGTTATCTTGAACCTCTTCGGGTTGTAATTGGCTTGGAGTGTACCTTCCAGGAACTTGGCCATTCTTCTCTTACACTGTTTTTTTTCTCCTGGATTCCTAAAAGCTCTTTATAGGTTCTGGAAACTAATACTTTGTCAGTTGTGTGTTTTTCCAGATAACCAGTTCCCCTGTCTGTGGCTCTTCTTTTATTTCATTATGTTGTTTTCTAGCATACAAGCATTTCTTATATTTAATTTAGTAGTGCCAACTAACCATTTCCCCTTTTAAAATGACTTAAGAAGCCTCATCTTTTTGTTAAATAATACATTATTTACCCATGTTTTTCTTCTAAAGTTTAGAATTTTGCTTTTCATATTTAGTTCCTTTATATACCCAGAACTTTTGGTTCATGATGAGAGGCAAGATGACAATATTTATTATTTTGTAAAGGTCACCCATATGCCATTTTGTGTTTATTGAATAGTCTCTTGCCACTATATCTATAAGGTCATTTCATAATATGCAAATCATTCTACCCTATGATGAATACTTAGGGTTTGTTTCTATGATCAATAACCTACTGCTTAAAATGCTTTACAGTCATCACTAGATGTTAGTAGGATCTGAACGCCACACAAAAAGTGTCTCCAGATATTGTCACCTGTGCCCTTTGGGGAAAAAAAAAAAGTCACCCCTGGCTAAAACCAGTGTTTTAGACCAGTGAATTTAAAATTATAATAGTAAGTTGAAATGTGGTTAAGAAATTCCTGTGAAGGTCATTTTTATATATCAACTTGGCATGTTCATGAATGACCAGGAAAACATGGCAGGTGCTGACTTTGGAGTTACAAATAATTATTAATGAGTTGGAAAATTTGCAAACATGGACTCTGTAAATAAAACTGAGGACTGACTGTATATCCTACTTATTCTGTTTTTATGGTGGATATAATTTTCAAAAATATGCATAAGACACAACATCTTTGTGAGATGAGGGAAAGAAAAAACATTTCCAACATAAATATAACTCTAAAGTACAGTAATGAGGAGCTTAATATTGAAGATAAGACTATAGTTGCTGACATTTCTGTTTTTAAGTGATCTTCGTTTTGCCAGTGATTTATCTAAATTGTTGAACATTTGTTTCTCTTCTCTATTATTTTTCTCCCTTACAAAACTGAATTAATCATGAGGACCAATTAAAACCATAGATTTGCTCAAAGTCATTATGCAAGCCAGCCAATGTGGACAAAAGTGCAAATGAGTTTATGCAATTTATAGATCTTCCCTGACTACCTACTAATTTTCTCATGCTCCCCTACCTTATAAAAGATGGTCTAACTAAAGTGAATAATACCAGTATCTACTTAGTAATTGCACTGATATCATTACATCAATTATTGAATTACTGTCACATAACTTTTGGAGAGAATATTAGAATAGAAAGAAGACTTAAAATATTGCAAATTATTGAAATTTTAATCCTGGTTTTGTAATTTATTATCTGTGACCTTGGGAAAAATACTGAATTTCTCTGAGCCTTAGTGTCCTGATCTGTACATAACCTAAATTGTAATTGCTCATTCCCAGGGAGCTTTAATGCCAGAAGTTAGCTTTTTTTCAACCAGTCATTTCAACCCATTCTATTAGCTCCCTAAGCTTCTGATTACATGCTCAGTAGAAGGCTTGAAGTATTCTCTCGATCTGGCCCCTTCTGATGCTATGTTGCATCAGCTGGCCCGAAATAGCATCACTGGGTTATATGCATCAGCCTCCTGCACACCCAGTCCATGACTGGTTCCACTTCCTGGACTTGAGGACAGAAAATAGTTTCTTCTCATTTGCTTCCCTTTCATCCTCCACAACACTGCAAGGACCATAGACAACTATTTTTAATTCTTAGGATTGGACCAAAGTGAAAGGTATGACAACACTGTAATAATTTCCAAATAGTGCACTGACCTACCCATACCAGGACTCTTACTGTCCCCCTCCAATTCTCCTGCTGTTCCCTCCAATTCTCCTGCCCACCTCCCATGTTGTGTGCCCACCTCACAACACACAGCTCACAGCAGGACCTGGGAGAAAGGATGGAACTCATTCTCACATTTTTATAACATGTATCTCCATTTACTGTTTCAGAATTAAACTTTTCTAGGTTGATGGGCTTTGGCAATATTCCTTCTCTATAAAAGAACCCCTCAACTCTTTCTCTCTCTCTCTCTCTCTCTCTCTCTCTCACACACACACACACACACACACACACACACACACACGATTGCGGCGGCCGTAAACATGCAATCAGATGATCAGATGTCATATATCTACTCCCCAAAGCCTGAGATTTCCATCTTAAGGAATTTTTTTAATGTGGGCATGAGTAGATTGGGCTACAGTGGTTAGTCTCGTTCTATCAACCTTCTCATTTAGCATTACAAGATATGTCAGTATCATCAAGGAATATAGTAATAAATATAAAATGAGCTTAAAAGTAGCTATTCATGAGTGTGTTATGTGGTAATATGTGGAAAGTACTAAATATTCAGTTTGTTCTCGATTGATGGTATCTAATGATAATGAAAAGTAATTAAGGTGGTTAATAAACTTACATCTCTGCCATCAAATATGGAAAATCTTGTTTATCTTATCATCTCCTACATATAAAATTTAAGATTTATTCTAATTGTGAAATCAATGGCTTTGTCCCCTTTTAAAAGAATTTTTAGCTCATAGGGAAATATTTTTTCTTGTAGGCAGTGTGTTAATTGTGATTTAATTTCTCACACTCAGTCTTTAAGCCAGTTTATCCTAAGGGCAAAGCTCTTACTGGATAGGAATTTCTGTTATTTTTTTTCCTATCAGAATTAAACAATTACATACATGGAGTGAAGCAGTAACTGAAAAGAAAGAAAAACTCTGGAGTAAAATTGTGCCTCACTCTTAAATAAGTCTAGACACAAGTTCCCCACTTCATCCCTGAAAAGGGGTCCTGATGGGAAAGAGATCTCTTGCCACTATCAATGCCCATTTAAAATGGTCAAGTGAGATTACTAGAGAATGGATGTTGGTGGGGAGGGCTGGAGATGACACAAGGTCAGTCAGGCGGTTCTAACCTTGACCTGAGAAACAGAATTAACAGAGATCTCAGCTAACACACATGAATTGTGCCAAATGTCACTGGGGTCAGGGCGCCTTCTGCTCTTATAATTTACTAATCATTAATCCCCTTCAAGCCCCATTCTGTGGTCAAATGTTTCTCAACAGCTACAGTTTACACATCAATACAGGCTACCCAGTAAACATTCCCCAGAATTAGACTCAGCATGCTTGGGCTATAATATACAATGTATAGCAATCACAACAAGACTCTCATTTGTCTTGGATCTAGTATATTCCCAAAGATCCCTTGATTTGATCTTGCAAGAAATCTGACTGAGTGTCAAATCCCCAGGCATCTTTGAAGCCAGGACAAAATGTTACTACTGAGATGCTAACATTTTTCTTACAATGTTGTACTGAATAGCTATGCACATATCCAATAAGCTAAAATATTGTCTGCATCTCTACAATTAAATATACAGTATTTCAGACTTAATACCTAGTAAATCATATAGGATCGATTTAATTAAGGATATTTATCTCCAAATTAAAAATACTATATGGTAAAAATATTAATCTGAAAAAATTTCAATTGGATCCAAATTTTATATTTAAGACAACTGGAAATTAATCAGAGAGTTGCAAATTTTTAAATTACTCTAAATTCAGTGAAAAATTTCAAAGGTACAGCAATCAATCCCACATGAGGATATGAAGGTAAACCAAATCATACATATTACATAGAGGAAACAAAGATGTCTTTCTATGCATATTTATTTAGTAGTTTTTAATTTTTATTAAAATTTAGTACTTTGTAGGTTAAACTGAATTTGGAGTTCTAAAAAGAAAAATAAAATCCTGATTTACTATGAGAAAAAAGATGAAAGGAAATTTTCCTATTCTCCTTACTCTTCAAGTTTTAAATAATAAAAAAATAGGTGTCTGGTATTATAACTCTAGAACAGTGTCATATAATAAGAATCAAAGCACTAATAGTTCAGTGTCAAATTAACTGCTTTAAGTGATTTACTGTGGTTATATAAAAGAATGCCTTCAGAGAAGACACTCTGGAAACTTCACACCCTTTCTTTTCCTCCTCAATTCTTTCCTTATTTGCAAAGGAAATAAGGAAATGATAAAATGATAAATGATAAATATAAATGATAAAATGCAGCAACAGAGAGGGTAAAAGCTGATAAAAATGAGGTTTATCATGCGGGAGCAGGGCCTCAGCTGATGAGAGAGGTGAAAAGAACGTTTTGAAAAGATAAAGGAGAGACATGGAATATGGTGGCCCGTAGGAGACCACAGGTTCACCCAGACTAAGGACACAAGTGTGCTCACACACAGGCTTTCTCATAAAAACTGCAAGATTTCTTTGGTTTAAAATTGACTGAAAGGACTCAAAAACTGTGAAGAGGGCAAACACGTTGGCGTTTATTTCCACCTGTCTTTGTTTTTCAAAAAAGCATTTCCTGCTTACATAGTATAAGCAGGGTGTTCTCTAGACATCTGGAAAGATAATGCTATATGAGGAACACAATTGCAAACCATAGTAAATGCCTTTCATGTTACAAATAAATAAATGTTTATATATATATATATATATATATATATGCCACACACACAGTTTGTATATCAAATAAAAACTGCATTTTAAAAATGGTGTTTACACAGATGTGCTTGGTCACTTAGAACAAGTTTGGACATAGAGAATAATGCTAGTGTCAGTTTGAAGCAGTAACATTGGCCTCAAGCGAACTGGGTTATAAAAAGTGAGCTAACACAATGCAACATGCATTTGTGACATTGACATTGATGTAACCTGGCAGCTAAGGAGAGTGGACTGGAACACACATGTGTGAACAACGATGACTTCACTGTAGTAGTCAGTGAGGGCAGTAGATGCTGTTGAGGGAGCATGTGTACTGTGTGGCCGTCACATTCAAATGACTGAGTGAGTAGAGCAACACATCTGCATCACATTTTGCATTAAGCTTGAACATTCCTCTGTGGAAACTATTTGGATGATTCACAGAGCCACAGCTATTAGCAACTGGTGATTGGCAACTTCATCCCAATAATGCTCCTGCTCATGCATCACAGTTCCTGCAGAACTTTTGGCAAAACATCAAATCACCCAGATAACTCAGCCTCCTGACAGCCCAGATTTGGTGCCCTGTGACCTCTGACTTTTCCCAAAACTAAAATCACCTTTGAAATGGAAGAGATTTCAGACTGTTGATGAGATTCAGGAAAATACAACAGGGCAATTGATGGCAATTGGGAGAACTGTGTGGGACCCCAAAGTGCCTAATTTGAAGGTGACTGAAGCATCATTGTCCATGTACAATGTTTCTTGTATCTTGTATCTTCTTCAATAAATGCCTCTATTTTTCATGTCGCATAGCTGGATACTTTGTGGACACACCTTGTATGCCTTTCCAAAATAAGTGTGAGAAGGACTGTGCAACATAAATAAACTATATGTGATATGTTCACTGAATTTTTGAAAAATAAACATGAAGTAAATTTAACAAAGAAAAAAATATACACGCAGCTACGACTACTCATTTAATTTAATTTTACGCGAGAGGAGAGTCTGTCTGATTAGGAGTCCGTCATGGCCTGAGGTCTGTGGTTGTCACCCTGTCTTCATTAAGCTCCATTGCAGGGTGAAAGAGGGAGACAGCCGTCCTGAGAGCAGAAAGAAATTGCTCTATCTGAGGATGCATTGCATCCCTCTTGGGACTGAATCCAGTTAAACTTATTTTAATACTCCTTAAAGGAGTTTTTAGTAAATCTAAACAAAATTTGAGCCAATGCCTCCATTTTGGCAGCCAAAGACTATAAAATTTTGGTAGCCTTCCGTCAATTGAAGGGACTCATTTGCTGTGTGCTAACATATAATATGCTCCTAATTACAATGGCTGGCATGTGCTTACATGCAGGGAAATTTTTTTGATCAAATGTAATGGCGAGATGTGTATTGAGCATGAACAATGAATAAGGACATTAACTCATTAAAGTCTGACCTAAGAAACAGGTTGCCCATATGTACTGCTTATTTCAATCTTCCAGTGGAAGGAAGGATGCTTGAAGCTCTCTGGATAAGCTCTTCAAGAATCTTTTCAATTATATTTTTCATGGAGAAGATGGGAACTGAACAACTCAATTGTAAAATCCAAGCTGGTAATGTGAAATCAAATGACTGCTCACTGCACTCACAGCTCAGTGCTTGTCTCAGGGCTGCCCAGCAGTTGGCCAGGGCAGGGCCTGGCAATCACCCAGCAGGCTTAGGAAGCAACTGTGTTAAAATTTTTAAGCCATTACATTTATTTTGATGGTTGCGCAACTTGGTAAATTTACTAAAAATCATTGTGTTGTACCCTTGAAAGGGGTAAATCATATAATGTGTAAAATATTTCTCCAAGTCATGAAAAAATGTTAAGACGTTACAAAGAATAGGCTAGAGTGGAGTGGACTATAGACGGTGATTAAATATTCACGAGGTGTGTATATGTATAAATATAGGTATAAGTGTGTACTTAAAGTGTTTGATAATTTTTAACAGAGTCCAAACTCAATATTGAAAATTATTTCAGCAATATTAAACAAAATTAAACAGAGTACAATAATGATAAGAAAAAAATCAGATAATGAAAACCTCCCGAGGGAACCCCAAATAGGAGGCTCTCCAGTTCTTCTGAGTCTGCTTGTGTTTAATGGGACTGCAGCTGTCTGGCTGTCACAGCCTCCCAGCCTCCCAGCCTCCCAGCCTCCCAGGCAGGGCACCAACAATTCAAGGCAACAGCCTCATCCTCTGACTCAGGCTAACTCACGTGGAACTTACCGTATTTTTAGGACTATAGGACTCACTGGACCACCTAGGTTTTAGAGGAGGAAAACAGGAAAAAAAAATTTTGAAGCAAAGAATGTGGTAAAATATTTAATAACATAAATAACATAGGCTGTTGCCCTGCCCCCCCCGCCCCCCGACACACACACAGCAAGCCAGGCAAGCTACATTCGGACTATAAGATGCATCCACCTTTTCCTCCCAAATTTAGGAGGAAAATGTGCATGCATCTTATAGTCTGAAAAATACGGTATTTTGAATACCCGGCTCAAAAACAAGCAACACAGTTATAAAATATGTTTAAAATTTTGCTATTTTTTTTTTGAGATACTTGACTGATTTAGAAACCTCTCTTACAGTTCCTTTGCAGTTCCCTGCACAAGTGCAGTGCCAGATGAAGCGGGGCTGTGTCACTGAACATAAGCCACCCCAGACCACTCACTAACCCATTAAGTCATATCCCTGCTTGCTGACCCCACCAACTGACCTGTCTCTATTTACCAACACTTGGCTGTTAAAAACATCCCTGTCTTTTCCTGAAGAGCCATTAAGCTATGAAAAAGCCGCTATAAATCCCCGAGGACAAATGATACAGAACATCTTTGCAGATGCTTATTTGCTATCTGTACATCTTCCTCTTTGTTGAGGTGCCTGTTAATGTCTTTGATCCGTTTTTTAATTTTGTTGTTTTTTTATTTTTGAGTTTTAAGGGAATCTCTGTATATTGATTTTGAATAACAGTCCTTTATCAAATGTGTCTTTTGCAAACATTTTTCCTAGTCTGTGGCCTGTCTTCTAGTTTTGTTAATATTATGTTTCACAGAACAGAAGATTTAATATTAATGAAGTCAAATTATCAGGTTTTTTTGTGGATTGTGTTTTTGGTGTTACATCTAAAAAAAGCTTTACCATGACCACATTTATCTAGTTTTCTCGTATGTTATCTTCTAAGAGTTTTATAGTTTTGAGTTTTACATTTAGGTCTGTGATCCATTTTGTAATTTTTTGTGAAGGGTGTGAGGTCTCTACATTCTTTTAAAAAATATTTAGATGTGGTCATCCAATTGTTTCAGCTCCATTTGTTAAAGATACTATCTTTGCTCCATTGTATTGCCTTTGCTTCTTTGTCAAAGATCAATTTACTATGTTTAGGGGTGCCTATTTATGGCCTCTCTATTCTGTTCCATTGATTTATTTGCCTGTTCTTTAACCAATACTACACAGAGGGCTCTGTTTCTTTGTGGAAGCTGTAGGAGAGTGTCTGTTTCCCTGCCTTTTTCAGCTTCTAGAAGCTGCTAACATATCCCCATTACTCTATCTTCAAAGTCAGCAATCTTGCTTCTCTCTGACCATTCTTCTGTGGTCACATCTCTCTCTCTCACTACATCAGGAAGGTTATCCACTTTAAGGACTTCTATGATAAGACTGGGCTTGCTTGGATAATCCAGGATATGTTCCTCACTCAAGGTCCTTGATTTAATAACTTCTTCAAAGTCCCTTTATCACATAAAGTGCGCATGCACAAATTCCAGGGATTAGGACACTCACATCTTTGAGGTACATAATTCTGCCTAAGAAATAAATGTTCCAATTCAACAATAAGCAGGATTCCATTCCTAGGCAATTAAAAGATGTTAAAGAGCCCTGGCTGGTGTGGCTCAGTGGGTTGAGTACCGGCCTGTGAACCAAAGGTTCACTGGTTTGATTCCCAGTCAGGGCACATACCTGGGTTGTGGGCCAGGTCCCCCCAGTGGAGGGCACTTGAGAGGCAACCACACATTGATGTTTCTCTCCCTCCCTTTCTTCTTCCCTTCCCCTCTCTCTAAAAATAAATAAAATCTATTTGTAAAAGATGTTGAAGAGACTTTTCCTTGTTTTTTAATGTTCATTGCACTTCTTCAGTATGGTCTGTGCCGTAACTTTGTGCAGGCATAGGTGTCTTCCTATTGCTGCTGTGCTGTTGCCATTTGAAACCTTCTAATCATAACTGATTTCATTTCCAGCATCCCCACTTTTCTTTGCTACACTTTGTCTTTGGTGCACAGTTTCCTGTCTTGATTATACTTTTTTTGGTAAAATGTCACTTAGGTTTATCACTGTGAGTCATGGAGGTCACACCACTGCGCACTGTGCTCTCAGTGCATGAACCGAGAAACAGGTGCACAGTACCAACCGCTAGCAGGCTTTTAAAGGACATGGGTGGTCAGTGACCGCGATGCACTTCTGCTGTTTACAGAGTGATTTGTGGACTGAGAAGCTAGCAGTGAATTTTCTACTTTATGCAAATACTCACATTTACTATACCATGGAAAATGAAATTTGAAACATGTTGTTGGGGGTTATTTAATGAAACGGTGGAGACAAATTTGTGCACATCAGAACCATGAAAGAGAGAATAGCCTTGTCTATATGCCATATTTTGCCACTTTTTGCCCAAATTTTTGAGGGATAAATAAGGATGCGCATTATACATGGGTAGTTCTAATTCTTTATATAAATGTTTTAAATTCTTTTATTTATGCTTATATATTAAAAGTATAACTCTAGAAAGCAATAATAATATCCATATGCAAAATAATATCCTGGAATATGATAATTGGTTTTGTTTCTAAATATAAATAAATAAAAATTGAATTAAAAATTAAAACAAAAGATTGTTTTCCTGAAAGTTGAGACCAAAAAAGATGGGTGCTCATTATACATGGCAAATATGGTAGAAATGACAATAAATAATTCTTACATGCAGCAAAAGCATGTAAGAATCTCACAATATGGTATCGAGCAAAAGAAACCACACACACACACACAAGAGTACATGCCCCATGGTTTTACTTGGATAAAATATTGGGGAGGGGGAACCTTGTTTTTGGTGCTAGACATCAGAATAGCCTTTGTATTGGTGGTCAGCAGTGGGTTGTAACTGGTAGGTGCATGAGGAAGCCTGACCGTTTTCTAGATGTGGTGGTTACATGGGTGTACTCACCATGTGAATATGTTGAGCAGTATAAGTACCACTTGTACACTTCTCTCTATATTTTATACTTAAATAAAGTATTTAAAAATATATAAATTGTCATAGTACATTCAAAACACCACTGGACTTGGCATGAGAAAAATGGAGTTCTAGTATTAAGCTCTCATGAATTTGTGTTTGACCTTGTAAAATCAGCTGACTTGTCTGGACTTCTGAGCCTCAATGGTAAAACTAGAGGATCTGGATTCCTTCCAACTCCATGTTTCAGTAATTTTTTGACTTAAGATGCTTTCCACATTTTAACAGCTAATAATAGACAGCTTTTAGACTGGGAAGTGGTTTATACAGTGTGGTGACAGGAACAATTGTTTTCCTTTATACAGTGGAACAATGATCAGAAATGTTTATTTAAAAATATATAACTGTCATGTTTACAATGTGATGTAAATTGTAGCTCTCACAATAGGAATGAAAAGTATGAAGAGTTCCATCTCCAATGTTAACAGGAAAACAATATCCAGTGTTGACAACCTGGCATCTGTTGTACGCTTTCTGTCTCCATGCTACAAAACACAATTTGTTACAAGCCTTGCTCTGCAGCCACTTTGATCTGGGTTCTAAGAAAAAGTTCACATTTTTAAATAAACAAATGTAAAATTGTAATGATACTTTTGTAAATATATGCGAGACTATTGCAATTGTACCTGTGTTGATGGGAGAGGAGGAAGTACTGTAACAGTACTCCGGCATGCTGAGAGTACTGCAGACATGTGGCAGAATTACCTTTGACTCCTACTGTTGCCACACACGCGTGCGCGTGCACACACACACACACACACACAG
Organism: Phyllostomus discolor; assembly: GCF_004126475.2. Taxonomy (NCBI): domain Eukaryota; kingdom Metazoa; phylum Chordata; class Mammalia; order Chiroptera; family Phyllostomidae; genus Phyllostomus; species Phyllostomus discolor. The sequence goes on along the minus strand of NC_040910.2, from coordinate 28,435,724 downwards.
GAAATTTGTTTTGCTCCAATCCAGGAAAAAAAAGAGAAACATTTTTATTTTTCTGCATCTCATTCCCTCCCCAAGTCCTCAGGGAGGGTGACATAGCTGACTGAGGAGTTCAGGAGAAGAAATTGAACAGTGTCTTGGTTTGCATTTTAGGTGGATACTGTCAAAGTGTTCTCTGCTTCTCCATTTCCAAACATTTGTTACAAAGTAGGCTCTACTCCATGGGCAAGGCTTGTAGTATTAAGAGTTCCCATCTAATTCAGGGTGGTTAGAGCAAGTCTACCTGTTCATAGATAGAAAGTCATAATCTGAATCTGCTTTATTACTAGTGAGCAAGCATTTGGGTCTTCCCCTTTTTCTGTGTCATATTTCTCAATGGTTCTGAATTGAGGAGGAGAAAATGGAGTCTCTGCTTGCTCCACAAATTCTCAACATTAATGAAATCCCCAAAGTATAAAAAGAAGAGGGACAGGCAATTGTATGCATAACTGTATGCATGTATGTTAAAAAAATTAAATCAAGACACACACACACACAATTTCCCAGAAAGCTATGCTTCAAACATATTTGAATTATTTTGAAGAGGAAATATGCCTGCTTTCTTTGCAGAATATCCCATTTTCTCAGAGGGTAAGTCCCATGAGCATGGTGCACATACCATACTTTCCTTTCATTAAAAATATCCAGAATATTGCCTTGTTTATGATAAGTTTTGACTTGTTTATGCAAATAATCAGTTTTTCTCCTTTTTCTTTACCTTCCATTTTCTAACACCTATGGAATCTTATTTTTGCCTATGAGACTACATTTTAAAAGCTCATATTCTAAGTTTTCATGATCAAAAATGTATGCAAGAAGAGTGGTTTCAAAATTTTAAATATTCAAGAATAGATTTTTCAGTCTATGTAACTCACATTTCATAGGTGCATTTATGTCTGCAAATAACTCAGAACTGAGAGAGAGGCCTGGAGACTATTGTGAAATACTGGTTAACCCCAGCTTGGCTGCCTGACATTTCCGAACAGTAATGAGCCTTCTGATTGCCCCAAATATAACTTAAGGGAAAATGTACTCTAAAGCAGAGCTTGTTTCTCTTGAGTTACACAGTCTTCTCTGTGATGATATGTTATAGTATATGGAACACAGAACATTTAGTTCTTCATTTTAATATAACTTTGTTCTCCAACTACCTTATAAGTAAGCATTGGCTGTGTATGGTACTTAACACTCTTCTCAAAGGAGACACTTTTTAGGAAAATAGAAAAACCATTATTTTCGTAGAAAGTAATACATTTCTATTAAATGTTCTCTACTTCAATCATTCAATCCCCCACTAGGATCTTAATGAAGTTTTATTGGTGTGTGTATATGTGTTCAGTATTATATTATTCTGATAGCACAAATAATTTTATAGACATGTTGTTTTCTGATGCATGATGATTGATAGAGATAAAAATAAAAGTTTTTGTGTTAATAATCATGGAGGTAATATTTGACTATCTAATCACCTTAGAGTATTTTATACTTAGAATAATATAAAATCACACTGATTTTCCAAACAATAAAAAATGTAATTTTATAAAAATATATGCTCTAAATTTCTTTTTAAGATATAAAAATGCGCACTGCTTGAGCTGACATAATTGCCTATGTATCTAGATGACTTTTTAATAATAAAATGAAAGCCGTGGAGGATTTAAATTATTTGCTACATTCATTTAAATGGCATATTCAATAGTACCTATTTAAATTTGCTCATTCTGCTACTGACAGTGGGAAGAAAAGTGTTAGCTTTTTGGAGTAATTTTTAATGCAATGGATTTGTTACCTTTTTCTTTTTAAAATACTGCTCACTAGTTGCTTGCAAGTATCATAATTACATGCAGTTATGACTTTATTACAAGAAGAGTGTTTCTGCCTCTTGCTTAACTTCAGCCACCTTCTAAAATAGACTCATTGTTCATCTTAGTATCAGACTGGAAATTGTCCATCTTACAGTCTCTGTCAACTCAATAATTCCTCTCTCAAACATAAAATCTTAACATATGATAAACCAATTACTACTTACCTCCCTTCCCAGCTCCTGTCTGCTTATTATTGTTGTTTCACTTATCCATACATCTTTGGGGGATGACTGCATATTATACTTCAGAGGTGACAGAAGAACACAAATCCTCCTGTTCAACAATCATTTTTAAATATGTTGATACTTATTCTTATTTCATTGTTATATAAAACTCAAAAGAAGTAGACAAGAAGGCCCTGGCTGGTGTAGCTCAGTGGATTGAGTGCTGATCTGTGAACCAAAGGGTTGCTGGTTCAATTCCCAGTCAGAGCTCCTGCCTGGGTTGTAGGCCAGGTCCCCAGTAGGGGGTGCATAAGAGGCAACCACACATTGATGTTTCTCTCCCTCTCTTTCTCCTTCCCTTCCCCTCTCTCTGAGAATAAATAAATAAAATCTTTAAAAAAAAACTAGACAAGAAGGATCCTGTTGTCATTTTTCTAGATTTCTTTTTTGTATAAACTCACAGGACTAGAAATAATATAGGATATATCTATTACATGATAATGTACATAAATGTTCCCAGAAAAGTGAAAATTAAAAGAGAGACCTTATATCAGCTTAGTTTAAATATAGTATATTAATATTTATTTCTTTAAAAAGTCTATAGACCTCTTTGATAAATCATTAAAAGGTATAATCATGTCAAAGCTGATTAAAATTATGGTGTATTTTTTATTATTGTTCAATTACAATTGTGCCTATTTTTCCCCCATTACTCTCCCCTGCCCTACCTACCTGCCTACTTCCCACATTCAGTCCTTCTCCCCTTCACCATTACCTTTGTCCATGGGTCCTTCATACATGTTCCTTGACCTGACCCTTCCCCTTCTTTCTCCCATTGCCCTCCTAATTCCACCCCTCTGGTCACTGTCAGTTTGTTCTTTATTTCAATGTCTCTGGTTCTGCTTTGCTCACTTGTTTGTTTTGCTGATTTGTTTCCATTTAAAGGTGAGATCATATGGTATTTGTCTTTTACCACCTGGCTTATTTCACTTAGTATAATGCTCTCCAGTTCCATCTCTGCTGTTGCAAAGGATAGGAGCTCCTTCTGCTACATAGTATTTCATTGTGTAAATGTACCACAGCTTTTTGAGCCACTCAGTTACTTATGGGCACTTAGGCTGTTTCCGGCACTTGGCTATGAACATTGGGGCGCATAGGTTCTTTTCAATTGGTGTTTCAGGATTTTTAGGGTTTAATCCCAGCAGTGGAATTGCTGGGTCAAAAGGCAGTTCCATTTTTAATTTTCTGAGGAATTTCCATATTGTTTTCCACAGTGGCTGCACCAGTCTGCATTCCCACCAACAGTACACTAGGGGTCCCTTTTCTCCACAACCTTGACAGCACTTGTTTGTTGATTTGTTTGTGATGACCATTCTGACTGTTGTGATTTGGTACCTCATTGTGGTTTTAGTTTGCATCTCTCTGATGGCTAGTGATGCTGAGCAACCTTTTATATGTTTATGGGCTCTCTGCATGTCCTCCTCAGAGAAGTATCTATTCAGGCCCATTGCCCAATTTTTAATTAGATTGTTTGTCTTCATGGAGTGGAGTTGTGTGAGATTTTCATGTATTTTGGAGATCAAAGCCTTGTCCAAGGTATCATTGGCAATTTTCCCATATTGTTGGTTCCCTTTTCATTTTCCTGATGTTTTCTTTAGCCACACAGAAGCTTTTTATTTTGATGTAGTTCCATCTGTTTATTCTTTCCTTTATGTTCCTTGCTCTAGGGGATGAATTGGTGAAAATATTGCTGTGTGGAATATCTGAAATTTTCCTGCCTATGTTCTCTTCTAGGATTTTATTGTGTCATGACTTATAATTAAGTCTTTAATTTATCTTGAGTTTATTTTTGTGTATGGCATAATTGGTGGTCATGTTTCATTTTATGTCCATGTAGCCATCCAGATCTCCCAACACCATTTGTTGAAGAGGCTATTTATACTCAATTTTATGCTCCTGTCCCCTTTGTAAAATATTTATTGACCATAGAGACATGGGTTTATCTTTGGTCTCTCTATTCTGTTCCATTGATCTATGTGTGTGTTCTTATGCCAGTACCGGACTGTTTTGCTTATAGTGTCCTTATAATATAGTTTGATACCAGGTATTGTGATCCCTCCTACTTTGTTCTTCTTTCTCAAAATTGCTGAGGTTATTTGGGGTCATTTATGGTTCCATATGAATTTTTGAAATTTTTCTTCTATCTCTGTGAAATATGTCATTGGTATTTTAATAGGGATTGTATTGAATCTATACATTGCTCTGGGTAGTATGGACATTTTAACCTTCCAATCTATGAACGTGTTTTAAAAGTGAGGAATTGAAAGCCAATATAGTAATCAGCAAAATGGTGGAGTAAGGAATTCTGAATCTGTGCTCCTCTGAAAAAGCAATGAAAAAACTGGGTAAAGCCATTGGAATCAATCTTTGGGGATGCTGAAAATTAAGCAAAGGCTTTCAGCAACCTGAGTAGTACTTACTCTGAAAAACAACTTGACAAGAACAGTGAGATTTGTGGCATTTTAAATTACTTCATTCTTATCTCCCTTTTCCAAACTTATTTCAATCACAGCTCAGATTCCCAAGAGTACCATAAGGAGTAAAGTGGACCTCATTGACAAAGAAACGTAGTCATTAATTATTATTTTTGACCTGGATGGTGGTTTAAGAGGCTTGTCTTTATTTCACCTGACTCAGAACTTCCCCAGTGCTAAAGCTGCAACCCAGAGGGAAGGAATAGAATGCATATATGGATTAGATTTATAGGGAAATATTTTAATTACTGCTGCCTGAGGTGAGGGCCAACAACAGACTAACTAAAAATTGGGAGGAATGCCTGGGAAAAGAGATAATTATAATACTTTCAAAACTCTTTAAAAACAGGATCTGATTTCCAGAGTTGCCAAATCAAACTATTCAAAACGTGTAGTCTTCACTAAAAAAGTATGGAGCCTGCAAAGAAACAAGAAAATATGGCTCATACATAGGGGAGAAGCGTAATCAATAGAACTATCCTTGGTTAAGGCCAGAAATTAGATGTTCTAAACTAAAGTTTTGCCTCGGCTGTTTTAAAAGTATGTTTAAGAGACAGGTCTAAAATAATGGCATAGGAAAACCCCAAATCACCTCCCGTGGGCACTCCAAATGTATACCTACATACACAGCAGTGGTCCCGAAGAACTACTCAGGGCTGACTGAACATTATCTGCACAACAAACTCTCGAGTGAGACACTACACAGAGAAGGGTGGGGAACTAGAGGAGCTCTCTGGGATCTGGGAGCATTCTCAGGGATCATCAGAGGTACTGGTGAGCACCACTGTTTGCAGTCCACCTCAACCTAGCTAGTGCAGGTTACGGCTTGGTCCAGGAATCTACCCAGCCTGAAAGGCCAACAAGTGCATCCTTGGTCAGTGTTGCCAGTGCTTACTCCAGGTACAGCCAGCCAGACCACCATGGCACCACCACTGCCATGCACCTGGAACCACCCTGGCCCTCACCAGCTCCAGCCCTGGTCAGCTCTAGTGCCAGGGTGCCTCTGGAGTGGGTGTGCCATGGGAAACCACGATGCATGCTTCTCCAGTCTCCAGCCAGCCAGACTGCCAAGGCCACCTAGGATAATCAGCCTACACAGAAGTCACTCCTACACAAGGTCACTCCTTCAAGTTCAAGAGAGGTAGCAGTTTCATCTAATTAATGGAAACAAAACAGAAGATCAAAGAAATGAAAATTTCTAAAATGTCCATGGAAGTATTATTCACAATATCTAAGACATGGAAACAACTTAGGTGTCAAGTAACAGATGAATGGATAAAGATGGTGTGATTCACACACACACACACACACACAGGATTATTACTCAGTCAAAAAAAGAATAAAATTTTGTCTTTTATGACAACATGAAGGAATCAAGAGGACATTATGTTAAGCAAAATAAGTCATACTGAGAAAGACAAATACTGTTTGATTTCACTTATATGTGAAATTAGAAATAATCAAAACAATTGAACAAACAAAATCAAACAGAAACAGATTTATATATATAGAGAACAAATTGATGGTTGCCAGCCGGGTGTAGGGTGGAGGACTGTATGAAAAAGGTGAAGGGGGAATAAGTGATATAAACTGCCATTTATATAATACATATGCCATGGGGATGTAATATACTATTCAGAGAATATAGTCAATTAATACTGTAGTGACTTGGTATGTAGTGATCAAATCTTAAGATTTATAAATGTTAAATCAGTATGTTGTACACCTGAAACATATAATATTGTAGGTCAACTATACTTTAATAAAAATGTGAAGAAATAACAATGTACTTAACGAGCTAAGGAAACAATGTATAAGAAGTAAAAGTCTAAAGAAGAAAGTATTAGAACAGTACCTCAACAAGTACAGACTGTAAAGGAATGGACATAATAGAAGGCTCATGGAGGACTTCTGGGATTGAAAAGTATAATAACTAACATGAAAAATTCAATGAAGAAGCTCAAGAGCATATTCGAGAAGACAGATCTTAGAAAGCATCAACTGAGATGACTTAGTTCAAGGAACAAAAATGAAAAAGATGAAGAAAAAGGTGCGGTCTCAGAGGAAGGTTTCAGTGTACTAAACTACGCAGAATAGCAGTTTCAGAAGAACAAGAGGAAAAGGGGGAGGCAGAAAGAATATTTTAAGAAATGACTGCCAACAATCCCAAATGTGATGAAAAACATTCATTTACTAAAAGAGCTCCTTCAGGCTGAAATAAAAGGACACAAGACATCTAGACATGAACTCAAATCCAGATGAAGAAACAAAGAACAGGAGTAAAGGCAAGTACATTGTAAATGTAAAAGATAGCATAAATGGATTTTTTTGTTCAGAATTCATTTTGTTATTCTCCCTTAAAAAAAAACAACTGCACAAATCAGTAATTATAAATCTATGTTGGTGGTACACAGTGCATAAAGATGAATTTGCAACAATAGCTGCACCAAGAAGGACCTAATCTATACAAAACTTTAAAGTTTTTATATTTTTGATGTTCAATTGGCATTTAGTCAAAGCTATAGTAAAAGTAATGACAAGGAAATTAAATTATTACACTAGAAAATATATTTTTTAATACAAAGTCAGCCATAAAGGAGGAATGAAAAACAAAATGTCAAGAGACAAACAAACAACAAAGAATAGAATTAAATCCTTTCTTAATTATTGCATCACATGTAAATGGATTAAAGTCTCCAATTAAAGTACACTTGCAGAATAGATAAAAACAAAAATGATCCGCTGTATGTTACATATCATATGTGACTCACTTTATTTTTAGTTTATTCTTACCCGAGTACTTTTATTTCCACTGCTCCTAGAGAGAGAGGAAGGGAGAGAGGGAGAGAGTGAAACACTGATGGGAGAGAGAAGCCTCTATTGGTTTCCTTTCTTATGTACCCAGAGCCAAGAATCAGTGCCTGGGCTGGGGATCTAAGGCATCCAGACTGGGGATCAAACCGCAGCCTGGGTATGTGCCCTGGCCAAGAACTGAATGAATCTCAGTCATGGAATTATGCTCTAATCAACTGAGCCACACCATCCAGGGCTGTAAGACTCACCTTCTTCCAATAAGGAATAGAAAAACTAGAGTGAAGAATACAAAACAAATAGAAGTATTAAACAACTACATTCCAACTAGACCTACAATACTTGTGTAGAATAATTCACCTAGCAACAGTAGAACACACATTCTCAAGTGGGTATTAGCACATTCACATCAAAGAATAAATCTCAAATAAATTTTAAAAGATTAAATATATACAAAGTACCATATTTTTTAGGACCGTAAGACACACCTAGGTTTTAGAAGAGGGAAATAAGAAAAAAATTTTTGAAGTAAAAAATGTGGTAAAATATTTAATAACCTGTGACCCTGTTCCACTGCCAAACCCCCCCCCCCACACACACACAGCAAGCCAGGTAAGCTACCTTCAGACTATAAGATGCACCCCCGTCTCCTCCCAAATTTGAGGGGGGAGGTACAAAGTGATACCTGCTAATCCTTCTCAAACACTTCAAAAAATTGAAGAGTGGGGAACACTTCCTAACTTATTCTGTGAGTGTTACTCTGCCGTAAAACTCATTTCCAAAGAAGGAGCAGCAGAGGGGACAGAGCAAAACAGGGAGTGTGGTATCTCAGTGACACTGCCCACGTACCACGAGGTGGTGAAAAGGTACAGGACTCCCATATCAAGGCTTTTGGGGAGAGCAAGGCAGGCCTCCCCAACTGGCACTAAATGGCTTGTGAGATCAGATAAAGGACACTGGTTAAGGTTTTATTGTGGTTCCGGGTTAGGGTCAGGGTAAGGATTCCTGGTGCTTGCAAGGTTTGAAACACTCATTGGAGCCAAAGAAGGGAGCAGGTGGGCTTTCTTGTCAATGTGGTCAGCTGTGGGAAGAAGGGCTGAGGCTTCACAGCTGTCAGCAAATGTGAAAATATAATAGTTGAACTCTTTACGATAGTGTGGGCAAAAATCTGACCAGGGTGGCTTCAGGGGAGAATGCTATGAAAGAATGGAGACATAGTGGGAATAGGTAACTCACAGAAATTTTCCATAAATGAAAGGAGAAAAAAGGATGATGCTGGTATAGAAATAGGATCAAGAGGGACATTTTAACATGGGATAAATAACAGCATTTATTTATAATAAATGATGATAAAAGATAATACCTATTTTTCTGATAGGTATTATCAGAAAGAACTTGGTACAGGAGATAGAGGACAGAATTGCTTGCGTGGGTAGAATGGAGAGTCACCTGAGTTCCATAGCAACAGAATAGAAGGCAGAGTGTAAGGGCACAGAGCAGGTGGGTGTTCCGATGAGAAGTGACAGTGTGTAGAGGCTTTCACTGCTTGCTTCAGCTTTCTCCATGAAATAGGAAATGCATTTGTCATCTGAGAGCAGGAAATGGGGATGAGAGTCAGAATTTTAAGGACAGAAGCAAAAATGAGCAGTAGTCATCCCCCCTTCAGCTACATGGGAGCTCACCCAGGCAGCACTAAGAATGGGTTGACACTGAAAATGTCTTGTCCCACATGTTGTGTTTTTAAGTTATCTTCTATACCCTAAGAATAGTCAGTCTTTATGGAGTACATTCCAAAAGTAGGTATTAAAAGGCAGAAGTGTATTTATATTATTTTTAAAAGAAACCTTTCTTTAAGAAGCAAAACTATTTTGCTGCTTATAAATATGAAGAGACACTATCAGATTCTATATAGAATTCTACAAGATTTGCCTAAGTTGATGCTTTTGAGGGAAAATGCATGAAATATTTAAAATGCTATGCCTCAAGGTCACCGCTAAGCATTCTTATTTTATGTAGATGTGCTATGTGCCTCCATTAAGCATTTTGAATTTGCATGTTTGTTGGCCTGTCAACACAGATGATTCTCTGGCAGGGTGTCTTCAATGTTGTGCAGTTTTAGAGAGCCTTTCTTTTCAAATAGGATCACCATCCTCTGATAAATTGTGGTTTACATGATGAAAGTAATATACGTAGTACATTACTACGTATACATAATATATATGTACATACATACATATATTTAAATATTCATCATAACCCCTGAAAAAAGAGAGAGGTAGGATTTGCCCATTTGAGAATGCTAGAAGTATCCTGTATAGTGGATATCATGAAGTCATAAATTTATAATATGAAGCCATTGTGGCTTGAGGGATAAATATTCAGTACCTGGCATTACCTGATAAAGTCTTATATATATATAGCACCATTTTATGTGATAATTGCTGAATCCAGCTTAACATCTGCTCTTACCAGATAAACTGAATATTTTTTGTTTTGAATAAGGCAGTCACAATAATTCACAGCATTGCAAATAATTGACAAATAAAGGGTTCACCAGAGAGAGGAAAGGTGAGTAGGAGATTTTATTAGAAATTCCTGTCATATAAAATGACAGTTGTCTTTGTTATGTAAATGTTGGGGAATTATTGATTACATGTTTAAACTTCATGTTGTCTAGAACAAGCTCAACATAAAACTTAATCCAAAGGCATCTAGAGGGTTTTTGAACTATCCATTTTAGTCCTTGAATTTCAAAATGACTTTTACCATATTTCAAAATAGCTGTGCATTTTCTCTCTCTACTCACAATGAATAACTGAATATGTTTCTCTATTTCTTGTTCAACTGCCTACCATCTAGAAGCAAGTGATAAGCTGAGAAATGTATTGTAGTAATGAAAAAGATAAGCTAAAGAAGAATGTAGGTAGTTGTTTAAAGATATGGATGTAATAAATCCACTTTCACATCTACAGAATTCTTTTGCTTAGAATGATCAAGTTTAAGTTGAATCTTTAAGCTACCTGTATCATAAATACCAGCTTATTTTTCCTTGATATATTTCAAGAACTCACATTTATCTCAGACATCATTAATTTTTAACATATTTTGAATTAAAACAGTAACTCCTTGCTAGCTGATCCATATGAACATTCAAATTCTTAGTTTTTAAAAAACTGTCATTGCTTTTAGATGTTATTTTAGATAAGATATAAAAGTTAAATGCATAAATAGGAATGTTAAAAGAATTTCAAGTAAACAAAGAGGAATATTTAATCTTGAACTAGGAATGTACATTCTAACTTTTAAAAGTAGAATATGAAATCATAAAAATAATTTTATATATAAAATAAAAATTCTACAAACAGAAACAAACTTTATCAGAAAACTAGAAAGGAGTTTAAAACATGTATAACCAAAACATATAAACAACCTTAATATGTAAAGAATTATTAAATAGAACTTAGAAATAATGAAAATTGAAAACTATAAAAAAGGCAGGGGGTGGAAATACAAATTCTCAAAAGAAGTAAGAATATCTACTGAGCATTAAAATATGTTCAATCTCCAATTCATCAAAAATAAATTTTAAAGTAAGACTAGAGTAGCACTATTTACCTAAATTAGCTACAGTCTTTAAAGATGAAAGTTAAAATACAGAGTGTTTATTTGGGGTCCAACCATAACCAAAGGTAAAAAAGGTTAAAATTCCAGAACAGTGTTTTGTCAGCAGGTCTTAAAATCTTGCTGTCTCTTGGTTTAATGATTACACGTGTTAACTTTGGTTTCACAAAAATAAAATAAAAGATATACATAATAAGTTTATTTCCTGATAGTTAAAAAAAATCGGTAATACTGTATAGAGAGATTCCTCCCTGTCTTTTGTTAGCATCTCTCATCTCTCTCCTTGCCCCCATCATTCTTCTGTCAATATTCCCATCTCTTTGTAAAGACACATACCCAGTAGATGTATGTATGAATATAGATATATAATATACCAGATTAACATTTTTCTCTGCCTGAAATATATATATGTGTATATACATAAATACAAAGTACATAGACATAGTATAGATAAATAAATGTTTTTCCTTGTAACAGAAACTTAATAGTTTTGTCTACTTTGACTAGATCTTTCTACCATCCTCAAATGTGTTATTCTCTTCACTAGCTTCAGATAATGCACCCAACATTTGAAAACTTTGCTTGTTGCTTATTCATCTCTTACTTGTTTCTTTGGTGGTCTCTGCTAGACATGGCCAATAGAGTATTGAATTAGGTCAACAGAATTCTTGCCCTCCTGACCATGCTGCTCAGTATGGAGCATGGGCCCTGAATAAGTAATTACAAGTGCAGAGACATATGAAGGAGAGGTTGAGAGTGATAGAGTGTCATTCCACAAGCAAAGCTGATGTAATGATGGGGGGTTGTTGCAGTAAGAAATTTAGCATTAAACAAATGGGATGTAGGTGGGGGTTGGGAGCTAGAAGTTGCAAAGGGTGAAGGGTATCATGAGAAAAAAGAAATTTCACACAAAGGAACTAGCCTTTGGCTTCAAAAGTATAAATAAGAAATAAAAGGAAACCTGCATGATTAAATACTGGAAGAAGGAGAAAGCAAGACCTGACCCAATGCAAGGGATTTGTAACAGGGATTCATCAGAGGACTATACAGAGAGGATTAAACATGTAAAAAATTATATTACAATGTATTTATTTTTAGAATTTAGGAGGCCTGAAGAGTTATTCTTATTTGGGCTAGTCTGTTGGGATTGTGAATGAAGAGCTGTGGATAGATGTGAGCTATATTTTAGAGGAATAAATAGTAATTGCTATTAAATGGTGGTGATGGCCAAGGAGATTGATAAATCAGGGAGAAATTTCAGAATTCTCTCTTGAGCAACTGGGTATTTGTAAATGCCTTTTACTAAAATGTGGAAGATTTCTGAATTCTTTTGCCATTAACAGTAATACCCTGTTCTATGACTATAATGTGAAAAATTAAAAGTCAAATCCAAAAGAAAGCAAAATGTAAAAATGAATCACTTCTAATTCTTTCACTACAGAAAATACAATGCAAATTATGAAATACTTAGAAGTGAAAATCAGCAGAAGTTTTGGCTACCCAAAATATGCAAGACACAGTTTTAAACAATGTTTACAGGAAACTGTATAACCTTGAAAGCATTCATAAAAATTCAACCATTGAAGATAAACGAACCAAACATTTAAAACAAAAAGTTAGAAAATGAAAAACAATAGTAAATTCAAAGATAGAAGAAAGCAAAACTAAAGACTCAAATAAACATTAATGAAATAGAAAACTAACAAATAGAGAAAAAGGAACTAGTGGATAAAATCGAATGTTAGCTCTTTTAAAATACAAGTGAAATAAACACAGATCTCAGTAGACTTGTTAAAAAAAGAAAGTTGTAAATAATTAATATTTGGAATAAGTGACAAAATTTACATTAAGTAGAGATTTGAAAAAATCATAACAAAACATTTTTGAAGCAACAGATGCTAATACTTTTAAAACACAGATGGAATAGATGCTATATTACAAATATTTATCAAAATATGAATATATTAATAATTGATATATAAATTACAGTAGTAATTTAAAATAATTTCATGAGGCCCAGATGGTTTTTTCAGAGAGTTTCAGTGATAAGACCAAAACCACAAGTTTATTCTATTACAGATTTTTTCCAGATGTTGGGGAAATTGCAATAGCTATTCAAGTTATTTTAATAAACTATTAGAACATTAAAATTAATGTTGATAAAGGTAATATAAGAAACTCAATAAGTAACCTTGTTGTGTGAAAATAAATGAAAAGTCCTAAATTAACTATCAGCAGATCAGTTTTTTTAAGCAAAGAAGAGAGAATGACCCAACAGCATGAGGAAATCTTTCAGAACATAGATGGTAGCAGGTGTGTGGTTTTTATCCCCTGAAATTTGCTTTCAGAAAGCAGCAAAGCATACAGTTTATAAGACTCTGTTTTATGACTACAATGCAATAAATTTAGACCCTATCAGGACCTATGATGCCTGGATGTCAGAATTTAAGAGAGGGACATTAGCCCTGGGGCTGTGGGGTTTATAAACTGCATGATTGTGGCAGTCTCTTGGCTTTGTACTGACTGTAAGCTTTATACTCCTTCCAGCTTTAGGGTAGGGAGGAAGCTTGGCTTTCATACTTGTTCTCCCTTTTCAGCAGTCATGGCTGGGAGAATACCAGCCCCTACCAGTCCAGGGGCTGCAGCCCAAGTCCTCCAGGTGCAGATGTGCTATAGCATGGACAACCAGCTGCCAGCCTTGATCTGTGTTCTACCAGCATCGACTGCAGCAGATGACTTTTAGTCGTTTCTGGGGAGAAAGTTGGAGTTCCCAAGTTATTCCCCTATGTAAGAAGCCAAACCCCTTTCACAGATGTTAGTCTGCAAGTACATCTTTTTGGACAAACTAACCATTACCTTCCAGTCTAGTGCCCTTGTTTTAAAGGTGGACTCTGAGCATCATAACCCATTCTGTCATCCCCTATCATCTCAGCCCCTGAGAGCTGCAAGGCTAGTTGCTGACTCCCAGTAGAAGGCCCAAGGATGGGATGAGATGTGAATAGGAAAAGGAAGGCTATGATTAATAGTTGGAGCTCTCCTAATAATATGGACTGAGAACGTGCCTAATATTATGTAGTACTATGAACACTATTTTATAGGAAGTTTGCTATGTACATCAGGGCCAGAAGATGAAAACTTGGAAGGAGGCCCCTTCTAAGTGTCTGCAATATTCTCCCAAACTTTCTCCAAAATCTACAAAATTCTTGTTATCCAACGTAGTGGGGGATCTGTCCAACATAGTGTACTTAGTGTAGACATCTGAAGTCTATTATTGCAATTGGTTTGATTCATAGGAAATGGTGATGTTTCCTACTGACCTGTGCCAGGAAGCTGGTAAGATCTAGAAGCAGAGCTGCGTCTTTAAAAGATATTAGAATGGCTACAGCTCTCCATATGCTTCATTGAGTATCAAAGAAAATAAAGTATCATGTAATAGTAATAGAAAAAGTCAGACTTCCTGAAGCTATACCAACAAATCCAGGGTAACGTGAGTGGCAGTCTTCCTGGAAGAATCCAAATGCAAGAGAATTGGTATGTACTACTCTTGTTTCCTGTCTCTTATAGTTTCTGGCAAAGATCTAGTTCTTGAAGCTTCTGTCTCACTCCTTGAGTGCTCACTGGAAATTGGAGCCACATTCTTCACCAACTTGGTTTCTGGTAACTAGATTTCATTTATTCTGTGTGCACAGCAGGGTGATGACAGCCATCTAGGATAGAGTCCCTTCAGAATGTATGGACTGAAAAATGAAGTGTCACACACACACACAAAAAAGCCATGGTTGGTGTGGTTCAGTTGACTCGAGTGTTCTCACATGCACTGAGAGACCATGGGTTCAGTTATGGTCAGAGCACATACCTAGCTTGCAGATTCAATCCCCAGCTAGGATGCATGTAGGAGGCAACAAATCCGTGTTTCTCTCTCACATTGATGTTTTTCTCTTTCTCTCCCTTCCTCTCTCTCTCTAAAATTCACTAAAATATATATTTAAAAATACATACATAAGTAAGTAAATAAATCAATAAGAAGTGTCACAAGAGACAGGGGAGAGAAATGAATGTGGCCTCAGGTTGGAGCCACAATAGAAACCCAGGAGAAAGTGATGCCTTCAAGTCAATGTTATCTATCTCTTAACACATGATGAAGTCCAATATTTCCAAACTCCTGATAGACACAGATTGGAGAATGAAAGGAAAGTTGTGACCTTTCATGTATGTCTACCACTCCAGACTTCTACCATCTCCCTACTGCCAGGCCCCAGACACATGAGAGAGTGCCAATGAACACTTGCAAAAGATGATTCTATTCAGAGTACACATAGTATTATATTAGCCAGTGGCACAGCCTATCCTATTAGTAGATAGCACATGCAGGATCAATACATATGCTTTTTAGTGATAACTGTTACGGAGTTCTGTTGCCCTGTTTTGTGAATGATAAGAACAGACTGGTCACCTGTCCTCCTCTGTTTGGCTATCTACATATCCCAATAGTAAGCAGAGTTATCCTTCAAGGCGTCAGTGGTGTGTATGTTTGGGTGCATATGCATGTCTGTGCTCACACGCATTACTTTCCACAGCTAGGTCTTCTCCTCAACGTAAGTTATCAAGTGGACCCCTAGGTCTTGAGACAGTTGAAGCCAACCATCCTGGGGACTACAGTTGGGATGTATCATCTTGAACTCGGCTAACCTCAATGAAACTAGAACCAATTTAGGAGTGTGAAGAGATTTTTCAGGTGTAATGAAGGTGCCCAATCAGGTGACCTTAAGGAAGGGATATTTTCTAAATGGGCCAATTGCATGCACCATTTAAATTTGATTCTTGAGATCAATACTAAGATGTCAGAAATTTCAAGCATGAAAAGGACTTGATATACCATTACTGACTTGAAGACTGTGGATGCCATGTGGTAAGGAAAGCAGGTGGCCTCGAGGGCCAAAGAAGAGCCTCCCTGCCCCCACCTCAGCTGATAACCAGCAGGAACATGGGTACCTCTACGCTGTTACCTCAAGGAATTTAATTCTTCCAATAATAAAAATGAACATAAAAACAGATTTCCCTCAAACAAAAAAAATCACCCAGGCCAGCACATCGATCTTATTCTTAGATACTCTGATCAGGGAAACCAGATGTGCATGGATGATCTCTGACCTGTAGACATGTGAGCCAGTAGATAGGTGCTGTTTTAACCTACTAAATTAGTGGTCATTTATTATACGGCACTAATTAACTAATGTGGCACAGTGTTGTAACAATGATATTCCCACTCAGATTTCATAATGAGGTCGCAGCTCCAATCGCTCACATGGGCCATCGCAGAATTACTGACTTGACCTTGCATTAGGCACTTTTTCTGCTTCCACATCTATGTATTTTAATTGTGGTAAAGAGTTCAAACAACTCTATTTAATATTTAGCTTTGAAAGTCATGGTTGTAACACCTTGGCAAATGCACACCTGCTGCAACCTCATTGCTTTGCTGAATTTTTACAAGTAAACACTTCAGTTTATAATGAACTCCCCGAAACCTAGCAACTGAGGCTGCAGGTTTTCAGATCCTAAGTGCTAATGCGTAATTTTTTGTTTATAAAAATATTTCAAATAGCTGAGAGCCTCTTACTATATGATGATTTGGAAATAATATTAGTATGTATTTATGCTATATTATAGATAATTTAATTTCCTTCACTTAGTCTGCATGGGGGGTCAAGGGTGAACACCACAGAAATGTGGAATCAGCAAAAATCACTCTTTGTTCTCATCCTTACTCAAGGCTCAAACTCACTTTGTACATGCAGATAGCAGAAAACCACTCCATGGTTAATAGAAAGTCACAGCTTTCTAAAATGTTTTGAAAGGCTTGTCTGAAAAGGATAGTAGCAGGGTGCCTAGCATTATGTTTTAAAAAGAAAAGAGGAGAGAAGAAAAAGAAGAAAAGAAAAGAAGGAGAGAGAGACAGACTAGGAGAATAGAAATGTGGCCATCCAGACAGCAAGGAGACAACTCTGTACAAGTGACAGTATGTTAATTATTTAAGACTGCCCTAAGTGGCCCTGACAGATAATTACTAATGGCATTCTTGTGGTATGACCCCATGAAGGATATGGGTAAGCTGATGCAAGTCATTTGTCTATGAACATCTGGTTAAAGATCATTGTTCTCTGAGCAAGTTGGAACATAATATTAATTAAAAACCAAAGGGATGAATGCTTCTTTGCATTACCAAAGCAATATAGTAGATGCCCTCACCCCTGTATGTGGAGTTTCCTTTAAGGGTTTAGCCTCATGTGCTTTGCTTCTCTTAGTGAGAAATTAACTGTAAGAACACACGAGTGGGGAAAAGACACTTCTCTAAAGCAAAGTTTTGTGCATTTGTAAAACCTTGGAGAAAACATACCTTTATTTATAATGGTGGTTCTTGACCTTTGTGTGAAAGGTGAAAGCCCATTGGAGAATGGGATAAAAGATATAGTAACTTTCCCTGCTGACCACATAATACCTGCACGTGCAGACCTTTGGTATTTTACAAACAGGGGTCATTCAGACTCTCAAGTCCAACAGGGAATCGCAGGTTAAGAACTTTTTTTTCTGATTACCTCAACTCTGGCAATGATAACAGGCTATTAATAACAATTCTACAATGGTATAAATGCTCTACGACCTTAAATAAGAACATTGTGAAAATAAGCATAATGCTATGTATTGTCTCAAAAATTTGCCCAAAACGTTGACACGCAAAGTGAATAGATTTAGCATTTAGGAGGGAGCACATATGGTGGTTTTGTGACGGGGAGCATCAAATGACGCTGACTGCTTTGAGATACAGAGAGGAGTGAATCAGGAGAAAGATTTTCACCTTGCAACTGGATGTGATTGGGAAAAAAGCATTTACTAAGTAATTTATAAATATGTAAAAGTGTATCTAGGGATACTTTACATAGCCTGCAGGAATATTTATGTATCAGATTTTAAATATATTTATATTCCAAAAAAAAGACAAATCTCCTAATTCCATGTAAGAGTTATTACAACAATGTAAAAGGCACAGTTACAAGTAAAAGTAGTAGATTAGTAAGCCAAAGCAGGAAATAAATGAGTACCAGTCTTTGTAGGCAGAGATGTTTATGGCCACAAACACATATACTAATTAATTATCTCAATTTAAAAATGATTGCTTTGTTGCTTGGTTTAAATAACATTAGCAATTCATTTATCTCAGTTGACAGATGTGTATGGAGCTCTTGCCATTTGCCAGGGACTGTGCTAGGCAGTGGGAATATAGTAGCAGACAAGACAGGCAGGGTTCTTCTCTTCACTGTGGAAGACGTGGCAGAGTGGGGACTTCTGTCATCTGATCCTGGTGTGACTGTCTGACCTTTACTTGACCTTTTCCCTATTTTTCTCATACTACACACCAATAATCTTTCTTTTAGGTCCTCTCTTTACCGGCTTCCATCCTTTTATATTCAGTGTTCTTTGCAAAGTGCTTTCTATACTGCCCACTCCCAATAGTCCCCTGTTCTCCTCTGGCTAACCTCAATTTCTTTTTAAGGTCTTGTTTTGGTTTTCCCTCAAGGTTACTTGAGCTTTTGTAGTTCCCTAAATTTCCCGTTAGCACTCATTACACTCTAAATGATTTGTTCAGAGTCTTTGCTTTTCACTAAACTCCGTGATCCATAATGATATGGACTCCATGCTCTACCAAAATTCCTGGTATGGAGTAGGTGGCTGATAAAGATTTAGAGAATCAACAAAGATATGAATGCATGACTGATCAGCTAGTGTATTATTGAGAGATTATAATTCATAGGAGCTGGAAGTGCTGTGGTGAAAGAGAGAGACCTATAAAGGGAAGATAGCATTCTGTTGCTGGTGCCGCGAAAACTGAGTGCGCTGTGGCGTACTGTAAGTCACAGAACAGTGTCTCTGCTTCAGGCTTTCAGTTCCTCCAGTCAGTCACCCATAGTTTACACATCCATACAATATACTGAATGTCCAGGAAATATGACATTGCTCTACATTTATCTTTTCTTTAAATCCTTACAGGATATGTTTTTTAATTTTGGAGAGAGGAAAGCAATGGGGAAGCAAAGAGAGAAAGAGAGAGAGAGAAAGAAAAAGAGAAAAAATAATCAGTTGCCTCCTGTACATGCCCTGACTGGGGATTGAACTCACAACCTAGCTATATGCCCTGACCAGGGATTGAACCCTGCAACCTTTTTGGTGTATGATGCCACCCAGCCGGGGTTATATCTATCATTTTCTTAAGATTTTTCTAGTATAGAACACAATGTCTAATATATGGTAGGGGCTCAAATACTTCTTTCATAAGTGGATAAACAAATGCACTGAGTTACAGCCTCAAAACTGAATAAAAAGAATACATTTTAAGATCAGGGTAAAAGACACTACTCTCTGCATTTTCTCAA
The DNA here is from genome assembly GCF_004126475.2 of Phyllostomus discolor. Lineage (NCBI taxonomy): Eukaryota > Metazoa > Chordata > Mammalia > Chiroptera > Phyllostomidae > Phyllostomus > Phyllostomus discolor. The sequence goes on along the minus strand of NC_040910.2, from coordinate 28,416,264 downwards.
ATAGTAATGTGTTAGCCCAAATAATCCATGTTAAATATTCAGACTGCATAAGCAGGTTGGCATTTTTAGAAATTAGATCTTCTTTCCTTTATTAAATGTCTTCATTAGATGATTTATTTTGAAGTTTAAATCCATTGAAAATGCACAGAAATAAACAGAAGCAATATTGAATCACACATTTGCAAACATTTAAAATCAAATCAGAAAAACAGTCATCATCTGTTCCTTTCTCATCATACCTCAGTTTGATATACAGATTAGCATGGCTTCAGCCCGTATCTAAATTTCACTTGGCAATTTGCTAATTCACTTTCATAATATAGCACACAGACACAGACATTTATACATAAAATTATACTAAGATCTTTTTATAATTTCTAATATTTTATTAACAGATGTTGAAAGTGTGATGATTTTTAATACTCTAAGGTAACCAACCATTTTACTTTAAAATGTTCTCTAATCTTTTCCCTGATTACACATTTGACTTTACTCCAACAAAATGACCTCATTCTCCTTTTATACACAGGATGAAAAGCCCAATTTAATAACTGGCCTTTTTTTTATAGAAGAAGAAATAAACCCCCCAAAGAACTTTCTGAATATGAAATTTTCCTGTACTTATCCTTCACAAATAAGCTAATTAGCATCTCCAAACAACCTATTAATGCAAGAATTAGTGGCTATTTACTGACTTCCACACCTGATTTGTAAAGCAAAATTGTGCACAATTGTAGTTTGAACTTCTATAGGAAAAAGTTTACTTAATCATATTTTTTATTTTATCAAACTGTTTTACATGATTTTTTAACTTTGAATTATTCATGCATGATACTATTAAATGGGTTAATTATAACAATTATGTGGTGATGGTTTGCATACATTAAGCTGCAGAAACAATAACAAATATAGAATTCAAACATCATTTGGCATTACATGGTCTCCTAAGTGTATCTAAGAAATAAGAAACATTGAATATCAAGAATGACTTTTTTTATTTTAAAGGAGCAGACTCCCATGCCTAGTAGATAATAATGTATCTTTATAAATGGTCAAATGTATAAAAGAGAGGAATTTGGTCCAGTTCCTTTTATAATTACTTAGGTCCTAGAACATCTCTTAACATTGTTTCAGCCTCTAAGCTTGTGAATCTGCTTTCTGCTTCAAACTTGACCAAGGAATTGGTGAAAACTCAATGTACTGTATGAAATAGCTTGACTTCCAGAAAAGAGGGAACTACTTGGGCAATAAGAAATTGGTCTGCTATTTGACTCCACTGTAGTCTTGGCCAATTTTCTTAGGCTCTGTTTGCTTCTTCTTTCTCTTCTGTAGAATGAGTGTATTAATAATAAATTCTTCATAATGTCACCTTGAGAATTAATTTAGGTGGCACATTCACTGTGTGTCATCTAGGTATTTGGTCCATGGTAATCATGAGATAAAATTTAGCTCATAGTAGCAATAATATTGTTACATCAATTAAACAAAGAGGCCATTAGGCCGAGATGGCTCTAATGCTGCCTATAAATGCCTCAAAGTTCAGAAACCTAAGCCTAAGGATAACCAAATCCTAACAGCTGACTGGCCTGTCTCAAATAAGGCAACAATGTAAGTTATAGCCAGATTATTTTCTCGCTGTGCCTCTCTGTAGAAGTCTTACCCCCAGATCCTGTTGGTAGGGTGTGCCTAACCACTTCTGGTTTGGTGCTGCCAGGTTCAAATTGACGTTTTCCCTAACAAACCTAACATTTTTAACATGCCTCAATTTATTTTCCAACAGCATTAGTATTTATAATTGAATCGTGTGCTATAAATCCATTATGAGAAAACTTCCATGGATTTATAACATGACATAAAAATTACTTATTTACATCGTAAATATTGTTCACACTGCACACACACACACACGCTTTTTATATATGGACCTATTATTAGAAGAAGAGTTTTCATGACTCCAGTTAAATTTTACCTGAACCTGGTGTCCCTGGAAAATGCAGACAGTTAAAGAAATCCTTTCCCTGACTCTATTGTATTCCAGGGAACTGTGTACTGTAAACAAAATCCCCTGTGACTAGATTGTAGTGAAAAGGGATTCTATTAAAAAAACAAAAACAAAAAACAAATGAAACTGGCAAGTCCAGTGATGGAAAGTGACCTCACAGGATGATCTGACCATGGTTTCCTAACTGCACAGCTCTGGTGGGTAGTCGGGTGGTTTTGCCGAGACATCGATCTTTTTTAGTAAAAGGTTTATCGTGGCCTTAAGCAAGCCCCGTCCATTGTTCTTGTGCATCTAGGCTAACACACCTGTGGAACTCCAGAGTAATCCTCTTTTTCAGACGGCTGGGAGGTATCATCAACCCCAGGAGAGCACAATCTTATTAACTGTTCCTTGCATTCCCCCACTTTCATGTAATCTCCCTTACCCTCCTTCCATAATTCCAAAGGTTTAAAAAAAAAAAAAACTACAACACTGTCATTCTTTGGAGCAGCTAAGATCTTGCTTGCTGGCAATGATCATTTTGACTCAAAAGTCATATCAAAAATTCTATACAGGCCCTGGCTGATGTAGCTCAGTGGATTGAGCACTGGCCTGTGAACCAAAGGCTCAGCAGTTCGATTCCCAGTCAGGGCACATGCCTGGGTTGCAGGCCAGGTCCCCCATGGAGGGGCATATGAGAAGCAACCACACGTTGATGTTTCTCTCCCTCTCTTTCTCTCCTTTCCCCTCTGTTTAAAAATAAAATAAATAAAATTTAAAAAAAACTTTGTACAGGTCTGGACATTTTCGGTGTCAGAACAGGAGCCCCAAGTCAACCAATTAGCACTTGTCTTCTCAGAACAAGTGACCCAGCCCACCTCCAAGACTTCCATTTCCTTCGTAGATGGAGAGTAACCCTGCTTTAACCAGTTGGCTAATGACCACGAGGACTTCCCTGTTCCTGCTCACTTTGGTCTATAAAACCCTCTTGTTTTGTACAGCTCTTTGGAGCTCCTTCCTATTTTCTAGAGCAGGTATTTGCTGGTTCACGAAGGAGTAGGGGGGAAAAATACTAACTAGATCTGAAAATTAAGTATCTGTGAAAATTCTTTTAACAAAGATTATGTTGTTTTTGTTTCTTTTAAATTTCCCCAAACAATTGCTTCTGCTGGGTATGTGGCATCACTGTAGGCTTATCCCCAGAGGCTGGACACCCCTGTCTCCATTGTAAGGACTAAAGCGGGAAACAAAGATATGTACTTTTACTTTGATTTTCCACAGTACCGGTGCTTCCTCACAACAGGTGGTTGCTCACTGCAGCTATTTCCGACAATGTGAGCGCAACATAGAGGATTCCAGCACAGAGCATCATGCAATTTAATAACAATACTGTCCTCCCCCAGGACTTGCCTTCCTAGCTCTAGCCTCCTATATTTCTCCCCGCCCAGTTTCTTTGAAGTGCAACATTTCTTACACTTTGTAATGTAGAACAATTTTCCTACCTGGAACTCAGCTCTGGGGTTGCTTTACATATGCAAAAATGCATTAAGAATTCTGTTAAGCAGAGATCCATTTACTGTAGAACTTCAACCTTTAGCAACACAAAGCCCTGACAAATGCTTTGAGAGTAAAATCTTACTTTAATATTAGCCAGCAAAACTTTCTGTGCATCCTCTATTCTCTGCAGACTTATCTAAGAAGGGAGCAGAATTAAATTTACCCTCCTCTTGATATTAATTACGACATTTATCTTATGACAGGTCATCTTAACTCACTTCTGCTGTTGCTACTTTAACTTACATTTTTACAAAATCACAGCTATTCGCATGATGTTTAAAGAGTGTAAACCTGTGAAAAATACAAAAAAGAGAACCAAACCAAAGGCTCCTTGGCTTTTCCTCCATATTTTCTTTTCAATTAGAAATCACAGTAACACATGAATATACAAGCACACTTTCACTGAAAAAAAATTCTAAAGTTACAGAATCATTCAAATGATCTGTGACTCATCACTCTAATCCAGTTCCCTTTCCTGTAGGTCCACACATGGTTATCAGTGTGATATGCACTCTTTCAATGGATTTTTCCCATATTCCTACTTTCTTTTTTCTTTAATTTTAAACTAAGATGGTGCTAAAGGAAATATTACCCATGACATGTGTTATAACAGTAAAGTAGACAGGTATAGGTACTGAAAGGGGGTTTGGCAGCTGGGAGGAAAGATTGGGCTCAACTCAAATACAAGAAAAAGTGGGACTTTGTAGCCAGGGAGGAGATCAGTGGATAGAAAATTACTAAAAGGATGGTAGCAGGGATTTTGGCGACACCAACCTATAGGATTCTTGCTGAAGGCACGTATGGGGTAGGGGATGGTAGAGGATAATGACTTTAGTCAGGTCAAGGTGAGCAGATAATGAGGGTGGGAGCTTCGGGCTCACACTGGGCTCTTGAGGACACACTCAAGGATGGAGCCTCGTTGAAAAAGAGCTCAGCGGAGCCTGGCTAGCATTTGATCAAAGAGCGAATTGTTGCCATTTCCTTTATTTGATTATGTTCTAACAACCTTTAGAAATTTATCTCACACTAAGTCAATTATTCAAAGCTAAAGTAGCAGGAAGGAGTGTTTCTAATGAATAGTTCTACTTTTTGTTCTCCACATTGCTCTTTCTACCTTTGAGCGATATCTCCCTTCGGAGTCTGGTGGCCAGGTTGAAAGAACACTGGAGCTCAGGGCTTCAAGTGCTGGCTGAGGGAAGCCTCTCAGCTCTTTGCATCACAGATCCCGCCATCCATTGATGCAGGTGTTTGCTGCACGTCTCTCTCTGCAGCCGTCACAGTCGGCATCTACACACCTAACCTTGAAACTGATAGCTGTATTCTTCCCTGAATTTGACCCAGAACATCTTCATTTGCCTTCTCCTTATGTCATTCTTTCTTCCTACTGAACTCTCCTTTATCCATTTTTCTCTCATCTCAAAACTTTCCTTCTGTAAGCTAGTATATGTCCAATAACTTTAAAATATTGAAAAAGCCTAGATCAAATCATTAATATTTTCCTTTTAACTCTTTCTAAACAGCCTTCATTTTTCCTCTTGTTCTACCTCCTTTTTTTGTAATTATAATATACAGATATTACATATATGCTAGAATCCTAGATATAAGTGGAACTTCTCTAAGTCATACCTTTTTATGCAGAGAAGAATGGGTTACAACACAATATAAAATGTGTAGGGTGGTGTTTCTTGACACAGGCTAATAATATATAAGTATTTTAATTTATTTTAAATAATATAGTATTCAAATCGTCACACATTTACATTGATACACTTCTTAGTTTTCTAATTAACGAATGTCAAATATGTTTTTTAGATATTTACTAAGCATAATAGGCCAGATTTTATGAATCCATATGAATCATATGCATTATCACATAATTGCAAAATTATTTCTTTACCCCTAATAGCATCCCTTTACCTGCTACCATGGAAATAAACCAGGTAGTCATATGTCACCTTCCATTCAATTTGCTTAAAAAATTTCTGAGTATCACTCTTATCCCTACCCGCTAATAAAACATTGTTGTATTCTTTTAAGATAACCAAGTCTATTAATTTGTTTTGCAATCTCTATTTTCTTAAACTATTATTTTATGAAAATATTTAAAAATGAGCAAACATGACATAATAAAATTGTGTTTGTATTATTCTTACGTTATAATCTTTATTTGTTGTTTGTTTTGCTATGAACAATTATCTTGTCATTCTGTAGAGAAAAATGACAGGCAATACTAGGTAAGATGTATTTTCCAGAGATAAATCTTTTTTATTCTCAAAGCATTTGCTCCTCTCCAATATCTGTTTTTGAACTGATCACTTTGTAACTCATCATCACTGAAGAGAGAGGCATCGTCAGAAACTTAATTGCTCAAAATGTGGATGATGCTAATAGATGGGAGAAGAGATGGCCACGTTAAATCCATTAAGTTTTCAAAAACATCAGATGCTGCCAGGGAAAGTACTCCAGAGACACATTTGACAATAGTGCTCAACTCATAATGAGATTCCACTGAATCAATTTTGTACAGTCTCCATATAAACTGTAGAGGGACTGCATATTAACAAGTGGGGTTGACACTCAGCTGAGCAGTGACAATATGTGTCACCCATCCATTCTTAATTTACTGATGCTGACAGTGCTGACTTCTCCATTAAGTGTTTCACTCTTAGCAAATACTAACACCCTAGATGCACCCAGCTTGTATCACATCCTTTACCCTCTTAACTCTCTGCATCTCTCACAAACTCATTCATTCCACCTACTCAGAGACATGGGAACAGAAAGAGGGTGGTGGGCACACGATGCAATATACAGATCATTCATTCATCATAGGATTGTACACTTGAAACCTGTATGATCTTATTAACTAATTTCACCCCACTAGCTTTATTTAAAATAAAATTAAAAAGTGAATATGACATTCATCTGCCATTGTTTCCCATTTCAAGACCTTAACTCTAGTCCCAGCTTAATTGAAAGAATTTGAAAGGAGAAAGAAATAAACTAGCTGAATGCTAATATAATCACAGTTCAACCTATTTATTAGAGGACAGCTAGGTTACCCAGAGCTGAAGTCCAAAGGGCCTTCCGTAGAATGTCAAATAGTCTCGTTACAGCTTTATTGATAAATCAAGCACTAACTCTACACATAGAAAATCAAATTGGAATTATTCAGCAAATATTTGCTGAAGAGTAGCCTGTGGTCTACTCTTATGCTAAACACTGGGGACTCAGCAATGAACAAAAACTCCAAATCTGTGTCCCAGAAGGGCTTATTTTGAGTGTATGTAATTGTGTGTGTGGGGAGGGCAGGGTAAGCGGCATCGGGGAGAGTAAGGAAGACACTATTAGATGGAGGTAAGCAGTATTTTAAAAAAGCAAACCAAGCATAGAGCTAGACAGTATGGAAAGGAGAAGCTGTGGGGGAGGTTTCAGTCTTTAAATAGACATTGATGTGGATCTCACTGAGGTAACGTTTCAATGAATGCAAGGAGGAATGGAACCACAGAGAAAGAGGAGACTGGAGAAGGATCATTCCAACTATAGAAACTGAGAACATAGTATGGAAATTATAACTGTATCAGGGGCTCAGGTAGGATGGAATGCAGGATAATTAGAAGAGAATGTGACCTAAGCCATTGGTGGCTTCAGGCTACCTTCCTTGGTTAAGGGCACTCTATCTTTCTGTAAGAAACAACACACCTACCTCATCATTATACTTGAAAATCACATAGAATTAACTTCCTTCACACAAATCATCATCCTCAAGACCGTAGTATTTGTTTGATCTCCAATAGTAAATAATGCAATGCCAATTTTTACATTTTTGGAGGGAAATAGAAACTTCATCTCATTCCACAATGACTATTACAAGCTGTATCTCTTCTTCCCCCTGAATGTTATGCGAAAAGAGTGTTTCAAAGAGCTGCATGAGGCCACCACGAAGCGCCAGCCACCGTGAAGCCGGCACTGCTGTAGCTAGGCCTGAGGGAAAGGGCACTGTTTCCCTGGTGGTAGTGTGTGAGCCCCCAGATCAAGCCTTGCTTGATCTAATTCTGAATATTTCAGTCATGAGTAGGGCATATATTCTTTCCATTATTAAACCAGTGGGACTTTTCAAAAGTGCATGCAAATTTTATTCTGCAGAATCTGGCTATAGCCTCTGGAGTTGCAAATGACCTAAGCTAAGGATTGAAATTGGCATCGGAGATAGACTTAAAAAATTATATTACAAGGTGTGATTTAATAATAAATTGAAACTATTATTGGGCACATTGGGAGATAAAAATTTAGAAGTAGTTTGAGTTAATAATGAAAAGGAAATAAATTTTGTGTAGTCATCAGTAATGGGATTCAGGATATGCTACCCCAAAGTATGGCCCCATGGTATATTGAATATTTTAAACTTCTGACATTTAAAAAACAAAAGCAAGTAGGACACTTTGACCTTTTCCCACCCTTCTCCCCTGAAACAAGTTATTGAGCCCTCATGTGTGAGAGGTGCCCTTCCTATACCTGAAAGGAAAGGAGCATCCTTATCTTCAAAGACAAAGGGATACCAAGAGGAATTCAAACAAACAGAACTTGCTAAGTTTCCCCAGTTTAATAAAATCACCTTGACCTATTATATTTCTCTGTGACTATCTATTTTTCATCAAACCTCGCATAAAAATACTTAGTAACTGTTTCCTTGGATCTTCATGTCCTTATAAAGGCTCTTGTGTCACATAAAACTTCTATTAAATAAATGTGTATGCTTTTCTTCTATTAATTCAGCTTTATTAGTTTAATTTTTCAGATCCAGCCAGGGACACTAACAAGGTTAGGGAAAACTTTTCCTCCCCTACTTTGGCATATTGAACAAATTAATATTATCTTTCCTTTAGTTCAGCCAGTTAATTGGAGGTTTGGAGAATGGGATCTGCTAATATAATTATTTCCCTGTGAGTGAATTTCTGTTTCTTCGTTTCAGAAAGGTGTTGTAATATAAGAAGTAGAAATGAGTAGAAACAAGACAAGATTCAGGTTTCGACATCATGACTAAACACCAGAATAGTTAATGGCGAAAACAGTTATGAGAGAAAAATGTTAGGAAGTGACCTTGACTGTAATCCACAATTTTGTGGGCACATCTACAATTGTTGCAAAACTGGCCTTTTTGTGAAGTATTCTTTTAAGACTGACATTCTAATTCAATCATTTATCTGTTGTTACTTCCACTGCCTGCAATTAATACTATGCTTAATTCAATATAGGTGGTCTATAGGATAGTCCACTCATTGTTTTATTATGAACAATTCACAAATTCTCAAAATCTATTAAAGTGTAAACTTTATTTTTTCTAAAAAGAATAAAAGTAACTGTACATTTGAGTGTAAAAATATCAAAATATTAAGCTGCGTCTTCAAAAAACCATTTTCTACTTTCAGAATTAAACAAATTTTCACATCAACCGATTATGCTGACACAGGAATTGATTATGTTGAGAATGAAAAGATGTTAAACTTATTTAAATAATAGAATTATAAGTATGTTAATGACAAAGATGTATATGGAAAATATGTTAATAGCTGCTGAGTTTCTTGCATTCTTTTAAATGATGAATGATTACTCTTGAGGCGTATACTCTTCAAGATTCTCAAGAGTTGCTTTTTTGTTTATTTTTTGTTTTTTTTTTACAAATCATGTTTGACAGTACAGGTTTTATTACAATTTTAGCAGCTATGCCTATGATCATGAACAAGTAAGACCCAGAGATAATATTTCCATTAGCCACTCTTCCACTTTATTCTTTCAACCACTTCATTTTCTCATCTAGTCTTTTATCAAGGACAGGATGAGAGGCCCAGGTTTGACTACCCAGGGCTAAAGAGAACAGTGATTCACTACCACTCACTTAAGCTACGGTGAATACTCACTACAAGAAAGCAGATCACTGCATAAACACAGAAGTTTCCCCACAGTGTGGCAGATGATGTGGAAGGACAGGAAGAACAGGATTAAAAGCTCTTTCTGCCCCTGAGTCCCAGCACCGACATGTGTAACTTGGGAATTAGACCCTGTGCAGTGAAGCTCACTCATTGGATGGCTGAGTAGACAAGAAATCTGTTAAGCACTTGTTCATAGATTTCTAGGAAAACTGTTATTGTTTTTATGAGCAGGGGTTTCCCCTTTCTATGAGAAGTCACAGTAGTTTGATTTATTGGATTTGAGGGCAACCATTCAAGCCTTTGCTAAACCCATTTGCCATATTTGACTACTTATGCTATAAATCTGAAGATTAAATACCCACATTTGTCTCTTTTAAATTCCCAGGAGTATTTCCTAGATCTTAAAACAATTAAAATGGAAAAGCCTGCATCCGTTTTTCTATTTGATTACATCCATCCCCACCCCAGCTGACTCACTGTCAGCTTCCCTCATTTCACCTACTTTAAAACTGCAATCCCAGCAGCTTATGGCTTGGCAAGCATGTCAAAACAGGGTTATGTCTTCAAAAATTGCATTTGAAACCTCACTGAGCTCTGAAATATCCTTTGGCAAGGGCATAGCTGTAGGATATTCCCTCCATGAAATTTCAGAAGCGATATTTATTTTTATCATTAACATTGTTCACCTGTCCAGTCAATCTTTTTATTCATTTATCAACTATCATATTTATTATATACTAAGTGATAAGAATGCAGACATGGAAATACATGCCTTCAGCTCTTATACAGCTGAAACTTTATGAAGTCTCCGTCACATACGCACACAGAATTACACACCCTGTACTAGGATCTTAATGCTCATAAGCTCAAAGGTATATGAGACAAAAATGTGCTTAATCCAATAGTTTTACATTTTAATGTAGCATTAGAATCCATGAAAATGAGAAATCATATTTATTTCTTTATAAGGGTCTTAAAGTGATTTATCCTTAACAGAAACCACAGATCAAAAATACAAGAAGTGTTCGGCAAAATGTGACTGCTGTGATTATCAGCCTAGGTATAGAAAGTGCCATTTAAAATTTAGTGAGTCAGAGCCTGGGGATGCTTCCACCACCTGTCACTTCCTCTTAACAGCTCTGATCTTGGTCAACTACTTAGAATATTATTGCACCATTTTTCAATCTCTGCCTGCAGTAGCTTAACAGAGTCGCTGACACTTTTTTTGCTATCTAAGTTAATATAGACAAGCATTTTCGAAGGCAGCCCTAAGGCCAAGGGGAGTATTTATATCTACTGCCATTCAGAGAATAACTGAGCCAATAAAGCACTCGATAGATTTTGTACTTTTCCCATTATGTTTCTGGGCCTCCTGTGGGTATTTTACGCAAGACTGTGGGTGTTCTTAATCAAGAAAAACAACATATTTCTTCCATCATTCTGTTCTTGCCATGTTTCCATTTACACGGATTTTTTGTCAAGTAATTTTGAAGTTTCAAAAATATTTACTTTATCCGCTGAAACATGTACCAAAATGGTTCTAATCTAATGGTACTCACTGACCACATTCAATTAATTTTGTTGGACTGAGAAATGCATTGAGGTTTTCCATATAAAAAGTATTTTTTGTGTATGTTGTTTTATTTATAATGTAAGACTACATGAAACCCAGACATGGCCAATATGGGTACAAAGCAAGTATCCAGTAAGGCTCAGTGTGAGTATAAAACACCAAATTCCATTAAAATTGAAACTATGTGGAATCCTAAAATGTCTAAGCTACTATACTAGTTATTACTAACTAAATGTCTTGCATTTCAGTATGAAGAAATCTTTCTGTGAGCCTTCTGGCATTTCTAATTGTTAATACTTCCAAAATCAAGATAAATGGATAGATTTGTTATATAAACGATAGCTAGATAGCTAGATAGAGAAAGAAGAAAGGAAGGAAAGAAAGAGAGAGAGAGGAAGGAAGGAAGGAAGGAAGGAAGGAAGGAAGGAGAAACAAGGTAAAATTGCATACTGAATCTGCCAATATGTACACAGAGTAAAAACTACCTATTACAGTTCCACCTGATTCATTGGGGATACATTCCAAGACCCCTTAAAACAGTGGATAGTACAAACCCTGCACATACTATGTTTCTTTCCTATATATACACATACCTCTGATAAATTTAATTTATAATATTAGGTACAGTAAGAAATTGACAACATAGATAAATATAACAATATATTAAATCTAACTTATGTGAATGGCATTATTAGGCAATACAAGGGTCACTTGAAAACAAGCACTGAGATAGTAAGACAGTCAATTTAATAACTGAGGTGGCTACTGAGTAACAGGTAGCTTATAGAATGTGGATATACTGGACAAAGAGATGATTCACAGAGGGACAGAGCAGAGTAGCATGCGATTTCATCACATGACTTAGGACAGCATACAATTTAAAATTTATGAATTGTGCATTTCTGGAATTTTCTGTTTACTATTTTTGGCCCACAAGTGAAACCACAGAAAGCAAAGCCAAGGTGAAGGGGGACTATTGTAAAAAAATTTGACATTAAGTAATTGAAAAGATTTTTTAAAGAATTGTTTAAGTAAATAATTTCTTGCTTTCTCATCCAGTTTAGTACTAATAATAAAAAGAACTGCCCTGGCTGGTGTGCTCAGCGGGTTGAGCACAGTTCAATTCAGCGGGTCACCAGTTCAATTCTCAGTCATGACACATGCCTGGGTTGCAGGCCAGGTCCCCAGTTGGGGGGCATGTGAGAGGCAACAAGTTGATATATCTCTCACACATCAATGTTTCTCTCCCTCTCTTTGTCCCTCCCTTCCCATCTCTCTAAAAATAAATAAATAAAGTTAAAAAATAATAATTTAGAGCTATTATAGGGGTATAAGAAATAAAGATGAACTAGCTAATGAAGAGTATCATGAAAGGAGATTTCTAATGAACTCACATCTTTCCACTGCAAAAAAAATGTGGTTCGTAACCATTATTCTATATCTAGGATCAGGGCAGAGTTTTATGCAATATTTATTTCTTCCTTTTATTTCCTCTCAGTATGAATATACAAAAACATAGAATTTGATGACATTGAATAATATTTACCCTTTCTTTTCTTTAATTACTGAATGCCAATACTCCCCTTTAATACATCCAGGTCCTACCAGGAACTCTGACCACTGTTTTTCTTGGCTTATGCTTCATTTGCAGAGCTAATGGTGGACAAAGAGAATTGCCCCTGTTTGAATGACAAAGTTACATAAACTTTTATTGTTTCTAAGAAATGAATGATCCAAGAAAATCTTTCTCTTAATGTTGTATACTTCATTTGGATAATGCTCAGGTTATTAGGTTAAATTTTTTAATATGTTAACCTCCTATTCTGAAATGTTTAGCAAGCACAACTTAAACAACATAAATTTACAGAAATCATATGCCCTCCATTATGAGTCATTACAGCAATGATGAATCCCTCACACAGGAATTACTTGACTAATGTTTTTCATGGATAGTTGGCAACAAGATAAGATGAGGGGCATTAACAACATTTTCTGTGTTGGTTTTAGTAAACTGATAAACACAGAAGAAATATGACAGCTGATCCCCACAATCAAATCTATCAGACTGGAAAATTGAAACTACTCTTAAGAACAGAAGCGAAGGAAAATCCTTTTTGGTTTTGCTAAATTCAAATATTTCTTTTCATGTTCTTAGACTTGTAAAAAACAAAATCAAATATCATATGTTAATCTGGAAACTGTTACAGCTTAAATTACTATGGGCCTTTTATCTCAAAAATTAGGTTAATTTTTTAAAATACAATGTATTAAGTAATGGAAGGCATGACATTAAATGGCCTTGTACATAATGAAAAGCATTCACAGTTATCAGAACAAATAGATTACATAGTTTTTTTTTTTAAGATTTTATTTATTTTTAGAGAGGGGAGGGGAGGGAGAAAGAGGGGTAGAGAAACATCAATGTGTGGTCCCCTCTCGCATGTCCCTAGGGTTGGGGACCTGGCCTGCAACCCAGGCATGTACCCTGACTGGGAACCAAACCCACGACCCTTTGGTTCACAGGCTGGCACTCAATCCACTGAGCCACACCAGCCAGGGCAGGTTACATAGTTTTATCATGGTTTTACTATACTTAAAACATTATGTGAGATGATCTAATGTGATTTATTCGTGTTGTTGAACCTAACAACATAAAGAACCCAATATTGCTCATGAGTCCTAATTTCATAATTACATAATTCAAGAGCACGGAAAGTTCCAGAATTTTTAATACATAAGAAGTATGCAAAGGCTCACAACATGCTCAGAAAAAGCAAATAGTTCGGGGCATCAGGAAACCAGTGTTCTTCATACTGGGGAATGCAACCCCCTAAAACTTCCCGAGGCTAGCAGAGCCTAGAGGGTTTTAAGTCAGTGGAGGGCTTATTGGCATACATATTCTAGTTCTAAATTTTTATTTTCTTCTTTAGTATTTCTTCTATGCCTTTACTTGGACTTTTTATTTAAGAGTGTTCATAATTTTTGAAACACTTTTATGATAGCTACTTTAAAATACTTGTTACATAATTCCAACACTGTGTCATCTCAGTGTTAGTGTTTGTTTGGGTGTCTTATTCAAGTTGAGATGTCCCTGGCTTTTGTTCGTATGAGGAATTTTGGATTATATCCTGGACAGTGTGAGTATGTTACAAGGCTCTGGTTCCTATCTAAATCTTGTAGTTTAACAGGCACTCAGCCTACAAGGGCCAGAAGGAACACCTTGGCCCACATTTGTTGGCTGTGGTTTGAATCTTAATTTAGTGTTCACAGTATTTGCATGAAGTTCTGGTCTGCTCAATGATGTACTTACTACCAGCAGCCAGTCTGAAGCCTGGGTGTCATTTCTCAAAGTGGTTCTGTTTGTAAACTTTTGCTCTTTTGTCTCCTTGGTTTCCCACATGGACCTCACAGAAGTTCTACCAGGACTTTATACATAGGTTTAAAGAATCCTTTCACCAGCTCCTTCATCTACATAATCCTCCCTTAATTCTGGTAGGGGTAAGGATTTACAATTTTGTTGCCTTTCACTTCATAAAGAGTGCGGAAAGGCTACAGGGTGCCACCCCATGGTCTGCGCAGTGCCAGTAGGGATGAGAGGATGAACCAACTCGTCAGTTCTGGGTGGGGATGCGTGGCAGGACTTTATTTATAGTCTGTATGGCTCTAGCACTCAGCAGAAAGAGAGGGACCTAACTTTCTGAGGAGCCTTATTCTGGAATAAAACAGATTTAGTCAAAAAGGTTTTGTCCTTTAGAACTGCTCTTTTCTGTTTTTTTTTTTTCCCTTCCCTTTTCTGAGGTTTCTCTTAGATGCTTTCTGTGTTTTTAGTTAAATTTAGTGAAAACATAGGGCAAAATGTGCTTTTTCAGTCTCCTTAAGAACTTAAAATCTCATTGACTCTCTTATGTTCCCAAAGAAAATAAAGAAAACCATTATTGGAAAAGATATATGCATCCCTATGTTCACTGCAGCATTATTTACAATAGTCATATAAGGAAGCAACCTAAGTGTTCATGGATAGATGAATAGACAAAGAAGATGTGGTACTTATATACAATGGAATGTTACTCAGTAAAAAAGAATGAATGAATCTAGAGGGTGTTCTGCTAAGTGAAGTAAATCAGGCAGAGAAAGACAAATTCCATGTGACATCACTTATGTGTGGAATAAAAAAACAAAATAAATGAACAAACAAAACAGAAACAAACTCATAGGTACAGAGAACAAATAGCTGTTCACCACCTGAGAGGTGCCTGGGGGATGGGTGAAAAAGGAGAAGGGGTTGAGAAGTACAAATTCCCAGGTATACACATAGTCATGGGGGTCAAGTACAACATAGGGCACATAGTCAGTAATACTGTAATAACTATGTATGGTGTCAGGTGGGTGCAAGGCTTGTCGGGGTGAGTATTTCATAAGGTATGTAAATGCCTGATCACTATGCTGTATACCTGAAGGTAATATAATATGGTATGTCAACTCTAATTGAAAAATAACATTTAAAAAGTAAGTTTAAAAAGTACCACCATTTTTAGGTCGACAAGCCAGGAACTAAGTTTGAGACTTGGCCCTATAAACTCGAGAATTTGTGTTCTCTTCATCACCAACACCGCTGACCTAGTTCGGGCACTGTTCATTGTTCGTAATTTCTAGTGCTGGTTACCAAAAAGTCTTCATGAATGTTTGCTTTGCTTCTAATATTTTCCTGCTTCAGACTATTCTCTAATCAGAATAACGATTCTGAACTGAACATATGACCACAGTACTTCAAGCCCTTCAACAGTTTCCAATTTTATTTTGAAAAGCCTCCATAACTCTTTACAAGGTCATTTACTACCTGCACGCTCTTGCCTTTTTTACTTCTGCTTTTACACACTCTGCTCTTCCTACCTTGAGCTTTCACTTCCTACCTTGTCAGGCTTTTGCTTCTCCCTAACAATAGCCCATCCTCCTCACCTGGGCGGATAACACTCATCATCACCACTTTCCGAAGTACCCATTCTTTAGCATCACCTGTTACTGTTCCTTAAAGAACTGAGAAAGTAGCACTTATTGCTTGATGTTAATTGAGGTTCTGCTCTCTCCAATAGACTATGAACTTAAGGTGAAAGTTGTAATTTCTATTTGCTCATTCGTCTATCCCTAGAACCTGACCCTTCAAAATAAAAAACCACTTCCCCCCAAAATTTGCTTGAAGAAATGAATATGTGAATGAAAGGGTTTGAGCCTGGATGACCTGAGCAGATAATGGATAATGGTGCTGTTATCTAAACTAGGGAGCCTAGTAGGAAATTTAGGTTCCTGAGATGAATTAAACCTATCTTTGAACTTGACGACTTTAGGGTGGCAATAGCACTTCCGTTCTCATATACATCTCTGTAAGAATGAGGGTGTATGAGCGTTGCCCACACTGTGGTTTCCTACGTGAACAAATTACAGATGGTAATATGTATAGCCAAGCATTGATCAGAAGATTTGGCAATATTTTATGAGGGAGAAATATTTCTGGTAATATCAAGTCTGAACACGTTTTGTTGAAAAATACACACTGTCATAAATGAGTTGACTGTATAGACTTGTAGCTGAAAATCCAGGAGAGCAAAGGGAGTTTGCAGAGGTCACTTCCACAAGAGAGAAGTATAGCCTCCATAAATGAGTGGGATTAAGAGTGAATGGTATTGTTTGTCCTTGGGTTTGAGGTCTCTACAATTCAATGTTGCTTTGGGGCTACCTTCCCAAAGCCTAATATTGACAAAACTTTCTTATATAGCTCTTAAAAATGTAACACTTGCCATAAAAGAAGTCAGAGAAATTATTTTAAATGAACAAATATAGACACTGAAACATAGCTTTTGGGTCCAGAATTGCCTCTTTTTTGAAGGTGATAATATTACCAATTTATATGGAAAGAGTGTTAAGAGTAAAAAGCACTAAGAAGACTTGCAATTTGCAGTCTGGGAGATAAGGAGATTACAAATCACCACTTCATCCTCACAAGAAAGAAGCTGGACAAACTGAAACCTAAATTTCTGGAACCTTATTAGCTTTTATGTCTATTAAGTAAGGTAGAAATATCCATTGCATAATAATGCTTCAGCATCAATTTGATTAATAGATGTAAAATATTTACTCCGTATCAAGGTCAAAGTAAGAAATCATGAGAAAAAAATTTTAAGCTCGTTTAATGAGCAATGACAGAAGGAGGTAAAATTTCTCTCATAAAAAGTATTTACACAGAGGCAGAATTTTGTTTATTTTAGTGAATATTAAGTCATCAGAAAACCGTTAAACCTTTTTCAGAAGGACCACGCTTCCCTGACAAGCTTTGCGCCATGCAACTGAAATTTTGTGTGACTGACCATTCCTCCAAAACATCCAGGATCTCAGTTCTTTTCTTTTTTATTTGTGTGTTTGTTTATAAAGAAATCATTTATCAAACATGCAAATAAGCAAAAGGAAACTGGTTCTTCAATATTTTGAAGTGTACTTTTTGTAAGCATATGTTACTGTCATCTAATTCTCTTAAGAGATAAATATGGGCCCCAGCTGGTGTAGCTTAGTGGGTTGAGTGAGGACGCAAACCAAAGTGTCTCAGGTTCTATTCCCAGTCAGGGTACATGCCTGGGTTGCAGGCCATGACCCCCAGCAACCGCACATTGATGTTTCTCTCTATCTCCCTTCCTTCCCTCTCTAAAAATAAATAAATAAAATCTTTTAAAAAATTAAAAAGATAAATATGTTTATATTTTCCACCCTCATAAATTTAGAAATGAATATACTAAAAATGATAAATTATAATATGCGTGGCCTATAGAAATGATAATTCAAAGCTTATAGTTCTGTTCTACAGAAATTTATCTTTTAGCTAACTTGACATAGTTATTTTTGTATTCTTTCTTTAATGAGTCATTCAAATACTTATAAGCACAATGTATTGTCTTTTGCCTAGTGCCTCATTAGAAAGTAGAATACAAGTTTGACCTTAGCCAAAACAAAACAGCCTTCGAATATTTTTCATTTACCCATGTAGCTTCTATATCTTCACCCTAACTTGTCTTCTCTCTTGCTTTCCTCTATGCTTTCCTTCTTCCCCTTATTGCTTCTCTCTCATCTTCTTTTTCTTTTCCTTTCCTACTTCCTTTTTTCTTTTCCTTTACTTTCTCTAATTTTACCCACTTTTGACTAAGCTGTAATACAGAGCACTAACAATCGCCTATGCACTCATAATTTGTATCTCATTATGGCCTTGTTCCACACAGCATGAAGTGCCTCGGACTTTATGTTGTTATCTTATCTCTGGGACTAAGTAACAGACAAATATGATAAACTATCCCACTCATAATTTGTGAGTATTGATTATATATACTTATCTTTAAAAAGTGAATTAAGCTATCAGGTAACCCAGGGAACAGACTCTGGGACTTTCTGTGCACAGGAGGGAACCACCACTGTGAAAAGTTGCACGCTTGTTGTGCAGTAAAAATGTGCTGATGCTCGAGA
This sequence comes from Phyllostomus discolor, assembly GCF_004126475.2. Taxonomy (NCBI): domain Eukaryota; kingdom Metazoa; phylum Chordata; class Mammalia; order Chiroptera; family Phyllostomidae; genus Phyllostomus; species Phyllostomus discolor. Next base: position 28,397,723 of record NC_040910.2, on the reverse strand, counting down.
AACTGGACAATAAACAATGAACCTGAGCTCCATGCATTATGATGACCAAAACTGAAAAAAGTACAAAATACTAGAAATGAGTGACTAATATAAAATACAGTATCCAAAATCCAATAGCTAAAACAATAAGAAAAAAAATGTGAAGATGTAAAAATACCAAAGGCATAAACTAAAATAAAATGTTGCTTTGTTATTAATGGCACCCATAACAGACACCCATAAATAGGGAGCTCTTGTAAACCTAGTTTGGATTTGATGGTCTGGCTCAGGGTCTACCAGCTCTAGCCCGATGACCAAATCACCATCCCCACCTTGCATTTCTAAGATAAAGCTCTATTGGAGCGCTGCCATGCCCATATTTCCTTATTGTTTATAGCTGTTTCCTATTGTTTATTTCCTTATTGTTTATAATCTATTGTTTATAGATTGTTACTAGAGTGATCCACAAAGCCTAAAGTGAATGTTTGCTGGCCCCAGGTCAAGGGTAAAGGCTTGAGAGATCCTCTACATTTTCACAAGGCTAGATTATAACCTTGGCAATTTTAACGCCTCCAGCTAGCCACAAGATTCAGAAGATGAAAAGCATAATTAGGCATTATTATCAATCAGGATCTCAAACATCAGTTGGCCAAATCATAATTATTTCCAGAGGTGAATATATATATATATATGTGTATATATATGTATAACACAACATTTTTTTAGTAACAGCAGAGAAGCTGTTGGTTTCACTGTTCATCTCGGCAAGACCCAGAAGTGGTGAAGAGAAGACACAGTTACCAGAACACAAAGGAGAGAGACTTATGGTGTAGACTGCCCTGGGATACAGCAACCCCGAGGTACTTCTCTGGGAGGGAGCCAGAGCACGCCCTCCCAGACCTCACTCCCTTTCTTCAGTCCTTCACTGTGGTATCTCACTGGGAACAGAAATGGAAGCCAGAGGCCACAAAACCATGTGTTTGCTGTAAACCAGGTCAGCCTCTCAGGCAGGGTACAGGGCAAAAGTGGAGTGGGTGAAGGAGAAGAGATGAAAAGACAGATAATGTGGTGAACATGATTTACTTTTCTCAAGAAGTAGGACCACCTGACCAACTATGAATATATAAAAATACACCAATCAGTTATCTTCAATCAGAAGAGCAAAGTGTGTATACGTGTGTGTGAGAACAAGTAAGGAGGCAAGAAGGGTCAAGTTCTCTCTGATGTCTGAGAGCACAGGTGCATGCACACACACAGCCTGATGAAAGTACAAATAGAATTTAGCTGTTTTCCCCCAAATATGCAATTCCTAACATGACTGTTCTAGGTGCTCTAGTCGCTTTAGAAATTAATTGAATGCTTTCAGAAAACATCAAAGAAATCAGCCTTCAAGCATGTCCTTGACAAATCATTATCTATAAATTATTTAATGGAGAAACTTTCAATAGCAAATGTAACCAAATTCAAATAATGAAATTATGTTTTGGGGAAATATCGTCTAAAATTATTTGTGTAGTTTACAGCAAATAGAAATTATATCCGTAAGCTGTAAAATTTACACTTCAGTTCTTATTTCTGGTCTGCAAAAATGCATTCAATGCTCATACTCTCTTGCTTGCAAACTTAAGTTCCACCTAATTATCTTTTTTGTTAGCCCTGACATCACAAGTTATTTCCAAATAAATTCCTCTGCATATGTCGTGGAGTCAGGAAAATCTATGAACAACTTTAAAAAGGCAAATAGGATCACTGCGTAGTTAGTTATCTTTTAGCTATCTTTGTCTTTCTTTTTCTCTGAGATTACAAATCGATAATGTTGTAAAAAACTGATAATATTGCAAGTGATTTTTTTCCATAGATATGTAAACGAACTCAGTCCAGTCAAAGCAATTGCTTTTTCCCTGTGGATATGGGCCAGTTTTGCATCTATTTGTAAATTCAGTTCCACATCCCTGAGTGCCTAATGATGTGTTATTGTTGTTTTGGAATTCTCCTTGGAACCAACTGGAACACCTTAATGTTTTTCTTATTACTTGGTTAGTTAGATAAACTCCTTAACACTTGCCTACTTTATGTTTGTGAGTCATGATTTTACCATTAAAAAAATTATCTTCTACTGAGAGCATGACTAAAGCCTAGAGTCATGATTTAAACTGGAGATGGCACTTTAGTGTCTCAAGAAGCTTTAAAAGATGTCACTGATTCCCTAGAGGGTGGAAGAAGGATTGCTCAGCAGTAGTTCAAGTAAACATCAGTTTAAACACCGTAGGCTTTATGCATCAAGTCGCTAAAGGAAACGGCTTCAAAAGACAAACATATATAATACTTCTTAACTGGATCTGTGATTTCATGATCAACTGCAGTGTTTAAAAAGCCTGTTACGTAGTACGTTGAACATACCTCGGAGAATGATAGGGTGTGATTTCTGTCCTGTTTTTAAGATAGAGAAAAATAATTTTATTGTTGTTTGAATATTTTTATCTACATCCTTCACACTTGGGCTTCTTTATTATGAAAATTGTGGGTTTCCTACTGTTCCATACTGTTACCAGGTTGAGGAGAAAAGGTTTCTATCTAACACAAGATTAATTAGGTTTTTCGCCAGTTTGAAAGGTATCATCTCTGCCCTGTAGGCTCAGAAAGAATTAGGCACGATCATCGATCACTCCCAAGTTTGCCTGTATACCTGCATATTTAAATAATCTGAAGGCAAGCATGTTGTGTGTATAGCTACAGAGGACTGTTTTCCTTTGAAAGGTTTAAGTTTCCTGTATCTTGGATAATAACCCCAAAATTGCACCCTATATTAAGTGCCAATAGTAAAATAGTATATATATTTTTAATTGATATTCTTTGGAATGGAAATCCTGCTTAATGACTGAACTACAGATATGTGAGAGAGCAATTAGAAATAAAAACTCAGATATATTCAAATATTGCTAAGTGTCACTTTGGTGTAAACAAACCAAAAACCAGTATTGGTATGGATTTATATCTAGTAACTCTTTTGACACAGAAGCAAATGTTAACAGAAATTATATCCATTAAATGTTAAGGCTATATACTGTTAAAAAGTCCATAAGCTACACATAGACTTTCCTGGTGTCTCAGCTGCTAAGGGATAGGGTACAATTCTTACCCCGAAGCTTTGAATTTATCCTTATCAGTTGGTGAACATAAACATAATCCCCTGCATAGCAGAGGGAACCCTCAACAAAATAAAAAGGGCAACATAATGAATGCAAGATAATATTTGCAAATAATATATCTGATAAGGGGCTAATATCTAAAATATATAAAGATCTCATACAATAGCAAAAACTAACAATCGAATTAAAATTGGGCAGGTCTGAATAAACAGTTTTTTAAAGAATATGTACAAGTAGCCAACAAGTACGTGAAACTGCCCAGCACCATTGGGGAAATGCAAATCAAGACACAATGAGATATCACATCGCACTTATTAGAATGGCCGTTGCAAAAAAGACAAGACAGAACACAAGTGCTGGGAGGGAATGGAGAAAAGGGAACCCTGTGCACTGTTAGTGGGAGTGTCAATTGGTGCAACCACTACGACAGGGTAGAGGGTCACCAAAATTTAAAACTAGAACCACCATGTGGTCTAGCAATTTCACATCTGGTTAATTCTCCAAAGAAAATGAAAATATTCAAAATAATATATTTATCTCCAAGTTCATTATAGCATTATTTATATTAGCCAAGATATGAAAAACAACCTAAGTATCCATTGATGAATGAATGGATAAAGAAAATGTGACATACATACATACTTACATATATGTGTGTGTGTATATTATATATATAATGAAATCTTGCTATTTGTGATAACATGGATGAATCTTAAGGACATTATGCTAAGTGAAATATGTCAGACAGTAAAAAACAAATACCATATGATCTCATATGTGGAATCTAAAAACAAAACCAAACCAAAAAACTAAGCTCAAAGATACAGAGAACAGATTGGAGGGTGGCAGAGACAGGGGCCGGGCGAAAGCTGGGAGAAATAGGTGAAGAGGGTCAAAAGGTACAAACTTTCATTTATAAAACAAATAAGTTGTGGGGATGTAACATACAATTCAGTGACTGTAGTTAATACTGTATCATGTATTTGAAAGTTCCTAAGAGAGATGCTAAAAGTTCTTATCACAGGAAAAAGGTATTCTTTGTAATTATTTAAGGTGAGGCATGTTAACTAGACTTATTGTGATGATCATTTTCCAATATATAAATATCAAATCATTCTGTTGAAACTATTATAATTTTATATTACATGGTAATCATACCTCAATTTAAAAAGTAAACAAACATAGTCACAGCTACCTCTCATTCAACATGTAGTGACTTATTACTAACCAAAAGAACAAAGTCACCATCACAATATTTTCCCCGGCACCAGAAAGGCATGACAAGGAGTGGTCCTTTAGCACAGGGTCAAGGACCTATAACAACTTTTTGCTACTTTCTGTGTGGACCTCATCATGTCCCAATGAGCACTGGAATTTAACCAAGAAAGCAAGATAGTTTAGATGCTGATAAATAGATGGTAAATTGCAAACATATCTTTTTATCTTGATGCTAATTACTCAGTTTACTCGGGTCAGATTAATAGCTTCTCAGACTGGATGACTGTCATTCATAATAATTCCTAGCCATGGGGCAGGCCAAAGCTGCGATGCATATACCTGCCAGTAAACAAGGAAATAGTTATACCACCAGCTACAGATTGGACTTCAGTCAGGACAATAAGTATGAAATTGGCTGCTTCTATTTGTGATACAAATAAAAATTTGGCAGTTAATTTGAACAAAAGTAAAGTTATTTAGAATAACATGCCTCAGATCCCTATTGTATGTTGACATATTTCCTCATCACCTCTTTGGACAGATGACCGAGGACAATTTCTTGGTTTCTACCTACGGGACAAAGTGGATCTGCCTTCAGAGTCGTCTAAAATGTCAGATCTGTGATTTGTGGTATATGGTTGAATGTAAGGCTAAGCATAAAATGCAGACATATTTCTGCCCTGGCTGGTGTCGCTCAGTGGATTGAGTACTGTCCTGTGAACAAAGGGGTTGCCAGTTGGATTTCCAGTCTAGGGCACATGCCTAGGTTGTGGGCCACGTCTCCAGTGGGGGGCACATGAGAGGCAACCACACATTGATGTTTCTCTCCCTCTCTTTAAAAAGAAAAAAAATACAGACATATTTCAAACACTCTTCCTCACTTACCACACACACATTCATCCCCCACCCCCTGTTCTCTCTCTCTCTCTCTCCTGTAAAGGAATAACAGCACAGGTTGTGAACCTTCTAAAATAACTATTTTTAACCCTGGCCAGTGTGGCTCAGTGGGTTGGAGCATCGTTTGTGAACTGAAAGATCATGGGGTTGGATTCCCGTTCAGGGCACATGTGTAGGTTGCGGGTTTGGTCACTTGTGGGAGCATGTGCCAGAGGCAACCAATCAATTTTTCTCTCCCCGTCACTCTAAAATCCATAAGCATGTCTTCGTGTGAGGATAAAAAGTAATTTTAGGTTTGAAGTCCCTTAGGACAATCAAAGCTTGCACCAGTCTTTTGTGTATCAGGCAAACTCTCAGTACAGAACTCTCACATACCTTGTTCTCTAACATGCATCATTACTTTTAATAAAACTCGAGATCTTATACTTTCCAGTTATACCAGTATATGTCATATTGCCTCTTTCTTTTCAGTGTCATTCTGCTCTTAAAGTTGCTTAAAATATTAATCTTGCCTCAGGTGGTTTAAATCTTTGCTTTTCATTTTTAATGTGTTTGTACTTCACCACTCTTAAGAATGAGAGTCCCCTTTATAAGCTGGGCCCTTTGTCCATTGTAACATACCAGAATTTTTTAGAGCATTATTGCTTTTCATCAGCCATGAAATGTCCCAGGGTCACCTTGCTTTTTCTACTCAAAGGTCCATTTCTACTTACCTGCTGAGTATACCTTGGTTGCTTGTAGTGAACAACAGTGTAATGAGAACAGAGTCAGGGTGTGGGAAAAGCAGATGCTTACCTGCTGGGTAAGTCAGGTGGCATCAAAGAAGCTGTGGCCAAGTGAAAGTTTCAATTTTTTAATATTGCTAACTACATGTTCCTTATTTTACTGTGTAATATCCTTAAGCCAATGTAACTATATTATGCTTAATGATAATGCCCAACACTTTACATTCATATCACATCCAGTCCAATCCCAATCTGTTACTGTCACTTTGTGAGAAAAAAAAGAAACTCTACTGATTTAAGGCCCTAAACTTATTTTGAACCATCCCATTTCATTGTATTCAACTTATAAATAGAATTTCCACATATTGTGTATACAGAATGACCTATAACAGTGACAATTCTATATAAGATTGGGTTGTACCTATCTACAAGCTTTCATTTGAAACACATAGAATAAGTGCAAACTATGAAACAAAAACTTTATATATTTACAGTAGCATATTGACTGATCTAATCTGTACTAATTGAAAACAGAAATTAAATAGAACAGATATCATTGGATATGCAGAGTAGTCTCTGTGTTTTAAACTGGAAAGCATACAGTCCAATAGTAAGCACAGGTTTGTCTGTGACATTCCGTTGCTTCTGCCGCATGCCTTTTTCCTGATCCTTCTCTTGGGATCATTTACTGCAAGTGTCTGTCATGTGGGTGGAAGGGGGTTTGGAAGCTCTTCAGAGTGACACCAGTTTTTATTTAATGACAAACTGCTATTCTGTCCCTTCCGAGTTGTGAGAAAATACAGCTGCCATCACAGACACTGTGATGGAAGACCATTTAATGGTCAGACAACATTTAACCTCAGCCAGTGGTTTTCTCATAAATGATATTTCCCATTAGCGACATATAGCATTGTTTCATTTTAGAAGCCTAACCATTGCAATTAATATTTCCCCAAGGCAGGATGCTAAGTACTCTAATTTACACACAGAATATCTACTGACACCTGTTCTAATCCTCCTCTGAGCAGGTGGGCCAAACTGCAGGGCCTTCTGATTGATGAGGGAATGTTCACCAGGTCAAACTCTATCTAAGAAAAAAAGTCATCAAAAAAACCCACACAAACCCTCTGTTAATGGACCATAGTAAGATGGTAGGTTTCGTAGCCGATGGGAAAGACTGATGCTCCCTGAGAGCATCTGATAAAAGAACCCATTGTCTGTGCTATCGGGCTTGTTTCAGCAGAGTAACAAATGTAGTCCTGATTTTGGTGAAAATGTCTTTAATTATCCCCATCAACTGGATTGAAAGTAACTGAAAAATGCTTGTTGGGAAGTGATTAATCTTTGGACCTGACATGACTCACAGAAGCTCAAAGTCCACGTCTTTGTTTGTGGTAATTACATCCTTGATGTGATACATTATCTATGTGTCTGTCAACAGCTCTGAATAGTGATGTCCCTGTGAGCAAGCATGAGATGAACAATAGGGCGTTTCACATACAGTAAGTTAACACACCACTTAATGACAGGGACATGTTCAGAGAAGTGCACATGAGGTGACTTTGTCGTTGTGTGAACCTCATAGAGTGCACTCGTACAAACCTATATGACACAGCCCACTACACACTTAGGTTGCATGGTGCAGCCTACTGCTCCTAGGCTACGAGCCTGTGCGACATGTTACTACACCAAACAACAAAAGACTATATCAAGCACGAGAGAAAATGATGGAATCAACAGATACTGTAAACATGAAATGAATCAGGCTGGAATATCACAGTATACTGTTTTACAGCAAACCTTTTCCTTTAGTAAGTATAAAGAGTGTATAAAAAGTATAGTAAATATATACCAGTGACTATGTGTGAACACAGAGATGTATTAAACTTTCTCCAGAAATAAACAGAAAGCAGAAGAGGAATGGATGTCGAATTAACCTTACGTGAAGCCAGAAATCCACTGACTGTAGAAATCAGCATTATCATTCTCAATGCAGAACCATTCACAGTGCAGAACCACTTGTGGTCAGAGGAAGACAAAGTCTTCAGAAACATATATTCAAGTTAATTATAATAATAGAAAATATTATTTCAAGAATTATTTGTAAAATAATTCCCAGGTTCAGGCTAAAGAATGACAGTGCTTTACTGCTAACATCACTCAAGAAGCTGAAGCAACATTTTGGCTCAAAATTTGGTTAGAGTAATGTGAAATTTGAAGCTCAGAATTTTGAACTTTTGCTTGGGAATTATAGATTGTTCTTCTAGAAATCTAATGGCCAACTACCCAACTACAGGTATTTGGGGTATCTATTTAACTATTTTCTAAGTGATATGAAGGATGCCCTTGATATTGGAAGACAGATGAAGCTCATTGAAGAGAATTAAATGATTTCCCTTTTGCCTATTTTAAAAAGATAAAAATGCATGAGGCATACGACCTAATCATGTTTAAACTTCACAGTAATCCGGCTTTACCTGCCTTGTTTCACTTTATCTTCACAATAACCAGACTTAGATACTATTTTTATTATCCCCATTATACAGGTAGGTACAGGTAATTTTTCCCAAGCTCACACAGTAAGATGGGAAACTAGAGTCAAATCTAGGTCTGTTTGCTCAGTACATAAATCTTCTGCTTCTATCAGAACAATGCAGGCATTTAACCACAGAAATGTTGTAATTTATTATCCACAGATTTTATTTTATTTATTTTGTTTTATTTTTTATTCTTGTTCAAGTATAGTTGTCCCCATTTTCCCCCCACCACTTTCCCCTGCCCTACCCTCAATCCTTCCCCCCTTTGGCTTTGTCCATGGGTCCTTTACCCATGTTCCTTGACAACCCTTCCCTTCCTCCCCCCGTGATCCCCTTCCATAATCCATTAAGTACAACCTATTAAAATAAAACTAGCAAATGCTGAAGTACTAAATAGAAGGTAGTTATTGTCATGATATCTACTCTATTGCTTCGAGAACAATTTCACCTGACATCCCATTGCCCACCCCTGCACATACACAAACACATCCCCATCTTATGGTCGGTTGTTTTCCCATGCTCATGCGATTACCAGGACGCTGCTCTGTGGTGACCATGTGACTCTGCCCACTTGCCATAGACACTTGCTCCTGGATATGCTGGGTCTGTATCCCAACAGTCAGAATATAGCCCTTGGATTTTGTATTTTTTAAACTAGACCTGAGAAAGTTATCCAATCTCACCTAGAGCTAAAGTTACATGTGAGAAAACTTGGGGAATATTGGTGGTCATGAGCCATTCATTGTTTTTAAAAACAAAGCTATTCTGCCTCAGGGGAAAAAAAAGAAAAAAGAAAGAAAAGCCCTGGTAGGGTTGTGCCTCTGGTTCCACTTGCTTCAATTTCCTGAGGAAATGAATTTCACTTTTGCTTAAGCTAGTTTGAATTGAGATCCTATCACTTTTAACGAATGTGGTCCTCAGACAATATTTTAGAAAGCTCTTATCTTAATTTAACAAAGCTGTCTCTACAACATTTATTACATAGGCATTACAGGATGGGTTCTAAGAAATGAGAGGACAGAGATAAAGCATTATGTCTTTCACAATGGAGAAGAGAAAGAGACATTGATAAGGAGGAGCAAAAAATTTTTCCATAAGTGCACAGAGATTGCTACAAAGAATAATGAACTTTGCATACTTCATCTAGCCAGTGGTTGCATGTAACAAAATTCCAGTTGTCTTCCAGGGTAAATATGTGCCCATAACCAAGGGTGAATAAACTTTTCTTAAAACTCAATATGAAAACACCTTCACAATGTTTTAAAACTTCTTCATCATTTATACATAGGAAAGGATATAGTTTCAGACCAGGAACATTCCCAAGTACTCAGTCAGTAATGAGGAGCAAGAAAATAAAAATACAACTATAGCCTTTGTGTTTAGCCTTGAGGTGATTGAAGATTATCAAAGTTTTGTCTCCCTTCCACAAAATAAACTGACATTTGAACATCATAGTAAAATATGTATGTATATGTATATATGTGTGTGCATGTGTGTATGAACGTGTGTTACATCTACACTCAACTATAACCACCCTCTTCACAAACACAATGTCTTCACTTTTTTCTATTTTTCAATGAAGCTTAATAAGTAGGTAAGAATCCCACTATACATGTTTTTTCTTTTTTGTTCACTGCTTTTTTCCCCTACCAACAAAAAGCTATTCCTGACACAGTACAAGTATCAATAAAGAATTGCCAAATAGCCTTGGCTAGTGTGGCTCAGTGGATTTAGTGCCGGCCTGCAAATCAAAGTGTCACTGGTTCAATTCCCAGTTAGGTCTCAAACCTGGGTTGTGGGCCAGGTCCCCAGTAGAGGGTGCCCAAGAGGCAACCACATATTGATGTTTCCCTCCTTCTCTCCCTTCCTTCCCCTCTCTCTAAAAATAAACACATAAAATCTTTAAAAATACAATTGCCAAACTGATAGATTCTATCAATAAAATGTTATTAAATTATACTGAAATGAGATTACTCAAAAAGCAACAAAAAAGTGTGAGTCACCACAGTAGTTCATACATTTATGAGGATCCAGTTCCAGAAAGGTCCAGTGTCCACCTCGTAGGACATAAGGCTTTACCCCATGTAGTAGTAGACCATCCTGCATGGCGTGAACCCAGCCCCCAGTGGCAAACATTTACTGCAAAGTAACTTCTTAAAAACCATGCTAAACTTCCTAAGGACCAGTGTAACTGGTTCAACCACTTTTGCCTTTTCATTTGCAAATATCCTTCTTCTGTGATGTGATTACCAGCATCCTCTCCTTTGTTTTCTGTAAAAGGTAACCACCTAAAGCAACCTGTGCATAGTAAATGAGGACCATCATGTAATGTGCCCAGAGATAGAAGTAAAGGCCTGTCATGGTGGAGGCTGCGGCTTTTGCTCCCCTTGAGGGAAAAGCCATGCTGCCTCTTTTTCTCCACTGGACTCAGTAGTCCACGTGAATGTCTCATCTCATCCAAATGATGCAGACACTGTGGGCCGGTGTCTGCATCAACCCCACAAGCTAGAATTTTGAGCTTCATTTCTATTTTCATACTCTCATACTCTCACCAACCTACAATCACAGTAAGGAGAAAAACGGAGCACTGAGACCCAGAGGCACATAATGAAGAAAAACAAACCAATCACTCCAAGAGACAAAGAGGGCAAAGTGTGACTGACTGCGTGGGAGGTGGCGACTTGCTCGGCTTGTGAGCACTTTGCCGGGACACGTGAAATGCTCACTTGGAACAAGTGTTTAACACAGTTTACTTTGTTTTTCTTTCTCCTGAATGATGTTTATGTTCTGAGGTTAGTTTACAGAGGAAAAGAGAAATGAAATTCCCAACAGAGAAGTATTTATTGAGAGTGGATTCACTAAGTATTGTGTTAGCATAGGGAATAAATATTTGGGGAAAGATGGTTAGTAATGTTAAAAAAGGACTATGTAATATAAAGTAATTTTCATCAAAATAGTTTTGGTTTTGGTTAAATATATGTTATAGATATTGTATGTTATGTGTTATATGCTGTATATTATATATTACATTATATATTATATACATTACATTACATATACATTACAATACATATATATTACATTATATATTACATTATATTAATAAATAATCTCATTATTTAAATGTTATAAAATAATGAATCTAACTACTGAGAATTCAGTAAATAAATATTCTTTTCAGAAAAGCTTTGACTAAACAGTTCTAACAAAGTCTTTGGATTTGTTTCTGACTTACATTTGATCTCTCAGGAACATATATTCACCGATGAACACACATTATAATTATATGTCAATTATTTAGTGAACAAACTCATATTTAATAAGTATGGATTTATAGTTACTTCAAAATATATTTGGTAATCAGATACTAGTATGAGAAATTATATTGGAAAATTTGAACTGTCAATCAAGCTATTTCTATCTTTTTAAGTCATTTTTATTGTAATGTTTACTACAGCATAACTTATTATGATCAGATTTTCTTTAAAAGAAACATGTTAATGAACTATTTGTGTTTATAGTTTCCTAAAACTGTGAACTCTGGTTTTTGCCCACCAAATACTCAGTAGGTTTCCGAACAGTACTGAGCGGGAGAACGGTACATCGATTACTAATGAGATTGATTGGATCAGATCCAGGGCCTATAACAAAAATAAACCAAGAAATTAGGAAGTGAAAGAAGAAGTCTAGAGTCACAAATTAAAATTTATTTCCAAAGGCTGTTGCTAAAACATCACTAATAGAAATAATTGAGCATTTGGTACATCTAATAAATATGCTAAAGACTGTTATTCTTGGATAGGTTAAATATTTTCTTTAAAGTTTTATAGTGAGTATATGTCAACACCTATACTTGAACTTTGGCCATTTAGGCCTGTATTATTTATTTCTGTGTACTTTCTTGTCCTCTGATCTGAATAATTTGTATCCCTCCCAGAGGCAAAATACCGTTTACCTCTCAAGGTTCTGAAAAGTCTCTCATTGCTTTACAATATCATCTAAATTAGGTCCTGGTGGGGAAAAGGTGGCTGGGGTGTAGTTCCTTATGTACAATTTCTGGAGTGCAGTTCTGTGAAAATAAAGTGTTATTTGCCTCCACATACCAATATAATGTTGGAATAGGCGTAGGACACTTACAGAGATTACTTTTCAAGGGATTGGGGATGGGAGGTAAATGAGTCATTGGTTTAGTAATTCTGGAGTCCAGCTGGGTGGGCAAATGCTGGAAATTGCTTGATTAGTTTTCAAGGCTGGAAATAGTTCTAGCTGGCCTCAGGCTTTCACATGTGCTCTCTAGGTCATCCTTTTGCCAACCCCGCCAAACAAAACAAAATAAATGTGGCATGGGTCTTTCACTAAGTAGTTTTACCAGCTTGTTTTATATCAGCAGAATTTTACAGGTCCAATTACCTCTTTTTATTTTGTACTGCCTCTGTCCCTTTCAGTGAAAGGTGTTATTCTTTCTGTGGATATAACTCTCCCAAAAACACTGTGGCCCTTTTATGACTACATCCTGAGGATTATTCACTTAAATTTCAAGAGACACAGCCCCAGCTCTCTGTGTGATAACCTCTTCTCTGCTTTGGGCTCCTGTTGCGACCACAGTGGTAAAACAACCTCAAGCTTCCTAGACGCCCAGTTTTTCAATGGAGAGGATCTGTAAAGAACACCCTTCATCTCCTTAAAGAACCTTGGGTTTTGCACCACCCTTGGTCTTTGTGACATCTTAACAAAAGCTTTCACAGTCACAGCCGGAGCTTTATCTCTAGACCAGTGATTTTCAACATTTTTCATCTTATGGCCCACGTAAACTAATTACTAAAATTCTGCAGCACACCAAAAATTATAGTTTTTGCTAACCTGACAAAAAATAGGTATAACTTGGATTCATTCACATCAGACACCTATTGTTGTGTTGGCTATTATTATTTTTCTGTTTGACAATCGAAGAGAAAAGGTATCAGTGGCCCCGACAAAGTAGTTGGGTATTACATGTTTTAAAAATTCTTGCAGCACACCAGTTGAAAATTGCTGCTCTAAATAACGTTTCCTGGAATTGTCCTGCATTTAATATTCGCTCAGAAGCCAAATTTAAAGTTTTGTTATCATTTGTCACTTGAAAAAGTTAAGAATTTTCAAAACCACCAAGTCTTGGCTCCTTCATGTTTAATAGCCTTTCCCTCAATTTCTGTATTTTAACATTTTACAAGAAACAGCACAAAGAAATCAGGTGTCGTGTTCAGCACTCTAGTCAGAAATGTCCATAGCGGGATTCATCGGGTAACTGGGCACATTTTCTGCTTCATGCTTGAGCACGGGCAGTAGTGTTGCTAATCTTTTGGGCCTCGCATCAGACAGATTTGCCTTCCTGCAGTTTTAATAACACATTTTTTACCTGCTTTTGTGGCCTCCATGACACTATCCTCCATTTCCAGGATTCTATGAACAGTCTGTTGAAGGCAATTCAGGCTTTTTTTGAACCCATTGCTCAAAATCCTTTCAATCCCTACCCACTGTTCCAAAGCCACTACCACATTTTAGATCATTGTTAAGGCTACACTCAACCTGCTGCACTCAACTCGTGTCAATATCAGTTATCTGATATTGTGATGTGTCAAATACCACTTTCCGTACCGGCAGATTAAATAAAACCAAGTGTGATCTCAGTTTCTGGGGACTGGGAATCCAGATGTGGCTTAGCTGGTTGGTAGCTCTGTGTCCAGGTATCCCAATGTTGGAAATGAAAATATTGAGTGATTGATGATTGATTGAGTGCGGCTCATCTGAAGACTTTATTAAGGAGATATTTGTTTTCACATTCATTCACCTGGTTGGTGGCAGCATTTAGCTCCTTGCGGGCTGTGGAGCTGAGAAGCCCAATTCTGTAAGAGTGGTTGGCCTGCAGCCCTCCTCTCCCGAGATCAGCTGGCTTCCCTCAGAACAAGTGATCGAAGGGGGAGAGAGAGCATTCCAGGAGGGACACCTCAGACTTTTTGTAATTTATCAGAGGTGATATCTCATTACTTATACCACATTCTATTCGCTACCAATGGACCACTAGGATCCAGTCAACCCTCAAAGGCAGAAGAGTTTACAAAGGTATGAATCCAGGAAGCAGAAATCCTGGGCTGACTTAGAGGCTGCTTACCACCAAGTCCCACTGTGCAGGTTTCCTCCATGCCACAGGACAAATTTCTGGTTACATTTATCCTGGATCTCCAGCACAAGGTAGAGGGGAAGCACAACTCATTCAGGGCAATTTCTACTACTGTGCAAAATAGAATCCATTTTATGATGATGCATTAAGTTTGCATGAATAAAGGTGGTGAAATACATAAAGTAGGCTTTAAAAAGCTATTTGTTTTAGTATTTCATTGCCACTTTTATTAGTGTCAGTATTGTTATTTTAAGATTGATCAGAGGCAATTTTTCTGGGTGCATCACATTTTTGCACATCTTATGTATAAGGTATAATCACACTTTGTTGCTACCTTTGCAGTTATTTTTTGTATAGTAAATAGCTTTGGAAGATAGTGTGTCTCTCTCGAGAGCAAAGGTCAAACATACTTACAGCCCATATTTAAATTTTTGGTTTCCTAAATTCGATCTCCCTCTTCTATAACAAATCCTCTGTGCATGCAGCTATTTAGGCCTTCTTAATGTGGGAATTAGTGTTCCGAGAAAAGTAATGCTACTGCTCTGGTTACTGCTATTGCTGTAATATATTACCTTCCTTCTCTGACCCAAGACTCTTATATTTTTAACCAGTATCCATGAAACTAAAGCAGGCTAATGTGTTGACTTCTAAGTAGGGTAAAATTTCAGGCCCTTCTACTTGCTTTGAGAATGAATGGTTTTGGTAAAATATATTCTATTTGATTTTTTCGATTCTATATTCGATTTTTTAAAGGTATTTATTATTGAAAGGGTAATATTCCATTGTATAAATTGTAGTGTACTAACCCATGATTCACCTACCTTTAAATTAGTAGTCTTTGAAAGATACCTGTTTTAGTCATTTTAAATGTAAATTGCCTAGAAACAATTGAAATTGTTTTCACTCAGTTTTGTCTATTCGTGTCACTGAATATGAACAAAAATTGTAACTAACAATTACTGACCATTAGGGGAGTATTTTATTCATATCATTAGTATCCTTTGTATCCTACTAGTGTTCCTTTAGTAAAAAATACCACAGGATTTAGATTATTTATGCAGGAATATGTTTAAAAAAATCTATATATTTTCTCTTTTTGTAATTTGGACAAATATCATTATTTATTTTGTTCTCAAAACATGTCAGTCTAAACTGAGGAACACCTGTTTATCCTGGAGCATCGCCTGAGCATCGCTGTGGTGTTCCGAGCACCAGAAAAATAGACACCTGTGCAGTTGGTCATGAAGTTATTGTAACCTCATGCCAAGGGAGAGCAAGTTTGGCAGAAGCTGTGCTATTGTCTAGCAGAACCCTGATGGTATCTTTTATAAAATCATGGAGTTATTTTGTTAAGAAATTTTTATGTAGGTAAGTGTTCTGTTCACTTGGTTATATCTTCTTTTACTTACCTTTATTTAGCATTTTATTAGTATGCGTCAATCATGAAAACAGATACCAGTCTAGGTTTTCTGAGTAGAAAGATATTTAGTACTGGGAACTAAATAGGCTTCCAAAGCCTCCGATAGAGTAAAAGAATACAATTTGAGAAATTTTCATGAAATTCCAAATTGTACTGATGACCAGGTGACTATCGCCAATGAAATTAGCCACCTGCAACTCCGAGGCGGACAATCCTCAGGAGGACACCTGCAAGACACAGATGAAAGTCTGCACCTACTGCCTCTCAAAGCCCAGAGACCTGCTGACAGCAGCATTATAGCATTGCCTTTCGCTCACGTCCCCACAGTTCTGCACAGGTGCCTCTACAGACAGAGTGTCACTGAAGCATGATGTCCAGGGAGTTTGATGCTGTAGTTTCCAGTGTTTGTATTCCTACAGCACAAGGGGTAACTTAGAAGAATAGAATGGTACTGAGTATCAACAAACGATATCCAGAACAGTTCACCCTTTATCATGTGGGCATCCCTACACGTCCCTCTATAGTAAATCAAAAAATAAATCTAAGACACAGGGGGTTTCAGAAACTTGCAGGTGTATGAATTTGAAATTTAGAAAAAATAAAAGATAAGTCTTGATAAGTAGAACATGTAGAGTCTGTATGTCATCTAAGAAGTTTTGTACAATAGAATTCAAATTCAGATAAAATAAAATAGCATTTTAGAATCTGTTTCCCTCTTATTAAAATTAAATGTAGGAGGTTACATTCCATTGGCCTGGCTATTTGATTCCAGATGTGTAGGCTCCAGATTTCCAGAAAATATCCTAGAGCAATACCCTGAATTTACAAGGTTCTAGTCTCTTAGATGATGCCAAATATATTAAAGTAAGCCACTTCTCAATTTTATTAAGTCACATGATTCTGGGTATTGGGGCTCATGATAAAGATGAAGAATACCTAATTGTCCCATTTCTCACTGTGATGTGACTTCCCCATACAGAAGCAATGCTGTATGGAATACTAAATAAATAATAGGAAGTCAAATACATCATAGGTTTAGAAGAGACATGACTAGCATAGAAATAAAATATGTGTTAATTTAATTGAGTACAAATTATTATTTTTTACTTTCTGTTAAAAATTAAGTATATTTTATGTAACATCAGGTATCTGGCTAGTTCTACCATATTGGGGCCAAGACAAAACAGGCATTTGGTAGTGCTTGGGTGCTCCTCGGTGAAGCAGAGTCTTTAGAGTCGAGCCCATGTATGTGTTTTCCATCCCTATCACTAGAGCCATTCAGTGTGTGAGACCACGTTGACCACATAATGAGGAACTGAGGGGAAAATAGGCCAACCAAAATATAGGATCCAGCACAAATAACTCCCCTTTTTAATTACAAAATCTTTTATTACAAAATCATAAGCATGGAATTCTGTAACATAACAGTATCACACTAGAGCAGGCCATATGACATTTTAGGTGAAATGTTCAAATTAAAACTAGAAGTTATTACACCCATATTATTACCCTACCAACCACACTCAAGCAGACGTTACTTCTGCCAGACCTGTACATAGAAGTGTATCTGGATTACAAATACTCTTATCTGTAGTTAGCCCCTTTGGTGACCACTCCTATGGGACACAAACATGAACGGTGCCTATTCTTAAAAGTCACTCTGCTCCCTTTTTTTGGTCAATCTTCTTATTTGTCCTTCCAAGTCCTTGGTTATCTGAATAATTGCTGACTCCTTGCATCTGCTGTAACTATTCCATGAACAGGGAAAAATAAGATACTCTAAAATCTTTCCTGTTGGAAAATTTACCTTCTCCAATGTCCTTTATAAAACAAAATATAACTCAGAATGGATTGAAGAATTAAACATAAACATAGTACCCGATACTGTAAAACTCATAAGATACAACAGAGGGGTGAAGCTCCTTGACTTTGGTCTCAGCAATGATTTACCAAAAGCATAAGCAACAAAAACCAAAAATTTAAAAATTAACACCTTAAAATCTTCTGCACAGTAAAAGAAAGTCAATACAGTTAAAAATTAACTACAGAATGAAATAAAATATGTGTAAATCATATATTAGAAAAGGGGTTAATATTCAAAATAGATAAAGAACTCATACCACTCAATAGCAAAACAAACAATCTGATTAAAAAATGGGCAGAGGAACTTAATGCACTTTTATTTTTCAGAGAAGATAATCAAATGGCAACAGATACATGAAAAGATGCTCAACATCACTATTCACCAGGGAATGCCAATCAAAACCACAAAATCATGCCTAACATCTAGCTAACTCAGGAATACAAGAGATGAATGTTGGCTAGAACTTGCAGAAAAGGGAACAGTTTTACACTGCTGGTGGCAATGTGCATTGGTACTCATACCCCCGCTAGGAAAACGAAATGGAGCTTCCTCACACATTTTTAAATGGAATTACCCCATGTTCCAACAATCCTATTTCTCAGTGTATATCGGAAGGAAAATGAGATAGTGAAGAGTTATCTTCAGTTCCATGTTCATTGCTGGATTATTTATAATAGCCAAGACACAGAAACCAAAGTGCTCATCAGTAGATAATGAATAAAAGTGTGGTAAATATAGACACTATAGAATATCTTTCAGTTATGAGAAAAAAAAAACAGGACAACCTGCCATTTGCAACAACATGGAGGTCATTATGCTAAGTGATATAAAAGTCAGGCAGAGAAAGACAAGTACCGTATGATATCACTGATATGTGGAATCTAAAAAAAAGCCACCGGTAAAAACAAGAGAGTAAAATTGTGGTGACCAGGAGAAGCGGGGGATAGGACACTGGCACGGATTTGCAACGAATAATAAATAAGCCCTAGAGATCTAATGCACATATGGTAAATATGGCTAACAAATTAGAATAATCAAATTTCTAATAACTGACAAACGTAATTACTCCAAACACTAGAAAGAAATGATAATTATGTGAAGTGATAGAAGTGTTGTCACCTCAATTGCAATCATATTACAATATACAAATGTATCAAATTGATATGCTGTATACCTTAGATTTATACAATGTTTAATGTCACATATTTCAGTAAGAACACTTTTTAAATAAAGAAAATTTCAGAATCCAGCCATCCTCATGCTAACCACTTCAGGATGAGAAACTTCTGTACAGAGAATATTCACGATGATGGTATCAAAATGAAAATTATTCACCTGGTCTTACTCCCCACCTTTAAACCAAACTAATTTCTACTTTGTGAAATTTGCTAAGTACTTTTTCTCTTTGAGGGACTGGACTCAAACGGTATCATCTTACAACATTTTTTTCCTGGTATTATATCTCCCAAAACTCTTTTTATCTGACCTAGACCCCTCATGTGTAAAGCTCCTATTTACTAAATGATTTTTTTGGTTTCACATTAAATTTATGAGAATTTTTATGAAATTTAAGAGAATATTTTCTTCCCAAGGCACATTCTTGTTTTCGACAGTTCCTTTTGCTCGTTTCCTCAGCTGTATGCCATGAATGACGTGGTCAGCATTCACCATAGTCTCTCAAGTTAATCTGCAGTCGCCTTTCATTCTGTGTTATAGGAGATATATTTGAATAATCTCATTAATGGTTTGAGGGAAAAGCTCAAGGAAGATGTATTTTACTTCTTTAGTTTCTTGCACTGAGTCTAAGCATTTTACATAACATTAAGTCAACAAGGTGTAAGCCAGTTGTAACTTGCAGTGTTTCTGATGTACAATCTCACACCTTTCTCTAAGGCATGTAGCCTCAGTGTCATCTGACAGAGGGGAAACCTAGTTCAGAAGGGATCCTCTTGAGTAGCTCACACAAAGTTCTAACTTCCAGATTGGCTTTTCCAGTAGTGAGTGTTTCAGAGAGTAGGTGTTGGAGGTAACAGGCAATGCCTCTTCTTCTTTCTTCTCTTCCTTTTCTTTCCTTTTTTTTTCTATGAGCTCAGGAAAATCATATGCAAATGCATATACTCACTTTCACACACCTAGGCAGGGAAATGGTCAGAAAAGTGGGATATTCTGAACTGAGTTAGGAAAGACTGAGGTCTTTAGCCTTCTAATTTCTCTATAATATCAGAGACACACACAACCTCTACATCATTTCCTCAGCTTCATTCCTCAGTTGTGTCAAAACAACTATTGCAAGTACTGTTTAACCTACTATAGGCTAAGCAGCATTTGAGGATATAAATCCGGATAAAAGGGTCTTTCCTATATTTAGTAAGTTGTAGCTTTGCTTACACAAGAATTAGAGGAGTAGCACTAGCAGCTAACAGTGTCAATTTAAGAATGGTAAAATCTAACTTAGTTTAAAAAATCATTAAGGCATGATCCATAAAAGGATGGAGAAGAAACATGGAATTTGAAGTAAATAGGCTCAGTCAGAGTTTGAAATCCATTAAGAATAATTAAAGAATTTACAGATTACAGTGATTCCCTGGGTCCTCAAAACACAGCCCACAAACCAACCCCAAATGGGAGCTAATATTTTCCTAAGAATAAAGAGTTGCATATTCAGATGCTAACTCCAGTTACATAAGGACACATGGACATGGTATTCACCTAAATTCCCACATACTTCGTCATGTACAGCGTAGACAGGCCCACCTGCAAAAAATTAATATCTAGTGTCTGTTATGACCTTTCCTATCACATTTTATTATATGATTGTCCTTAGTGAAATTTCTCTTATGTGCCTATGCCTTTCAAATGGCCAAGGAGAATAAAAAACGACAGGAAAAGGTCATACGGCTGCACGGTGTGCGGCTCTGATTTCAGGGGAATGTGAAATTCAGATGCTGAGGAGCGCTGGATCGCTTCCACGAACCTGTCAGGAGAAGGCGGCGGCCTGTAATGATCACAGGCCTCTTTGTTCAATTGAGTGTGACTCCACGAAGCAAGTATTCAAACTGAGTCTCCTCGGTGAACTGTCTGCTGATGGAGATGTAGCTCCGTGAGAGGAAGTGCTCCCGAGGGATTGCGATTCTACTGAGAAAGCAGGAGCAGAAGCCGGTTTCAGGCTTGGGAGTGTACTTCGATTCCAGGGAAGTGTAAAATTCTAATGCAGTAAATAAACAAGATTTGAAATGCTCCAGGCGCTTTCCTGTTTTGTCTAGTAGATATTACTCTCCCTCCCAAAAAAAGTTTTGAAATATTTCTTGCTTCTCCAAAATCTCAATAGAAAATAATTTTTATTTTATCTTACTCTCTAATTTTACCTAGATTTTTAAATAGTACATATTAAGTCAAAACAGATCAATTTGTATTGAAATAGACCAAAATGGATAACAGCATCCAGCTTATTTTGTGTGCATGTTATTTAAAAATAATAGAACTGCATTTTACCCTGCCGCCCTAAGTTTGCACTACAAAATGTTAAAGAGAACATTCCAGCAGAAAGAGATAGAGGGCGTCTGATCAAATTCATTCATTTCACGGATAAGCAAGCTGAGCATCTACAGTACTTTGTAAGTAAGTGGCACATTAACCATCGGAACGTACGTGGCTTTCCTGCCAGTCTAAGGTTTTACCATGATAAAAGGAATGGAAGTTCTGAAAATACATACAAAGTTAGCACGCATACCAGCTGTTCCAAAGTGCGGTCTGGGACCAGCAGCACAATCCTCACTGGAAATGCGTATTCTCAGCTCCCACCCCAGGAGTCCTAAATCAGACACTTTGAGGGTGGTGCCCAGAAATCTGTCTCTAACAAGCCCCTACTGTGACCCCCTGGTGATTCTGATGCACACTGAAGTTTGAGAACCAGAGATACTGATGCATACAACAAAACCCTGCACACCTCACACCTTTGTTTTATCCATGTAGATTTTAGCTTCAACTTATAAAATTCTATCAAAGAAACCTACTATGGAGGTATTTTTAACAATTATGGCATAAAACCTACTAACTTTTTGATATTTGATTTTTCTATCCAAGAACATGAGATAGTTTCTGACTACTGTATTTTTAGGACTATAAGACACACCAGATCATAAGACACACCTAGGTTTTAGAGGAGGAAAATAGGAAAAAAAAAACGAAGCAAAAAGTGTAAAATACTTAATAACCTGTGACCCCGCTCCACAGCTGCCACCACCCCCACTATCATACAGTGAGCCAGGTAAGCTACATCCAGACTATAAGATGCACCCCCATTTCCTCCCAAATTTGGGGGGAAAGTGCATCTTATAGTCCAAAAACACAGTAATTTAAATATTCTTCAGTGTTTAATAAAATTAAATAATTTTGTCTATAGTATTTCTGCTTCTAGTCTATGTGATTTGTTCCTATATACCTTGTTCCTTCATTTCTACTTAAAATTCTAGTTCCTATCAGTTTGTGCTGGTTTACTGAAATGCTTTTTATACACTGATCTTGAACACAAAACCCGTTCTGAAATATTTAATTCAAGAAACTTATCTGGTATAGTGGCTGAAAACTCCAGTGGTACGTAAATTAGATATTATGATCATAAAAGGAATACTTCTTAAGACAATTCACAGTACTTATAATGCCTAAACATAAGTTTGAAGGAATATGCCTTTTATCAGGTGAAATTAATTCCTACTGATTCCTTTCTAAAGGGTTTTATCATAAATGTTATATCAAATACTTGTTTTCTGATCTATTGAGAAAATAATATTTTTATATGTGCTACTATTATGTCATTCTTGCATTCCAAAAGTTTCTGCTTCTTCCTCTTCTTTGTCCTTTTTCTCTATTTCCTGTTCTTCTTCTCCTTTGGTTTAAAGAATTTATATAATATTGGAATTACCTGTGCTATGAAAAATTTTATGTCCTCTACATGAAAAGTAATCTGGGAAAATTGTTAGCAGGAATACTTTAAAGTACTGATTCAGTTTATTTACTTACTGATGGATTATCCAAAATTTCTAGTTCTTCTTTTAATCAATTTTGGAATATTATATTT
Organism: Phyllostomus discolor; assembly: GCF_004126475.2. NCBI lineage: Eukaryota > Metazoa > Chordata > Mammalia > Chiroptera > Phyllostomidae > Phyllostomus > Phyllostomus discolor. The sequence goes on along the minus strand of NC_040910.2, from coordinate 28,374,700 downwards.
CCTCTAAAATTTTTAAACTTTTCTATAATATTCAACTTTCTTGCCAAACAGCTGTTTATACTATTTCCTTAAATGTTTGATGACAGCTGCATTTTTAGTTAAGCACACTTTTTCACTTCTTAATGTAACTTATTTGGTTTTTGTCCATTATAATGCTAGATTCCATTTTGTGGTATTTTGTTGAGGTTTTCCTTTTTTTGTATCAGCATTCATAAGACTTCTCGGGCTGTAGTTTCATCTCTTGTGATGTCTTCGTCTGGCTTCGGTGTGGTATTCTGGCCTCACAGAATGAGCTGAGAAAGATCTCTTTCTCTTTCATTTTTTGGAAGGTTTTTAAAAGATTGAGGTTAATTATTTTCCCACTGGAAGAATGAAAAAAATGAATTTTGCCTTAGTTATTTCTTTACTAATTCAATTTCTTTGTCATTGGCCTACAAGTATTTTCTATATTCTTGAATCAGTTTTGGTAGTTTGTTTCTTTCTGGGAATTTGTCACCTAAATGATAATTTGTTGACATATAATCACTTCTAGTATTACTTTATAAACCTCTTTGTTTTTGTAAGGTTGTAGTAATACTCCCTCTTTCATTCCTAATCTTAGTAATTTGATCTTCTCTCATTTTTGTTGGTCAGTTTATCTAATGTTCTATTATCTTGCTTCTTACCACTCCAGTTTTTCCTTCTGCCATTGACCCCTGATGAACTTAACCCTGCCTTTATTTCAAATCTTCATTTGAGTCATGTTTTCTCCTGATCCAAGACTTTTCATGCACTTTTCCCAGTAAACTTTTACTTATCTTCTCTCTTTTTTTACCTAGTAAATTACTGCTTAGCTTTTATATCTCTATGTATGTGTCATTTATGTGTACAGAACTGTCCATGCCCAACCTGTTTTATTTTTTCTTTTTAATAAGAACCCTCACCAAAGCATTAATACTAAATTGTTTTGTGATTATTTAACAAAAGTGTTTTCCTTCTAGTGTGAAAGCTCTATTGAAAATTTTCACATTATTCTGCTTAATATTTACTATACAGAGCATGGCCACATCATGGGATCTGAATTGGTATTACTTCTGTTTAAGATACTAGAAGAAGACCGGTATAAAACCTCATAATTTCAATCCCAAGTTTTCAGTAAAGTATCTTGCTGGACCACCTAGACTTAGTTTTCATGAAGTTCTACTAGAGGACTGAAGCACATAGTTCAAAATATTACTACAGTGTCCCTGACATGAAGCTGCAAAAGCTGTGCAGTGGGTTCCTGTGGATTCAAAATACACATGAAAGGGAAATTACAAGTGTCCTCTTCTACATTATAGGTTCCTTGTGATTAGGCTGCTCTGCACACAAAACTGCAGTTTTTTATTACATAGACCTTGGCACAATGATTTGCATGTGGGAGGCACTCAATACTAAGCAAATTTAGTATTCTAAATGCAGACGGGTGTCAAAACTGGAATTTTAAAATTGCAACATAACTTTTATTATCTCCGTGTCACAAAGGTCAATGTGTCACTATCTTTGCTGACATAAAAATGAAAAATAATAAGCTTTTATGCCTGTCAAAAACTGAATACTTGTGAATAACTATATAAAATCAACATGTGGGAATATATGTATAAAATAAAAAAAAATAAGTGGCTCAAAATAACTTGCGGACAGATACAGGTGAAAAATCGGTAGATCTTTAAACATTTTTTAATTGATTTGAGAGAGAGAGAGAGAAAGATCAATTTGTTGTTACACTTGTTTATGCATTTATTGGTCGATTCTTTTATGTGCCCTGACCAGGGGTTGAGCCTCACCCTCAATGCATGACTGTGATGCTCTAACCAGCTGAACTGCCTGGCCAGGGCCCAGTTTCTGAAGTTCAGTGCAGATGTAAGAAGTATGCAAAAAAGGTCTTTAAGCCTACAACCAACCTCTTCTTCAGAATACTTGTGTATATTATTTTCAATGTTTGACTTATCTTAAGAGTAATCACACTGCTTATTTAGGAGAGAAATCGATTTTAAGATGTGGTGTTATTTTTACACTTCTAGAAATACAGGGGTGCACAAAGAGTAGGTTTATAGTTGTGAGCACATGAAACAGTTTATTTTTGTGTATTATTTATTATTTTTATTAACTAATTATATTAATTCTTTTATTACTTATTTGTATTATAACTGTAAGCCTACTTTTGCCCACCCCATATAGTGCTAAAAATAAACTTCTACCCAAGGCTTAGTATGGGATGAAATTCATAGGTAACAAACATAGGGAGGTAAAGTCCCCAAGAGTATCTTTTCTGTATCGTCAGTTACACCTTTTTAATGAAAAACTATGAATTTAAATTAGACAGTTTGATAGATGTGAATTAAAGTAATGGAAATTAAAAGTGCAGGTTAGAATAACATTGTTTGCATAAGTGCTAAAATAGCAAAAGTGATTAAATAGGTTTCCTGGGATTACCCTATGGATAAAGAGTTGCTCAATTACTCATATAGACACATACATAGCAATGCACATTTTCATTAAATTTAAACACTTAAAGGCTGTTTTCTTTGGATACAGAATGCTACAATACCTTGCTAAATTCCTTTAAGTGCAACAAAACACAGAATTTTATTAATTTTCTGCAATAGTCAATGTATTTAAAAATGGAATGATTACATGACTCATTTTCAAATTCTGAAAAGTGAAATTTTACAATTGACATCTCTCATTATTTAAAATTACTCATTTTTCTATTCTGTGCCTCCAATTTACATTATTATTATTTCAACTCCAGAACTGAGGCTGCAAAGTCTATTTCCATTATATTAAGTTTTAGTTTGGAGTTTTAAGGCAGAGTCATACAATTAGATTACATAGCTGAAAACCCAGCACATGAAGCATACTTGCCTGCCACACATGATAACTTACGTTCTGGATACCTTCTAACCTCCAGGCTCATGTATTCCTACCTCAGCCGAAGAATGATTTAGTCAATTCCCAAAAGAAAGAGATCTCAGCTGAATCTCTTCATTCAACTCAATGTTACAAGGCACCTGTTTATGGAAATATTTATTAAATAAATTTTATATACAAGGGGAGACACCCCCTTGGGTGAAACACCCAAAATGGAATTATCTTCTGGAGGGTTGGCCTCTTGTAGTATACAGGCTTCCCCTGCCAGTTGAGTGTTCTAGGAACCCATCTGTATCAATGTTCCAGCTGGTGTTGCTGTGAGAGGCTGCATTCAGCTTCAGTGAATGTTTTCTGAAGACTCTTTCAACATGGTTGTCCATGCATGATGGGTGATTTACAAGTGCACCCGCACATACCATGCTGAATATGTAGCAGCTTTTGACGAAAAATGGCATGACCCCCATACTGCCCCCTATTTACCTGACTTCACCCCAAGAGACTTTTTTTTTGTTTCTCTGAATGAAAAAAGTCTACAAAAGGAAATGTTTTGCTGATGTAGAAGAGGTGAAACAAAAAAATGGCAGAAACTTTAAAAGACACCAAAACTGATGAGTTCAAAAACTATTTTGAGCAGTGGAAAAAAAATCTCCATAGGTGTATTGCATTGAATGGAGAGTACTTTGAAGGTGACTGAAGTTTAAACATGTAAGAGTAAATATGCAATGTTTTATACATAAATTTCATTTTGGGGGGTTCCCCCTTGTGTTAGGGTACAAAAAAGGAAATATCTTTACCCAGAGCTCTGTGGACCAATTCCTCATCAACTTCCCTGTTTTCACTCACTATTAGAAAATAATTGCATTTTTAGACATTAGAACATCCAGTCTTGTGTGAAAGAAGAACTCCACACGCTCTGTTCAGTACAACCTCCTTCCCTAGCTTGGTCTTTTTTCACTCTGTGACGCTTCACTCCCTTATTTCACTCCTTTCACTCTGTGTAGGGAGAAAGTCACATGACCCCTTTCTCCTCTAAATGTCCTGTAGTAACCCAGGACAGACTACTGCTGTTCGCTGCAGAAAATGCCAATAACTGATGTCTATACCCCCTACATTGGTCTCTGCATCTGATCATACATGTCAACATGGTTCTGCTGACATGACCTTGCCTCTGGAAACAAGGTCCTCTTATGCAGGGTCCTTTTCAAAACAGCTCGTAGCTGACTCTATTTTGCAGGGTCTGTGCTGTGTTCTCCAAAGCCTTAAGCATCCTTAGTTGATCGTCAGTCCCAAAGCAGACACTGAACTGGCCGTTTCACTGAATCAGATGTTATTCTCTGAACCATTCCATCTCCAAAGCACATGAGCCAAAGCCTACAAATGTTTATCTCGGACTTGACCTCATAAAGCTTAAAATGATGCAGGTTTATTTCCAAAGGCACCACAAACAGGCAATTCCCCTGATATAAATTCACACTCCACAACTGCTACAACTTTCAAACAAATCTCGTGTATGTTCTGAGTTAGTAATAAACTAAGGATCATAAAAACCAGTTTCAAAATATTTTATCTGGTACTACTTCCATGATGTAGCGTTCATTTTACCTTCCTGCACCTCTGGGGCCTCTGGTAACCAGAAATGTCTTATTTAATATATTTGTATACATCGACTAACTTTTGCACACATGAAGATTCAAAATTATCCTATTTTTCTTCTGCAAAAGAGGGAAGGTAAAGTTAAGAGAATGGCTTAGGATTTCACAAAGGACAAATTGCAAAAGAAATGATTAAATTCCAATATAGATTATGTATAGTTTAATCAGTTAGCTCCCCCATTTTGATGATGTCAAAAGATAAATGTATAGTATGTATTTGTTCTATGCAGATGTGATGCCTTCTATCTGATCCCACGGTATCCCTGAAAATACGGCACATATTGAATACCCCTGCCTATTGAATAGGAAAACAAAGAGTCCAGGATTTGTTAAAGTGTCGCCACAAGAAAATGATGGGTCACAGGTCAAATGCAGGTCCCTCAGAGACCGAGCCCAAGCATTTCCAGGGCCATTTTTCTATCAGTATTTATGTATTATCAGCAGTGGAGAAATGAAAGGCCCTGCTTACTCTTCTTAGTTTTTTACAGATCTAGGCAATTATTACAGTCAAGTTTTAGTTTTAATGTAGCTCCTATTGTCCCACTAACAATTTTTCATCTAGGCATTAGTTTGTCTTTAAACAATGTAATGTGTTTGTATTGAAAAATTATTATACAAGATTGAAATGGGTTCATTTGAAGAAGACTTTTTGGGTAATGATAAGAGGAATTTCAATATTAAAGACTCTGCAATGCAGGTATTAAATTAAGATGATTTATTCTATCTTGTGGAACCCAAGGGATATATATGTATATGCATACGTGTGGCATATATTAATATATATTGTAGATAATATATATGGACATACATAAGAGAATATATATACATATATAAGAGAATATGCATTTATACAGGAGATCAGAATACAAAATTGAGGACAGACAAAATGATTTAGATTGTTACAATGAGCAGGAGAAGCGTATTTATCTGACCCACCTCTAGGTACCTAGTTATTCTAACCACAAGAAATAGTTGTTGATACCTACATTGTAATAGGTGAATAAAGTAGACATGTTCTCTGTTTTAATGGGGCTTACATGTTAGCGTAATTAACAATGGAACAAGTGAAATAAGTGTGTTGGTTTGGGTGTATGGTGGCTGCCTTCTAAATGCTCACCACTTATGTCAGTAATTAGAGGTAATTAACAATCCCTCTGTTTCAAACAAATAATTGTAATTACACTTGCCTAAAGCTTTCCAAAATATTTAGCAATTTACTTTATTTTGCCTCTTTTATCAAGAGCCAATCTTAGGTTAGAAAGAGAGAGTATTCCCTTAATAGGCAAAAATAATTCCTTAAAGTGAATCCACTAAAGGAACTTTAATGGCTAAGGCTATGAAACTGGTCAACTACCATAACTGAAATATGTGTCAGAGCCAAATTATCTTAGAGATTTAGACTAATGAATATGTTTTACCTGTCAAGAACCCTTGGATTTACATACCATAGTTATGAGAATTAGAATAAGAATCTGTTTATCCCTTTGATGAGATCCTATCACTAGCACACATTTTTCAGATCATCTTAGTTGTTACTCTGGTTTGTAACTGAGCGTGAAGAGAGGCTGCCTGAGGAAAAGTTGCAGTGTTTCAAACAGAACCTGATCAGCACTGAAATGTTTTGTCTTATGATTCCTCAACAAGCTCAAAGCGACCAAGCAGCCAGGTCATGGCTGCTGGGACTGTTTCTGTTACAGATTGAGAAGCCCCCTATTTGTGGCACTTATTGGCAAAACAAGTTAATTACAGCAGTGGTCCAGCTGGAGTGAAGCTACGGAGGACCTGGCTTCTCCCAGGACAGCCTGCAGGGGGGTTTGGATGCACAATACGAAACCACAGGTGCATTCACGCCCACCAGAGACACTGGGCAATGGAGGACAGGCTATGGCAGGGAGCTTTGGGATACATTCATTTCCCACCCTTAACCTTTTAATACCTAGTACTTCACATGGTCTCCCTAAAGATATCCAGGGAAACTGAGCATTTGGTTACTTCTTGATGTGGTGGGATCTTTTAAGATGTATTTCTTTCAAGTCCCTCCTAGTCTGGTAAAAATTACACCCAGTTTGCTTTATTGATAAAATACGTCATGCCAATTTCCCCATAATTAAGTTTATCCTCTTGTTATTTATTCATGTCTTAATTTATTTAAAAACTATGGACAGAGTGCCTACTGTGTGCTAGTAACTATTCAGGATATAGCACAAAAATAACTTAAAAAGTTTCTGCCTTCGTGGAGTTTACATTCTAATATTAGTAAAATAAACACAGAAATGCATACACATTTATTTAGTAATAGCAGGTAGAAATCAGTGATGTGGAGAAAAATGAGCAGGCGTGAGGGGGGGTGTGCTGACTAGGGCAGATCACTTCAAGGGTCGGACACTGCATTCTCTATGAGGAAGCATTATAAAGAATTTTGTCAAATGAGCTGAAACTAGACCATAGATTTTTTGTGACTTCTTGGTAAATCCACTGAAATTTCAAAAATAGTATTAAAAAGTAAACCAGAAAACCATTTATGGCATTGGCTGTTGTGCCTCAGTGATTAATCGAGGGCGTGTGGACTGAAAGGTCGCCAACTACATTAGCATCTTCTTAATCTTATCCATCCAAAGTTGGGTATCAAGAAAATGTTGTTAGTATGATTGGCATAAAAACAGACACATGGATAAATGGGACAGAATATAGACCCCAGAAATAAATCCATGGCTATATGGTCATTTAATTTATGAATTAAGAGCCAAAAATACTGAGTTGGCCAAAAAAGTCCATTGGTTGTTTCTGTAAAAGACACATTTTTCATTTTTACCAATAACATTATTGATTTGGATATTTTGAGTATGTCGGCCATCTCCCACTATTGGCTTGTAGTGGGTAGAGGCCAGGGGTTCTGCTAAACATCTTCCAATGCGTAAGACAGCCCATAGCAAAGAATTATTTGGCCAAAATATTAATAGTATCAAGAAACATCGCAAACCACTTTTGACATTTCAGTTAGTCACGGCACCTTCTCCATACACTGCACAAATAATTATTTGCATTTCAGTTATGTTTTTACCTTTCTTGAAATAATTAAGCATAATATGCCAAAACTGTTGCATATTTTCTTTTAACTTCAATATTAAAATGGCTACACAAAAATTCAGCAATGTTGATGTTTTTTTTAAATGCACGCTGATATGACAACTGTCACAATACAATCTAACAAAATTGTTTTAAATGAAGTTAAAGCACACTATAGCCATCATGTGGAAAAAAACTAAATGAACTTTTTGGCCAACACAATACAATGGGAAAAGGATAGCCTCTTTAGTAAATGCTGTTGGGAAAACTGAACAGCCACAAGCAAAAGAATGGCCAGACTATCTTAAATCGTACACAAATATTAACTCAAAATGGAGTGAAGACATGAATGTAAGATATGAAGACATAAAACTTCTAGACAACATAGGGAATAAGTTCCGTGACATCAGTCCCAGGAATCATTGTTTATGACTCCAAAAGAAAAGGCAATAAAGGCAAAATAAATAAGTGGGATTATATCAAATGAAAAAGCCTCTGAACAGCAAAGGAAACCATCAACAAAAGAAAAACACAACCTATTGAATGGGAGAAAATATTTGCAAACCATATACCCAATAAAGGATTAATATCCCAAACATATAAAGAACTCATACAACTCAATAGCAAAATAATCAGCATCAACAAAAATGGGCAGGAGATCTGAATAGACATTTTTCTAAAGAAGACATATGGATGACCAAAAGGCACATAAAAAGACACTCAATGTCACTAATCCCAGAAAATGCAAAATCAAATCACAAAATCAAATCGCTTTGCACCTTTCAGAATGGCTTTTATCAAAAAGACAAGAGACAAGTCTTTCTGAAGGTGTAGAGAAAGGAAATTTTGCTGCACTGTTGGTAGGGATTGTGAACTAGTACAGCCCCTATGCAAAAACAATATGGAGGTTTCTCAAAAATTAAAATGAGAACTACCATAAAATTCAGCAATTTTACTCCTGGATATTTAGCTGAAGAAAACAAGAACTAATTTGATAACATATATGAACCCCTATGTTCATTACAGCACTATTTACAATAGCCAAGATATGGAAACAACATTAAGTACCCACAAATGAAGGAATAGATAAAAAATGCAGCATATATATACACAAATGCTATTCACTCATAAAAAAGGAATGAAATCTTACAATTTGCAACAACATGGATAGACCTTGAGAGCGTTATTCTAAGTGAAGTAAGTCAGACAAAGATAAATATCATATCATTTCACTTACATGGAAATCTAAAAACATGAAACAAGCAAGCAAAACAAAACAAAACTCACAGATACAAAGAACACATTGATGGTTGCCAAAGGGGATGAGGGTTGGAGTGGCCAAAATGAGTGAAGGGGGTAAAGGGGGGAAAGTTTCAGGCATAAAAGAAATTCAAGTCATGGGGATGTAAGGTACAGCATGGTGACTACAGTTAGGAATGTTGTGTTGCATGTTTAAAAGTTACTAAGGGAGCCCTGACTGGTGTAGCTCAGTGGATTGAGGACTGGCCTGTGAACCAAGGTGTCACTGGTTCAGTTCCCAGTCAGGGCACATGCCTTGGTTGGCGGCCGGATCCTGGTGGGGGGCATGCAAGAGGCAACCACACATTGATGTTTCTCTCTTTCTTTCTCCTTCCCCTCCCCTCTGTCTAAAAACAAATAAATAAAATCTTTAAAAATGTTATTAAGAGAGTAAGTCTTCACAGATTTTAATCACAAGAAAAAATTGTAACTTCATATGATGCCAAATGTGTTTTTCATTTTGCAGTATACAAATATCAAACCATGTTGTATACCTGAAACTGATATTATTTTATTCTTTTTTATTAAATTTACTGGGGCAACATTGTCCAATAAACTATATAGGTCTCAGGTGGCCAATCTTATAACACATCCCCTACATACTGTATTGCACGTTCACCGCCCCAAGTCAAGTCTCCTTCCATCACCATTCATTTTTAACAAGCCATGCATAATTCCTTCATTTTAGGGTCATGGATTAGGATAAGATACTAAACATTTCTAAAATTTGCATTTAATGAATTGCTCAATTATTTTTGGAACTACACATGATCATGTCTAAAAATATTTTCCAGATAAGAGCATCTCAAGATTTTACATAAATCCCTCACTAGCATTTATCTTATCTCTGCTTCTCTTGTGTCAGCTCTCATATTGCTTTTTCCTTCACCATGTATTTCCCTCCTTCTTGCATATCCCAGTCTACAGCCAGCCACCCACCCTTCTACATCAGTTCATTCCCTCTTGCTCTTCCTTAAGGCATCTCATACTGTCTGTTGAGCATCATGGAAAGAAATGAGTACTGCAACCTGAGTAATAGAAATAATTAAAGAACCTCTATGCCTTAGTGTTGTAATTCCTTCTAAGGCTTTAAATTTCCTGGTTATTTTGATTAAACCTTAATATCAAAAATATTTTTATAAAAATACAGCCATTTTTCATTTGCTGTATATTTCACATTTTATTTTATTTTATTACCAAATGATAACACTAAAATTGCAGTTGTAAAGATTTTAAGCCTGGACACTAATTTAAAATACATTGTATTGTCTGTGAACATTTAAATCAGGAAACCTAGTATTAGGCTAATTAATCTATGTAATAGTTACTTCATAGTAATTTGCCCTTAGTTCTACATAATACAGAATTCATTTTCTTCCAATAATGTCATATGTATTGATGGGTATTAGGAAGTATGAAATGGTTAGCTTTATTTGGATCTAATGTACATTTTACTTTTATCTTTTATCATTTTATTACTTTATAAAAATGTTAATTATATAGGTAGTTTTTAATTATTATTAAGTACATTTTTATGTAAGTTTCCTTGATCTTTTGATAATATATTTAACCAAAGTGTTCTTGGAGAAAATACAAGATACTATTAACACTTAAAAATGACTATAACATTAAATTTATGACAAAAGAAAGGGATAAGCTTAGTTTCAAAAGTACATTCTGAAAATCTTTTGAATATCATTTGGATAAGTGTTTCTGATAATAAGGAAAAGATAGAAAAGAAACAATAATCCATTTTGAACTGCGTCTGAACCAAAATGATACTATTACTAAAATACCCCATAGAATATTTAAATTTATATGTTCTCAGAAATTTCAATATAGTCAAGAAAAATGACTTAAATGGAGTCTATTATCATGGTATTTTAAATACAATGAGGCAATTTTGGTCCTGCAGGAATCGAATATTTCTGTGTATATCACCATTAGTCTTATAATAAGGGAATATGACTACCCCCCCCTTTTACGTATTTTCTTTCTCTGTTAAATTAAGACTGTGATATAATCAGATAAGAAAAGAGGAAGCTCCAGGGCAACTTAGTTAGCTGCTGGGACAAAGGCATCTACTTCTTCCTTGTTTCAATGATGTGAGATTATGGGGAAAGAGGAGAGGGATATTTGCTGGGCAACAGAAAGATTCTTGGTAAATGAAAGTTTGAAGACTCTATGGACCCAGGTGTTACCTAGGTGGGTTGTAAAACCCTCCCCTCAATATTTGAAAACATTGGCTTCAGAGGCCCATCTATTTTTAGAAGGAAAAACAGCTGAGATTATGTGTTTGAAACCTTCTTTACCTAATTTCTCTGTGAAGATTCTTAAAATATTCTCTTCCCTACTTTAGTTGTGAAACTAATTAATAACTGCTTAACAGGGCAGCATCTATAAGATAATCATTTATGATTAATGATATATGAATAAAGTTTGCTTTCAAATTTTAATAATATTTAAGCTAATTAAAGACTACAAATTAATTTGTTATCAGTGGCATTTAGTTAGGAAAGGGAACTAGACATTGAGTTTAATAAACTAGAAAGCATAAGCCAGGCAGGAAGATACAGGGTCACACTCCAGGGGACCACCCCCACCCCCACCAGCGCCCTACCCCGCAGGTACCAGATTGCCAGGTGGGAGCAGGGGAAAGCAAGTACACACAGAAGTCAAAATGGCACAGAGGGAGGTGCTGGACCAGAGTGGCCTGTCAGTCTAACCTGAGGAAAGAAGGGATTGGTTGGGAGGTGGACCCATTCAAAGCACATGAAAGTTTGGGAAATTGATTGGTCATTCTGAGAAAGCACCTGCTCTATCCCAAATCCAAGCTAACATAATCCAAGGGGAACAAAGAAGCTCTCCCTCTCTCTCATGCCAGGATGACCCACACTTGCCCCAGGCATTTGTGCATCCTCTCTCCATGGCCCCTGTGACCTTAGTAGCCCTATGGTCTGTGGTCATGAAAGTCCACATGCAGGCTCCAGGAGGAAGCCTGAATTGGACTCCAGCTAGAAACCCACACAAGCTAGGCAGATGCTGGACTGAACTGTACTTGAATATGGAGCATAAACGCTGGGCAGTGGCTTTCATCCTGGCCCCACGAAAGACAAGATTGGGCCTTTTCCATGGCAAGATGGATGGAGATGGGGTCATTGGGAAGTCAGAAGGGAAACCCCCTTAATCATATATTATCAATAAACCACACCACAGAGCTACATCTTCCCATGCAGGTCCCAGGAAATTATTTTCCTTTAGATACCACAACAGCCCCACTTCCACTGGTAACATATAACCTTCCACCAGTAACAAATCTACTGGAAAACATAACTCTTACTTATGTTCATTCTCTGTAGATATCAAATTAAAAGTATCCAGCAGTTTGGGAGATAATTGTTTTGATTTAAAAGACTATCATCCAAAACAGAAATTATATGAAAATGAAATATCCAAAAACTGTATACTTCCTTAAGTTGGTCCTTAATTTTGCTTTTATAATGAAATCCTCTGAGGAGAGTATAAACAAAAAGGCTTGAATGTGTGTTCAAGTGGGGATATAGATTGTGGATTCATTTAGAGTAAAGAAACTGGAAAAGCAATTTACTTTTAAATCAGTGTTTCATAAGTTGCCACCTTTGCTTGAATAAAAATTACTAAAACATTTAGAGCATAAACTTACACTAAGGTGCACAGTTCAGAACATACCCTGAAAAAATACAGAACAAAATTACTGTATTATTCTTTAATTTCTGTCTCAAAATTGTGTATATGCAAATAGAGTTTTCTCACATTATCTTGAAAGAAGGTGGTAAGCCTTTTTACAGACTATAAGATTTAAATATATGTGTGTGTGCATATGTGTGTGTGTGTATATATAGAGAGAGATAGAGAGAGAGAGAGAGAGAGAGCGAGAGAGAGGGAGAGAGATAAAATTCTTGTTCCACAACTAACACTGTCAAAGCAAAAGTCCCCAGATATAGTTAAACAAACAAGACAGGCTCCATTCAAAGCTATTACAATAGGTGAGGGAAGCCAGACTGTGAGCTTAACTCCCCTGAGACAAAAGGCAGGAGAGTTTGGAAGAGCCTGTGCAGGAGGGATCTAGGTCATCCGTGTTTCCTAAATGGCCTAACCCAGAAGAAACTTAAGCTGTTTCTTTTTTTTTTTTTTTTGACAGGAGGCAGTTTTACAACTTGGAACAAGGGGCCCACAAAAGTGAGGCTCCTACGGACCACAGGGCCTTGGGGTACTGTCTTCCTTGATAATTACATTTCAGAGGTCCTTGGGAAAACAACCTTGGGTTATAAAACTGGCAGGCAACTTTTCAGAAAGATTTACATCTCAGAGGTGTACAGAGAGAATTAAAAATTTTTCTAAGTGAAATGCTCTGAGAGAAAGGAGGTCGTGGCCTGGAATCAGGAAGGATCCTGTGTAAAGGGTAGCCAAGGCAAGTGTTCAGCTCAGCCGGGTCAGCGTTCACGCATACATTCACATGCATGTTCTTGTGTGGTAGCAAAATAACGGCGATAATAAGTAGGTGCTATGTGTTCATTATCTCATTCAGTAATCTTAATTTGTCCTCTGATCAACCCTATGCTCCCTTTCCCATCATTATTTCAGTTTTAAGATGAAAAACCTGAAACTCAGATGCTTTAAGTAACTTGCAGAAAAGTATTGTTTTAAGTTCTTATAAAAATAAATAACAAATAATAAAAATAAGTTGAAAAGAATAAAAATGCAACCATTGGAGCCCTGGCTGACGTGGTTCAATTGGAGTGCAGTCTGTGAACTAAAGGGTTGCAGGTTTGATTCCCAGTCAGGGCACATGCCTGTGTTGTGGGCCAGGTCCCCAGTGGGGGCCATGTGAGAGGCAACCACACATTGATGTTTCTCTCTCTCTCTCTCTCTGTTTCTCTTTCTCTCTTTTCCTCTCCCTTTCCCTCTCTAAAAATAAATAAATCTTTATTTTAAAAAATGCAACCATTGGCCTCAATGCAAATAAGGATTTGTATATGATAAAACTTGCAGTTTCAGTAATTGGGTCAACTATACATTGTTTAATAAATATATGGATCAATCAAGATGAATGCAGATGGATTTAGAAATGACACAGAAGTATTTGAAGAGCAAAGAGGAAAGTTGTCTTTTGTTCACGAATTATTTCTATTCTCATAGAAGTTGTAGAACATAAAATCAACATATAAAAATCAGTGGCTTTTCCATACACTAACAACAAAATATCTGAAAAAGAAATAAGAAAACTATCCCATTCATAGTAGCACCAAGAATAGTAAAATGCATATGATTGATATGCCAAGGGGTTGAAAGATCTGTTCAGTGAAAACTACAGAATTGGTGGAAAAACACTGAAAAAAACAAATGGAAAGATATCCCATGTTCATGGATTAGCATGCACATGAATATTATTATCATGGTTAAGAACTAACATTATTAATAAGTCCATTCTACCCAAATGGTTTATAGAGTCAATATAATGCCTATCAAAATCACAGTGGCATCTTTTACAAAAATAGAAAAAATAATGCTAATATTTGTGTGGAACCTTGTATAGCCAAAAGCAATCATGAAAAAGAGCAAACCCACACTCCCTGATTCCAAACTATATTACAAAACTATAGAAATTAAGGCCAAAGAAAAATTAAAACAGTGCTGATATAAAAATAGACAAAGGAATGAAATAGAATCAACAGCCCACAAATAAGCCTTACTTGTGCAGTCCAGTAACATTTGACAAGGGAGTCAAAGACAGTGTAGAAAGAATAGTTTCTTCAACAAACAGTGCTGTCCAATCTTGGTTACCTCATGCAGAAAAATATTACTGGACCATTATCTCACATGATTCATGAAAACTAAGTAGAAATGGATTATAGACTGAAACATAAGACCTGACACCATAAAACTCCTAGAAGAAAACATAAGGAAGAATCTCCTTAATATTGATCTTGGCAATAATTTTTTGGATAGGATACCAGAAGTACAAGCAACAAAGCAAAAATCAAGTGGGACTTTAAAAAGTTCTTTAAATCCTCTAAGTAATGTATTTTAGATAGAAATTAGGAAAACCATTGTTAAATTGCAGATTCATTTGTCTGAACAGTCAATTTCTGCTATTACTAGTCAGTGTTCCAGGTATTGAAAGCCTTTAAAAATCAATGAATATTGTTCCTGTGTTATCGTCAGGCTTCAGACCACATAGTACTACATCACAGATTTTCAATAAGGTGGTAATTGTGGACAAAATTGCAATGAGAGCATACTCAGTATTGATACATTTTTATAATGTCTATGGTCACTGAGAATTGTTTCAAGCTCCATTTTCTTAGGTAGTGCTGTGAAATAGGAAATTATGGGTTGGAGTAAGTGGACTGTTAAAATTTTATGCTAATAATCAGCCTTGTTCCTCTTAAGGAACTATTTATGCTTCTTATTCTGTGTACCTTTCCCAGCATCCTCCCTTCCTCCCCTCCTTGCTGATAACCGTCCATGTGATCTCCATTTCTGTGATTCTCTTCCTGTTTTAGTTGTTTGCTTAGGTTTTTTTGTTGTTGTTTGGTTTGGTTTGGTTTGGTTTTAGGTTCAGTTGTTGGCAGTTGTGAGTTTGTTGTCATTTTACTGTTCGTATTTTTTATCATCTTTTTCTTAGATAAGTTGCTTTAATATTTCATATAAAAAGGGAAGCACACACTAAGGCACATCATAATTACATTACCCAAGATTAAAGATAAGGACAGAATCTTAAAAGCAGCAAGAGAAAAAGGTGTGACTTTTCTAAATCTTTGTGTTACACTTTCTTTTTCTTAACAGTTTGATCTTTAAGGCATTTCTTCTTGCATTTTACTGTAAGCAGCCAAGAGGAACTAGACTGCTCTTTCAACACTTTCCTTACATGTTTCTTCAGCCAAATATCCAATTTCACATCTTGCAAAGTTCTACCTCTACCTTCCACAAAACACTAGGACATGAGCCCAATTCAACCTAATTCTTTGCCACATTATAGCAAGGACTGCGTTCTGCCACTTTCTAATAACATGTTTCTCATTTCTGTCTCAGACCTCATCAGAATGAGCTTTCATGTTCGTATTTCTCCCAACATTCTGTTCAAGATTACTTAGGTATTCTTAGAGAAGATGGGAACCTTCTCTGCAGCTATCCACTTTTCTTCTGAACTCTCACCAGAAAGACAGAAACATAGTTCATTCACAGAAATTAGGCTTTTTTTCCTAGCATGTACCTCAGAACTCTTCCAATTGCTACCCATAAGCTATTTCCAAAGCCTCTTCCACATTTTGTAGGTCTTTGTTATAGCAGTGCCCCACTCCTGGTACCAGTTTCTGTCTTAGTCTCCCATTGCTGCTATAACAAAAATGTCAGACTGGGTGGCTTATAAACAATAGAACTGTATCTATCACAGTTTGGAAACTGGGAAGTCTAGACACAAGATGCCAGGACGTTCAGTTTCTGGTAAGGAGCTGCTTCCTGGCTCAGGGAAGGCCATCTTGCCCTGAGCCCTCACACAGAGAGAGGAGGTGAGGGGAGCCCTCTGGAGCTCTTTTATAAGGGCGCTAATCCCATTCATGGCCGCTCTACCCCCAAGACCATTATGATCACCTCCCAAATTTCTTACCTCCAAATACCAGCACATCATGGGGTAGAATTTCAACATATGAGTGTGTTGAAGACCAAATAGTTAATCCACAGCAGACCTTGATGGGAGTCACTGGAGAGCATGGTACTTTCCCCCAGAGTAAACAGTAAACACTGCTTATGTGTACTTCTGGAAAGAAATTTCAATTGTTGAAACTGTTGTGCACTAATACTGCATGCACAAAAAGAATAGTGTGTGATATAACCTTGACCAAGACCTATGAGTAACACAAGCACTGCCACCTTGCTTGTTATACCACTTATTGAAGGCATTCCTTCCCCAGGTTAACTAATGGTCAAGTTTGGAAAGGGTAAGCATCATATTACTTGTCTTGATACATTTTTGAATATAATTAAATGATGACTTATTGGCCTCTGATAATATAAACTTCAACCCAATGCCTAAATCTATGTCTTACTCCATGTGGTCTAGGAACTCAGTTTTCCTTGGTCTGATTCCCATAGGACAAATGTAAAATTGCTTTATGAAGGGACAGTGTAATCACACTAATTTTTTTTTTAGCTTTGTTTAGTGATATATGATCATTTTAATTAGTGGAAGAAGTTCTTAATAGGATATGAAAATTAAATTGTTTCCATCTAAAATTTTCCTGGATAGCATGAAAATTTAATTGGAGAAATTTTAAATAGGATAAAAGGCAAATTTATGCAGGAAGACGATATTAATAACATTTTTTCTCATTAAAAAACAGGGAAATGTCATAGTTATAGAATATTAAAACCAATTTAAAGATGGTTTTAGTTATACTTTAGTTATACTTCCAAAGTACAAAAAAAAAATAGAAACTAATTGTACTCAAAGCAAAAAGTATCTGTAGAAAGGTTTGTTAAAAAGAGGTTTATATATTTAGGACTCAATCAAAATTTTAATGAGGAATTACAACTGGGCCTTCTGAAAATATAGAACTCTAAATTATTTTTCTCAAGGTAAATCCACATAAACTGAAACATTGACTTAAGGATTTAAAGATTTAAGCTATTCACCTTCATGTGTATATTAAAATAATTTTATAAGACCATTAAACTTTGTTTGAGTGATTAAGGAATCATTTGCCAAAACAGTTTTCAATATTATTGAACTGCATAGAGTTTTTCCTTTGATTTTGAATATTTGAAATCTTTTCTTTCTTTTATTATAACTGAAAATATGTTCATCTCAGTTCAATCATTTTTTTAACATTAAAGCTACTAAATCATTGATTACCTTAACTTATTTTTTAAAAAAAGATTTTATTTATTTATTTTTAGAGAGGGAAGGGAGGGAGATAGAGAGAGAGAAACATCAATGTGTGGTTGCTGGGGGTCATGGCCTGCAACCCAGGCATGTACCCTGGCTGGGAATCGAACCTGCGACACTTTGGTTCCCAGCCCGTGCTCAATCCACTGAGCTACGCCAGCCAGGGCAGATTACCTTAACTTCTAAGAAACAGTTTCATTTCTCATGGTTCCAACAATTAGTTAGGCATTAGTTTTATTTCACACTTATATTAATAACACTATAGACATTTATTACTATTCTGATGTTTAAAAATTGATAAGTGATTTAAAAACTTATCAGATGCTTTTGTTTATGTTTTAAAAGCCTATTAGAATATTTTAATTAAAAATGAGATTTTGGTGGAAAAGATGAAAATACTTTTTCATGAATACATAAATGAGCATCTGATATAAAGCAATAAATTAAACAAAATAAAATGTCAATGGTAGATTTAATGGTTTGCTAACATCTAAAACTTTGGGACACCCATAGTTTAAGTACTGGGCTAAGTCTGATAATGTGACTTATTATAAGGAGTAAATTTTCCTTTATTTCAATGTCAAAAACCAATTATTCCACATTTTGATATTTATGCTATCAGTTTCTTTTGTATAATTGCTTTTTAGAAGATGACACCCAATTTGCATTTAAGAATTTGTAAGACTGCTTTTCACTGAGTGTGAAACATCTGCAGACTCTTTGCTGAGCCTGCCTAATACAACAATCAGACTAGCCACACTATACATCTGGCATCTTTTATAATCTAAGCTGCCGTAAGAGGGAACATGCATTTATGGCTTATAATGAAAAGAAAGTGCCTGAATGTCAACTAGTAAACCTTAAAGATTATTATCTGAGTTGCCAGGCTTGGGTTATCTGACAGTAAATGTTTTAGCAGCTAATTCTTATGAATTACCGATGTTCTCATCATTTAGCAAATGGCTCACATCACTGTAGTAATTAGCACCCTGCCTCTCCTGCTTATCATAGTTAATGTGTCATGAATGAATGTAGTTTAGGACCTTAAAAAAATATGACCAAATTTGTTTATGTCCCATTGCTAAACAGAAGATAATTATCTAGGTTTAAAGGATAATGTTGAACAGGTTTTTGGTCTTAACAGGGTATATATAGAGCTATCTTTTCTCTTTCAGGTATTTCTTTGGAGAATTTAACACGCTCCCAAGTTATCAAAAATCACATAATTTCTAACAGTGTGATTGATTTTAGTCAAGCAAAGAATAATTTTCAAAAGAGTTACCACTATATAACTAGATTTATGTCTATTATTATTTATTACTAATAGTTGAACTATAAATATTCTACTTAAAATACCTTAAATAATTCCCCTCTAAATAAATGCTAAGTATCTAAATATAATAGTAGATATTATGACTACTATACTTTTATTCTTTTTTTGGTTTTTAACTTCAGTTTACAATGCAGTAGTAATGCCTAGGCTTCAGGCATCATTGTCACTTGGATTACATTTAAGAGTTCTTAAGGCGAAAATGAGACAGTATACAGGGATTTGGTAATCCTTCGGCAATTTTACTAAGCAAAGTTTGTTTCGTTACAATCATCAAATTTGTTAATGTACTTGGTATTGGAAACAACTCCATTTTTGTAAAAGTTTAGTATTCCTATCACTCAACTAATACTGGCTTCAAATATCCTCTCTTAAGAAAATCATTTAATCTGGGAATAAAATAGCTCCCCAGAAGTTTGTCCATTTCTACCAGCAATAGAATCATTTCTGATTGTTAGCCAAGTGATTGTGTGTGTTTCTAGGTCCTGGGGTCCTAAGGATGTGATAAGTCAGAAGCCAAAAACATACACCCAGAAAAAAATCTCTCTTCTACCTATTTGCTTCTGTCTCTAAAATAATGATAAATTACACTTGCCTCCTCTCTGTAGTACTCAGGCACTGGGCCATCAAACAGTAAGTGTTTTGGAGCAGGAAGTAGCTTTATTGAATGACACGAATTATATCCCTAATAGCTTGAGTGATATGGGTACCTATAGGACACCATGACATGGAAATTGTCTTTGGCCCACAGAGTTTGAACTTTAAGCAAAAGAGGATCCTGGCAACCATGAAAAAATGCATACAAATTATTAACATTGAGCATTAAAATGTTCACACAAACATTGAACAAAAAAAGTAAACAAGAGAAAACATCAAGTGGAAAAAATGCAAGTAGTTTTATGAAATAGTGGTCTGTGCCTCTATATATAATTGAAAGCAGTGAACATGAACTCTTTCACTAGAGTTGTCAATAATCATTGTTTTTCTAAAAAGCATCAGTTATACTACTCAACCTTCTTTGATTTCCCTGGAGACCTCCTTAACACCAACCCTAGAGCACACTGCAGACCCAGAGTCTACAGGTCTCTGCAGCTGTGTGGGCAGACAGCGTGTGATGGCACAAAAACAATACTTATCATTGGGTGTGAAACTTTAGGCTAGTAAATCTCTTCCAGAATTTAAAACATGACCGGCCTTGTCTAAACTCTATACATTGTAGGAACTCTTGCACTAGTTCACGATACACATCGAAACCATGATATCACTTCTATCATCATCATAACCACACACACTCAACCACAGCAATCACATTTTTAGACTCTCACTTTAATAGTGAACCTTTATTCTACATCCAGTGTTAAATCGGCACAATTTTACGAGCCTCTATTAAAGCATCTGCTTTTCTGTTTGGCACAACCTTAACCTATACAATCCAATACAGAAGACAGCATCAAAATTCCTTCAGTGATCCAAGCTAGAATCTTTAGGGTGGTCGATAAGTCAATCAAAATATATTTATTGAAGTGTGCTCTACACCCAACCCCAACCATGTGTTGCTGATGCAAAGAATATAATAATGAACAAGACACACTGAATCTCCACCCTCAAGTGATGAGCTATTCTCTATTCAGGGAACTCAGGCAAAAAAGAAAATGCACAGAAAGTAGCAAATAAAACCGTCTTGGTACTAATGAAAGACAGTTTAGGATGTGTGGCAGAATTTGGAGATGGAGAAGAGCTGAGTGCCCCTAGAGCCAGTGTAGCAGTGATTATCTTTTTGAGAAGATATCTGATTTGCAGACACAGTCATGCAAAGATTTGGGAGAATAGGATTTTTAGGCAGAAAAGAGTGAGTGCAATGAACTTGATATGAAGATGAGTATGTTGTGTTGTGTGAACAAAAAGTAGGCAGATAAGACTGGAGCAGGGGTGCCCTGGAGGAGAGGATAAAGATGAAAGCAGGGTCCGGTATCCACAGGGCCAACGAGGGTAAGCAGTTGATGGAAACAGCTTTTGATGAACCCACTGGCCTCAACTACTTATACATGAGGCCCCTTAAATCATTTGAGCTGATGGGATTTAGCTCTTCCAAATATTGATTCTACTTAAGTGTTTAGAAGTGAGATCCTGAGCAGAGGAGTTTCCTGAAAGAGGAGCCCGTAATGAAAGGGGTCGATCGTGGTGCTGTAAGGTTCGGGGCTCCCCTCCCTTGGCTTCACATTCTATTTTCTCCTTAACTCCTAAGGATCGATGCTGAGCCCAACTTGTTAACTCCTCTCTGACACAAGTTACCAGGCAGAATAGCTGATAACCTCAAGGTAACATGAATACACTGGTCAAAATAACTAGCCCTCTCAAACGAAAAACAACAAACTACATACAACTTACAGCACCGAAGCAGACTTATTGAAAGAAGAAAAAAGCATTTAAAATATGCCAAGATATATACAAAGAGTTGAGGAAAGTATAAACGGCCTAAGATAATAGAAGAAACGATAATGAAGGCCTAAGTGAAACGTGACTGGTCAGTAAGATGGAGAGCTAGAAAGACAGTAAACAAACGCCCTGTCCCGCCAGGCCCACACTACTGCAGCGTGCCACCAGCCGGGTCACTGTGGAGACCCCCAGAGACCCTGGCCCGGCCCCACAGTAGACTTGCGCAGGCGCACACCTCTGACCCAGGTGCAACTGCTGACTCCTGCGGACGAAGGTACTGTGATAGTTCCTCGTGCACTCGCTCCCGGGAACCCGACTTTGCTGCCACTCTGGGTGCAGGTGCGCAGGACCTGGCATCAGGGAGAAGTTGCCTTGGGTAGAACTTACTCCCAAAAGCAAAAAAAGGAGAACGGAAGGACCCCAGCGGCCTTTGTCTCCGGGGACCCCGATAGTACTAGCCACCACCGTCGCACACTGGACTTCAGCATTGTTGTCCACAAAAGATCGCCACAGCCTTTGGTGGCACTGAACAGGTGACAGAACTTCAAGGACACTGCAGTGCCCTAGTGAATCAGGAATCGGATGGCACACCCCACCCAGCTGGCACCCTCACTGTCGCCTTCCAGGGACAGTGTTTCTCCAGCAAAGCAGTATGAATGGCTGGGCCACATGACTGATCTCTCTAAGGTGCAGTCGTCAGAGCAAAGTTATCAGAACCCAAAAACGAGGAAACATGGCACCATCAAAGGAACACAGTTTTCGGTAACAAATTATTTGAAAAAGTTAAAAGTGCAGAATTAGTCTGATAAATACAAGTTTAACAGAGAAGGGCATGTAAATCTGTCAAGTTTCTTGGTCAGAGATGGCATTTGAGCTAGGTCATGTAGATTTGGGTAGACTGAGAAAAAAGAGAACTGACATGTACTATGTACCTGACACCCTACATACTTTATATAACTTAATCCTACCAAAAGCCCATGAACTGAGGACCAGGTGTTTTAAGCAAATAGCCATGGCTCACACAGCTACCTGTTTGCAGAGTGAGTATCCAGACCCAGGTATGACCTGAAAGCACGTGGATTTTCCGTTATACAGTGTTGGGAAATACATTATACCTGAGGACAGGCATGCAAGATTAGCCAAAATTCAGGGAAGAAAAGGAAAAAAAAACGTGATTAAAGCATCCAGACTTTGTTTAGAATAATTTGACTGAAACAAATGGTTGTTTTGGGAGAAAAGGCTAAAAAATGCAAAAGATACATAAGTGTAAGGTAGAGATTTAATGGTGAACTTCCATTACACATTTAGAGAAATCGTTGGCTGAAAAAAGGAAGTTACAAAAATTAGGAAGTTACAAGAATTAGTTTAGGAAGATTAATATTATGTTGATGAGCATAAGTGACTGAATAAAAAAATAAAGGCAAGGATACTTGTTAATTATGACAATAATAATGCTAAATTTGATACAAGTTTAAAAACATTTTCTAAGAATCTTAAGAACTGAAATGTTATAAAAAGAAATGTAAAATAATCTATGTTCAATCGACTACAGAGTGTTTTTATTTCTAGGTCAGAAAACTGCCTTGAAAGTATTTCAAAAGCAATTGGACTACCTCACTTTTTGTAATCACAGCAAATATAAAAATATGTTGTAAACAAAATGCCTATTATATTTCTCCAATGTGGAATATAAAAGTAGCATATTCTTATTTATTTTAACATTTTAACAATGCTTACATCATTGCTAATATTATCAACTGATTCAGTTCTCACAGCAGTTCTATGAGACACATACTATTGTATATTCATTTAAGAGAGAGATGAACTTAGGCACAGACAGGTTAACTATTGGGTTGGCCAAAAAAGTCCATTACATATTTTTTCTGTAAAATAAAACATACGTTTTGCATTTTCACTTATAACTTTATTGATTTGGATATTTTGAATAGGTGGGCTATCTCCTCCCATTGGCTTCTAGTGGGTAGAGGCCAGGGGTGCTGCTAAATATCTTCCAATGCATAAGACAGCCCCACAGCAAAGAATTATTTGGCCAAAATGTCAGTAGTACCAAGAAACTTTGCAAACTACTTTTGACATATTTGATTGGTCATAGAGCCTTCTCTATACACTACATATATCTTTTTATTTGCATTTGAGTTCTGTTTTTACATTTTTTTGAAATAAAAAAGCATAATACATAAAAATGTTGCATATTTTCTTCTTCCGTCTTTGATATTAAAATGGCTGCACAAAATTCACCAATTTTGATAAGTTTTTTTTTAAATGCACTCTGATATGACAACTGTCATGATACAATCTAACAAAACTGTTTCAAATGAAGTTAAAGACTACTAAGGGCTACTAGAGCCATTGTATAGAAAAAATGTAAAAGACTTTTGGCCAACCCGATAACTTACCCAAGCAAACACAGCTAGTAAACCTGGGGTTTGAGTTAGTTAGTAAAGCTCTAACGACTACACCGTTAACACCATTTTACGCTGTTGACTTTCTATTGCTCCTAATTTAAAAGATGGATGCTATGATGTGGTAGGCACATTTACTGATTTTGACTCCTCAATTTTTCTAAAAAACACAAATGGTCTATATTATTCAGTGGATGGAAACATTATTATTTTTTCTGTAAATTCTACACGTTAAGTTTTGATTTTGTGGGCATAATTATGATTTTCCCATATTGACATAAAGTAATTCTTGGTTTAAAGAATATATAATTAAAGAAGTCATCAAATTAGAGAAGTTGCACAGATCCAATCACACCTATTTGGGAAGAGGGAATAGGTTGAAGTGAAAATAAATTCAAACTGACATATATTTTGAGTTCCTATTATGTCGAAGACATTGTGCCTGTTAACAAAATATATAATATACAACTTATGCATCTTCAGGGAGATGGCAATATAGTGTGGTAGACTAAATGAGAATGCAGACAATGACCATGATAATAAGGTGAGTGCAATTAAGGTATACAAACAGTCATGATTTAAATGAGGGAAAGATCAAACTCAGGCGAGGAGATCAGAAAACGCCCTGAGGGGAAGGTAGTTTCTAATGTCAGCTGAGGACATGAGTATAATTTCAACTGGCTTAGAACCATAGAAATATCATCTAAAGAGAAGGAAAAATGTGAGCTGGGACAGGAGACCAAGACCTAAGTGGCGAATGCAGTATGCCTGAAAGCTGTGTGAACATGGACTGTAGCAAAAATGCTATAGAACCGCATATAAAGTCCTCACGAAACAAAGGCCTGCAGTGGCTTGACTATTCTTTGCCTAGGTACAAGTGCCTCGGACTAGTCAGACTGGGAAATCATTGAACTACTGCAAATCTTTGTTTTGTTTTGGGCAATACAGAGGTTAGAAAGAGGGTGAAATCGGAGAGCTGTTTCTGAATTAAAATAATTTTAATTTAGAGATGAAAGCTAAGGAGGAGAGACATGTGAAGGGCAACTTTAAGATATCAAATGATTAGAGCTCAGTGATGATATTAAAATGAATAAGATCATGGAAATCAACATCAAGAATGGGGGGAAATTTTGCTTATGGACGCAGTGAATTTGCAACCCTGCTGAGGAAGTAGCAACAGAGCCCTCGTTCATTGTTGGTGGGAATGCAAAGTGGTACAGCTACTTTGGAAGCAGTTTGAGGTTTCTTAAAAAACTAATATATTCTTACTATGTGGCTCTGCAACTGTGCTCCTTTGTATTTACCTGAAGGAACTGAAAATATGTCCACTCAGAAATCTGCACATGGATGTTTATAGTAGCTTTATTCAGGACCACCAAAATTTGGAAGCAACCAGGACGTCTTTCACTTTGTGAATGGATAAATGAATTGTGCTACATTCAGACAATGGGGTATTACTCAGCTCACTCATTAAGTTATGTAATGTCTAATCACTGGGGTGTACACCTGAAATTAATATAATAATGTATGTCACCTGTAATTTTTTAAAAATGATTTAAAAAGAGAAACTTTTAAAAAAATCAAAAGAAATGGTCTATCAAGCCATGAAAAGACATAGAGGAAACTTAAATGTATATTACCAAGTGAAAAAGCCAATCTGAAAAGGCTACATATTGTATATTTCCAACTACATGACATTCTGGAAAAGGCAAAATTCTGGGAAAATGAAAAGTTTGATTCTTTCCAGTGTTTGAGGGTTGGGGTGAAATAAATAGAAAGGGCACAGAGGATTTCTAGGGCAGTGAAAACATGCTCTGCCCTAGAATACTCTGATACCATTAGGATGGATACATGCTGTTATATGTTTGCCCAAACCCATACAATGCACAGCACCAGGAGTGATGCATAACCTATGGGGTTCGGGTGATTATGATGTGTCAGTGTAGGATTATCAATTGTAACAAATGTACATGCCACTCCAATAAGGAATGTGGGTCATGGGGAGGCATGTGTGGAGTTGGGGGTATATTGGAAATCCCAGCACCTTCCCCTCAATTTCCTGTAAACTTGAAACAGTTCTAAAAGTATTCTTAATGAAAAATAATCAGCACACATTCAAAGGGGGCACATAACAAAATAAGACTTCATGCATCAGAATAAGAAAAAAAGGTAACATCCTAAAATATTAAAATTTTGAAATTATCATATAGCTTTAGGCTAAATATGAATATTTAAATAAATAAATAACTAAAAGCAACAAATGAACAAGACAAAACAACAAAAACTCAGACAACAGTGTGGGAAGGGAGCATGGGAGGCCACCAAAGGATAAGGGGGTCAAATACCTGGTGACAGAAGATGATTTGACT